>NW_026068013.1:2879200-2938389 GCF_014885135.2 Alexandromys fortis | reverse complement strand
CCCAGGGGTCCAGAGAGATGTCCCCCAACTAGGTCCTTGGGCAGCTGAGGAGAGAGAGCCTGAAATGACCCAATCCTGTAGCCATACTAATGAATATCTTGCATATCACCATAGAACCTTCATCTGGCGATGGAGAGAGATAGAGATAGACCTATTGAAGTTTAATTGTAGGCCTGTGTACACAAATTCAGATGCCACAAGAGATTTCTGTAAACCACACTTTGTTGCAAACTGAGTGTGTCCTCCCCAAATTCATACCTCAAACCTAAGAGCTCACACGATGTGTTGGATATTGATCCTCTGGAGGTGAGCACTTCCCAAGGCCAAGCTGCCAGTACCTGAGTGTTGAGTCCCTAAGACCACTATTTTGATGTATCATATCTGTGAGAAGACCTCTTTCCTCTTCTATAGCAGACCCTCTCCAAACATGAAATTAGCTGACAGTTTGATTTTGCACTTCTCAACATACATAATGAGGATAAATATATTTCTATTGATTTTAGGTCCCCTAATGGTAACTTTGATATAATCGCCCAGATATATGGAACAAAAATTAGAATTTTATTCCATCTTTCTTCATAATGAATAAAGTATGTGCAGTTTGGATTTTTTTAAGAATTAAATCTCCATTTAAAAATGGAAATGCATATTATATGTGTATGCTAATGCCTTGCATAAAAAACAGATTATACATAAAACATGCAACTGCTCAGATTAATATCGGAATATAGGTTGGAAATACAGACACACATTACAAACCAGAAAGAACTAAAGCCACTAAGAAGAGAGCTGTTCTTCTAAGGCACATGCTACCAAGTCAACCTCCGCAGCTTGCTAGTACCCTGATCGCCATTCTACCCTTTGAAGCCAGAGAAATCAGCTGGTTGGTCCATGAGTCTTAGTGCTTCCTCACTGTCTTACACAACAGCCGAAGACATCATAGCTGGAACACGGGCCCTGGTCTCCAGGAACGTGTTCATTAGCTTGCTGGAAACATCTGTCTCAGCCGCACATTCATATGGAACTCAGCTGGAAACCTGTCAGCTAGACTTTCCCACAATTCAGTGCAGATCTTCCAGGCAATGCGACAGTTATTTTTGAAAGTAAAATATGCTCTGAGTCTTGCATTGGGAGATAAGGGGCGGGTCACATGTGATGCTCTAGTATAGATGCTATGACAACTGGTCTTGGTCTCCATGTTCACATGGGCAATGTCTCTCAGAGCCTTGTCTCACATAACTGTTCTCTGTAGATCTATAACCAGGGAAGACTGAGGCCCTGAGTCTTTTAAATATAAATAGAGTCTGAATTTTGGTGTTTTCCCCTCCTGCTACAGATCTAATGTATTGTTTGTGGACAGCCATTCAGGTTCCCTGTACCTTCTACAGGAACAATGGTCACAGTTTATTATTCCCATTTGTTCTCAGCCAAAGAAAGAAATGTCTCTGACGCACTGGAGACATCACAGCACATGAAACTTGTTCATTTAGCTTTCTATAACACAAGTGTAAGGTTATTTTATATGTTATTAAAAAGTGGTTGCGTTTAGAAATGCTCAAACATATCAAATTGGGAATTTCTATATGACATATGGAGAAAAACTTTAGGATAACAATCATAGCAATCCTATTTTTACTTATGAATATGGTCCCAACAGACATAGGTGTGCAAGAAAGTTGAAATTAAATAGTTCTCTATTGCAGCAACTCCATCCTTTAAAAGTGTGTCTGTTTAAATTTGAAAACTCTTCCTGTAATGTTGTCATATCCAGTAATTAAAACAATGATTTTGCCATTTCATGTCAAACATGTAGCTTGTCACCCTGAATACTCATGTAAATTATGACTATCACTGATAGTCCTTAGACCAAAGCTTTTGGGCATCACAAGTGCGTCTACCTGATGTGCACCAAGGACCAACAAATCTGTAAAGCCTGATAAATAGAATTGATATGCAGAAAAAAATAGAGATGTAACTTGAATATATGTCATTTTTCATATACAAATTGAAAATTTGGATTCTTACTAATTTCTCCTTCTTAGGAAATTTAGATGACAGAAAATTATCTTGAATGCTGACAAATTTTTAGCTGTGATTATCACTAGTAGCAGTTTAACTTGACAATGTTTTTTTTTTTTTTTTTGGCCAGGAAGATCCTCGATTTAGAGAGATAAAATGTTTTATTTTTTGTGTTTTTAAATAAATTTTAAAATATTAAAATAAATTTTAATAGCTTTATAAAATACTAAACACACATTATAAACAAATACATTTCCATGTACACAAATACTGCACAATACAAAGTAAATACACCTGAAATTCTATTTAAGGAGGCGCTCTGTGTGTACCAAACACTGGAAAATGCTGTTGTTAGTTCCTCAATTCAAGCATACATTTGCTGAAAGGGACATATTGTACTAATCCCTTTAACTCTCAGAAACTTCAGGCAAGTAATGTCCCTGCTTCTGGGACTATTTTACTATTATCTTGTTTCACAAAGAGCAAAAGGATATATTGAGTTCCAAGACCACAGAGCTAAGAAGTAGTAGGAATGAGATTCAGTTCCCCGTTTCTCATGCAAAACCTGGTATACTTAATTGCCACGTGATGTCTTTGAGAAATGGTAATTTTTCAAAAGTAGTATAGTACTATGAAACATAAATGCACCATTGTCTATTCTTCTCTCCCTCTTTTGATGGGCAGTTAGATGGATAAAATATTTTAAATATCCAGCATTTTATTAGAAAATCTCATTATTAGTCTTGGTAAAAAACTTTCCAAACTCTTGCTTAGTCTTTATTGGCTTCTAACTAATCTTATTAGTGTCTTTTAAGATTTCTTGGTGTTTAGGTATATGCCAGGATGGGCAGTGAAATAGAGTGTGTGATGTTAGCATTTGGCAGGACTAATGGTACCCCCCCGAATTCTGCTGCTTCAAGTTTCTGTTGAAATAGGAATGTGTCTCTGCTGCCTGCCTGAACGCCTCTGTTGGGAGTGTGACTAATGGATGTGGGAGGAGGTCTTTCAGAAAACTTCTGAAGCTGTAGTCTTCTCTTTAAGCAGGTAGTGGCATGCACTGGTTAATTCACTGTTTGGTGTTGTGGAATATTATTTTGACTGTGTAAAGGTACGTTGTATTTGTTTATGCTGCATTTGTTTAATGATATAAATATGTGTTTCTTTGCCTGCCTAAGGCACCTGATTGGTCTAAAAAAAACTGAACAGCCAATTGTTAGATAGTAGAGGGATAGGCAGGGCTAGTAGGCAGAGAGAATAAGTAGAAGAAGGAATCAAAGCTCAGGAGAATGGAGAGAGAACGAGGAGAAAAGAGAGGGAGACACCAGGGTCCAGTCAGCCAAGCAACCATCCAACAGGTAGACATGAAATGGGACATACAAAATGAAAAAAAAAATCCCCAAGGCAAGATGTAGATGAAAAGAAACAGATTAATTTATGTTAGAAGAGCTAGCATGAGTTATAAGTTACAAGCATAAGATAAGGCTGAGCATTCATACTAATAAGAAATCTTTTGGTCATGATTTGGGAGATGGTTAGTGGCCCAAAGAAAGCCTGCTACAATTTGGTGTTCTGAAAATGTTGGCTCTGAACAATTGGTCTGAATGATTCCCTACCTGTGCAGTTCAGAAATATCAAAAATCCTCATTCCTAATTTGGATGTCTGCATCAATAACTCAAGGCTCATGAAATATCCCAGATATGGTGTTTTGAAGAATATACGAGAAAAAAAGGTTAGAATACTGCAGAATGTGATTGATCTTTCTGGCATGAAATAGTCATTGTATTCCTGAACTGACAGCTGGAGGTGATTTCCTACCCATGATCCAAACCAGATTCTAATCTTCCCTATACCATCATGGGATATAAATGGGCTCATGAGGCCTGAGCCTTCCAGAAGAAACTTTTTGTAGTAGATGTTTGCAGGAAGGAATTGGGGGTAATTTTTTAGTGGTGTAACCACCAATAATATGCTCATAGTCTGGAGAAAAGAACAGTAAATGAATGTCATATAATGTGTAGGGGTCAGAGGATGCAAAAGGGGATTTAGATGTAGTAAGAAGACAGAGGACAGTGATCAGTGAGAATTCAATCAAATTACCTTGAATACATATAAAAAATACATTTTATTTTCCAAAAATAAAGCAAACTATAAATAAATAAATAAATAAATAAATAAATAAATAAATAAATAAATATGAAGGACCAAGTTATAAAGTACTGAATCTACTTATACTGAGAATGTTACATACCAGAATATCATGCTACACAAAGCACAACCTTCCTCTTCCAGGTAAGAAAAGCTAAAACCCAGCATTCCTAGTATGTCACTATCACGTAGGACCTCTGAATCCCACCGTAATTATTACAACTACGGGTGGACTTTTGTTAGCATTTCTGAATTTCTCCCCGTTTCTCCACCACTCAGCCCTTATAATCCAGACACTGCACAACTCTCATTCTTATACTTCCTTTCAAATGTGAAAGTTCGACATTTAAGTTTAAAATTTAGTGTTTCAGCTGTCTACCATTGCTATGTTTCCCTCAAATACCACTTCCCTTAGAACAGCAAATTCTGGTCTTCAGGTTTGAGTAGAGAGACCCTCCTATTCCTAAAACTCACAAGCTCAAAACAAAAACTGTCCTAGCCTACACATTTTTCTTTCTTTTTCTTTACTTCCTTATTGATGCCTTCTTTCATCTACAATCTGTTGATGAAACAGTAAATTTAATAAACAAAATGATATTTGAAATTCCATCTCACCTGTGTCAGAATGTATGTCTACCATTTTAAAAGACAACAGATATAGACCAAAGGGAAATCTCATAAACCAGTAGTAGAAATGTAAACTTCCAAATAACTGCAGGTCTCTCATGTGATCTGGCTGTACCATTGCTGGGCATTTCCAAATATTTCCACATCAGCTCATCACAGATGTCTGAACATTAGATTCTATTGAGAGAAATTTTCACTAATTTTAGCTAAGTTATTGAACCAATCTGATTAAAATTGGAGGGAAATAGACCAGGAATATGTCATGTGCAGAGAGAGAGAGAGAGAGAGAGAGAGAGAGAGAGAGAGAGAGAGAGAGAGAGAGAGAAATCTGACTTTCTTTTCTGTCATAAGAAGAACAGGGATTTGTAGGTGCATGAATATAGACATAAGGAGAAATAATCATTATAAGCAAATTCAGTCACAGAGAAACAAATGTTGTATCATCTTAACAATGGTTCCCAGATTCTGAATAGATATATAAAGTCATATATGTGTACATAATATTTATGTATCCGTAAAACTATTTGGAGGAATTTATAGGGACTAATTCGATGGGGTGGGAATAGAATAGGAGAAAGAGGGAAATGGGCAATGTGCTCATAAAATACACACTTGTATGGGGTGTCTATGTGTAACATATACCTTGTGTAATGGATATATTCAATGGGACCTTTTCAATTAAAAATTAATGTGAATAATTTATTCCTCATTCCTCTTCATTTCTCTCTTTAATGTCATAGTATTTGTTCAAAAGTAATAGAGAACTGCAGTCCAGAATGCCATATGTTAACTTTTTGCTCTATATTTTGAGCTGTTACAAATGACCTACTATTGTGCTCTCATTTGACTTATTCTGTCTTGATCCAGTCTTTCCCCCACATTCTACAGTAATTTCACTTTCTCTTCTATCAGGTTCAGTGTGTTCAGACTGATATTGAGGTCTTTGATCCATTTGGACTTGAGTTTTGTGCATGGTGATAGATATGGGTCTATTTTCATTCTTCTACAGGTTGACATCCAGTTGTGCCAGCACCATTTGTTGAAGATGCTTTCTTTCTTCCATTGTATACTTTTAGCTCCTTTATCGAACATTAGGTGTTCATAGGTTTGTGGGTTAAAATCTGGATCTTCTATACGATTCCATTGGTCAACTTCTCTGTTTTTATGCCAATACCAAGCTGTTTTCAATACTGAAGCTCTGTAATAGAGTTTGAAGTCAGGGATGGTAATGCCTCCCGAAGTTCCTTTATTGTATAAGATTGTTTTGGTAATCCTGGGTTTTTTGTTTTTCCATATAAAGTTGATTATTGTCCTCTCAAGATCTGTGAAGAATTTTGATGGGACCTTGATGGGGATTGCATTGAATCTATAAATTGCCTTTGGTAGAATTGCCATTTTTACTATGTTGATCCTCCCAATCCAAGAGCAAGGAAGATCCTTCCATTTTCTGGTATCCTCTTCAATTTCTTTCTTCAATGCCTTAAAGTTCTTGTCAAATAGATCTTTCACTTCCTTGGTTAGAGTTACTCCAAGATATTTTATGCTGTTTGTGGCTATCGTGAAAGGTGATGTTTCTCTGATTTCCCTCTCTGCTTCCATATCCTTTGTGTTCAAAGTCCTAAATATCTGTGTGGTTCCTCATTGCCAATGGGATAAAGTTCAAAGTCTACTTATGTCTCATAATATTCTGCAAGATCTCCAGCCCTGTGATCTGTCTCTAGCCACTCATCTCCTTCATCCTTCTAACTTCAGTCTTGTACCACTGATACTTGAAACATCAGCTGTCGTGATTATATCACTCTCCATTGACTTGGCCACCCCACTGTCCACCCACATCTTCTTCTTGTCATATGTATTTACTTCCCAGGGTATTACTGGAGATAGATGACAAATGATAGCTTCTACTGCCATATTTATAAGTTACACATTCTACTTTCTTCCCCGAGAACACATTGCCATGAAATTCTTTAATGGACTTGCTACGAACTACACAGGTGCTAACTTACAAATTTGAATCGATATGAGTTACTCACTGTCTCGTAAACAGTGGTTGATGATCATGTGACTAACAACCTCATTCCATTAACATTATAAGATATGAGATCTTAGGTTTAAAACTTCAGTTGCAATTGCAAACCATCATAAATCAGAGCAAGTACTTCTAGGGTAATTGGGCTTTGTCATGGTTTAAGAATAATTTGCTTTAGTATTCTGAGGTGTAACCTGGTAGAAGCAGTTAGGAGCATAAAGCATGACATCATATTAGTATTGACTATCACTTCTTGAAGGATTGTAAGAATTCTAGTGGCTGTGTACTGCTATATCAAGAATCCATAAGAAATTAGAATTTTATTAAAATAAGAAAGCCTACCAAAAATCAAGCAACACAATAAATATTCAAGGAGACTCTTATGTAAAAGACTAACAAAAAGTCAGCATGAATTCGGTGAGAATTCCAATAGCAGGGAGAACAGTTATGACATCCAGATAACACAGGCTATAGTGTGATGATTACAAATTCAACTATGTTCATATGTATGTCAAGAAAGGCAGAGAAGAAATATAAAACCACCCAAGTCTTTACTTTCCAAACAGGAACATAATATTTTTATATATTTTTACAACTTTTAAAGATTTCTATTATGATTATACATGCTACTTTAAACCAGAGCTTAATAATGCAATCTTTACAAATCTCAGCTAATTTGCACATGTAGATATTTCTTCTCAATTGGCTTAGTCATTCACAAATTTATTCACCAAATGTTGATTAAATAAAGTAAATAATACAAATAAAGACACTCACCTTTACATTTAAGAAGGAAGGGGAAAATATGAAGGAGAATAAGAAGTGGATAAATACATTTATTCATAAATTCAGACAGAAAGCAAACTATTACCCATTATGATACATAGTATGCAGGAAGTAAGGTAAAAAAAATGAAGTATTTGAGAGAAAATTGCTCACAGAGGGAAATGATAGGTGATAATTGATAATGGAATAAGTCAACCATGTAGATAGTATTCCAGACTGAAGAAACAGCAAGAGCAAAGACATTAATTAAGGTGAACATAAGCCAACTTGTTTTAGAAAGGAAAGCCAAAGGGACTAGAATGTGGTTTATTAAGAAGTGTGAAGTCAGTGTTTACCTTCTTAGGATACCACACGCAACTTGATTCTTGTTACTTGGCAGTTTTCACCTTCATATAAAACTCTTCATACTACATGCCAGTGATTACAATGGAATATATTACTGACATTGACATTTCTCTAAAAAATGAAAAACATATACTCTATCAACTGTATATCACATTTTGTGTACATAGACTAATATCTTTAATTATTTAGTATACCCCTTCTTTTTGCTTAAACGTGTCCGAAGGGATTGCAATCCTTTAAAGTGTTTCCCATGATTCTCTTTCTATTTTCACAGAATAAACGCTGCTTATATTCAAGGACAGTAATGTTTTTCAACGGACAGAGGAAGCCATTTAGCAGTATTGAGCGCTACACCTGAGCATTGCTCCCATTCAAATTTCCTGTTCTCTTTAGACTTCTTATTATTTTTCCACTTTTTACTCTTAGACCCTGTGTTATTCGGTTACATATCAACCCAGCCTCAATCTCATCCACTCTATTATTTAACTTTTATATTCTTGTAGATGCTAATTGGGGGAATCTTATGTATTTCTACTTGTCACTAGACCCTCCATTTCCCCTGTTAACCCCTGGTGAAAAGTCAAAATTCTCATCCTGTTACATTTGGGCAGAGACTGAGCAATAGAAGCATAACTAATGCTTGTCTTGCTTGACAGAGCTCAAAACAGAGACTCTCTACACTGCCTCGTATTCACCTATCTAAACTCTAATGACTTCTTTTCTCTTGATTTGGTATTTTGTTAATTGAACAGATGCTGTGGCTCATATCACTAATCTTTGAAACCAGGGCCTCAGATACAACACATTTTCTTGTCTGGCCCTGGGAGATGCCATTTTTTTGACACAGTATCTTACCTATCGACTTTTGATGAACACTTCAATAACCCACCTCTCAAATGCAGCATACCCATTCCTTAACCAAGAAATAGGAACCTTTGTGTCTTTTGCTGCAGTCCCTGCTCTACCACCAATTTTCTCAACTAGGAACTTATCACATACCAGATCATGTAACATAGAGTATGTTATTTAATTACATAGATTTAATATTCATTGATTTTATGACTAAATTAGTTTTCATATTGAAAAAAAATACATTTTTTTTAAAAAGTGCTTTTTTATATTACTGAAAAAAATTCCTGAAACCTATATCAGACATAAGTAAGTGGCATACTCATTTATAAAGAGAATAGCTGGCTTATGCTGGTGTCCCTTAAGAAAGAGAGTGATTGGATCACTTGAGCATCAAAGACTCCATTTGTTGACAACCATTGACCTGATATTTTACTTTCATTTTGTTGATATGTGGAGCTGACCCATACTCTGGCTATGCATATTTTGCATCTCTAAAACTTCATGCATACTGAATGATTTCAAGTAGAGCAATCATTCCATGGCTCAGCTGGGAGTTCTGCTATTTAAAGTTAAGTGCTAGAAAGTTTGCTACTTTTAAAATACCTTCTGAAGGGGAGGCAAACTTTACCCTAAGCATTTAAAATTCTTCACATTCATTAAAATCATTCCTATGTTATGAAGTTTCTGTGGGCCACACATTTAACAATTTCTCTCTGATTGCACTTTCTCTGTAATTAGCACTTATTGTACAAGGTAGTTTTCATAGCACTAAGGTAAGAAAATATGCAGAGAACATTTTTAATTAAACCATAGTGAAGGAATTAACCTGTGAAGACCCGTAGAAATATTGTCAGAGGCCATCAAATTTCATTAAGTTGATTTTAGATTTCTGATGTAATCTATTTGTAAAATGATTTAAAGACAAGAAGAAGCATGCTACCATATCAGGGAATGCATTGAAGCTCTGTTTAGATCCCACTTATTATTTCCACAGAGAGTGTCTCCTTAAGACATTTTTCTTGACATTTAAAAGACAAAAGAACCCAGGCTTGCTAGGTCTAGAGCACTATGTTACCTGTGATCTTTTTCTGTCTGTGGAAATTATAGTCAAGCATCAACCTTCCAAAAAGGAGGATTACGAGAGGTGTGTTTTTACGAAGTCCCTACCACCAAATTTTCTGGAACTGAAACCCTTGGTGAGTTCTCTTGGCCTTGAGATGCAAAAGAAATGGGTTTTCTGTGCTAGTGTTTCCTCGCTGTGATCTAATGCTGAATTTGGAGCTTGATTTAATCAAAAAAACACTTTGTAAACAATGCAGTAGAGCAAACAATATTTCACATTTTTGCTAGTGGAAGTTTTGAACTGATTTCTCACAAAATGCAACTTATTTATGTGAGACATTTTAATTGTATGCTGCATAACATATAAATGCATTCTCTTTTTATGGTCTAATATATCTTGCTGAAATATTTTAATCAATACATATGCTCATCCCACAATTCAACATGATAGCTGTTAGATGGTTCTGTTTATTATTAGCATTTTTAGCAGCTTTGGCTTCCTTTTTCCTAGTCTCATTGTACCTTCCATTCCAGGTATCAATCTTTCTAAGTCCATCAAGAAGATAGATGAAATGCTGCACAGAGGTACAACTCTGAAAAATTCCATTTGGCAGCTGTGATGTATAAGGGCTTGCCATTTATATTTAATGGAAACCAGCAAGTTTTTATATTTACATACAAATAATGTTGTGTTTTGAAATTGGTACAAGCATTCTATCACTTCTATATCTGAAATCAAAGTTCTCTTTAGTTCTGTACAAGGTTGAAATTCATTATAGGACAATTTTAATGTTGAAGGAAATGGTGTAGTGCATATTTTACTTTGAAGTGTAAATTAGCAGAGGCCCAGTCAATTAATTTGACATCAATTAGAGATCTAAAAAGCATTGAAAAGGAGGTTCAGACTTCTATAATTTCTAAACTATATTTACTATTTCAATATGTGCAAATATTTTCTAACTTTCATTTAAATATTTCATAGCAAATATTACTTTTATCTCTGATCAAGATACTTATACATTATTTACATTTGGAGGTTATTGTCTTCATTTATTGCACAGTTTATTGTCTTAGTCTTTAAGTTAAATAGGTATTAAAAATTATAGATAAATAGTCATCTATGTTTGTCATATTTATAGTTAGACTAATCAGGTTTTTTAGATACATAGAGATTATATTCTGTATAGACAGATAATCTTGGACCTCTTCAAAGAGCTGTAGAAAATGGCATTTAATTTAACTTAGAGTTCTGTGGTATTGAGACACAATCATTCCTGGCAAAACCGATCTATTCCTGAGGGAATATTGAGCACCAAAGACACTCCACTGGAAGTTTGTATTCTTCTTGGCTAAACTGGCCATTGGGCAAGGAACTGCCCATACTTCAACTACTGACAAAATACATAGTATCTAGAAATGGATAAGCAGAACTGTCAAATCTTACCAAGACAGGGTAAGATGGTTTTGAAAATGTATTGCCTTTAAAAATAATTTGTCAGTTATTCTAGGCCTTAGCGAAAGTTGGTTGCTTCAATGCTGTAAATGTGACTTTGGGAGATTGCCCAGGTAGCCAGTAGTCTCTATGATTTGTTGCATGTTTTGGAAGTTGTTTGATTGCACTTCCTAATTACTCAGGTAACATTATTTCCCTTCTCAAATCTTCGATAGGGTTGAAGACTTGATAAATATAGTTATTTTCCTTTCATGACTTCGTCAAGTTATTTATTATACAAGACTTAAGCTAGTTAAAATATGATATTTTTTCTTATTGTATATAATTTTGTAGTAGGTTTAGAACTCTCTTATTTAAACAAAAAGGGGAGCTGCTGCCAGAATGTGTATAGCTAGCAACTACCCACCATCTGGTGATGGATGTAGATAGAGACAGAGAAAGAACTATTTTAGAACTGGCCACACAGGACATACAGAGAAATCCAGGCAATGCAATTATGAGAAGAGGAACATGGACTGTTGTGTAGATACAAACTTTACTTGAAAAAGAATGGAATGAAGAGTGTTAGACTGTATTATAGTTCAAAGATTAAATAGTGTAGTTTTCTATTGGTGAGAATTGTGGAGATAGACAAATTGTAGCTATAGTTTCAAGTTTCTACAAGGTATGCAGTTGGAGACAGAGTAGGTACTAGAAGTCACAGCTCTCCTGATTTAGGCTTAGAGGGACTTTAGTGGCTGTGCTAGATGCCAAGTGGTTTTTTTTTATTAGATTATTGCTGCTTATGTCTAAATACTAGTATAGTTTGTCACCATGCATTGTCCACAGCCAGGCATACAATTCATAGCTTATTGTTCATCCTTCTTATCTAGAAAATAAGTATTGTTTCATTTCCAAATATTTTTCTTTGGCTTAAGTCTTAGATATTTTTATTTACAAATATTAGAAATTATACAAGCTTCCTAAGTAGTGCATATTATTGTGGATAAAAATGATTTCAGATGGAAAAATATTGAGGAAGACTTTAATAATTCACAGAGCATTTTAATAATTCTCAATGACATCAAATGTCTATGACCTTGTAAACTTTGGATTGATTTATTGATAACAGCCAATAAGTACCTTCATTAAAAACAATCACTGCATTGGCTACTGATACTAATCCATCTAGTTTAACTGAATGGATTCATTTTTATCATCAATTTCATAAATATATTAAAATTTTCTCTCTGTTATGTCTATTATATGCTTATGATTTATTTCCCCATCACACAATCCTGGTCTCTTTGTTAAAATAAAACTTAACCATCAATATTCACCAAGTGATTCTGCCATTTGTGACTATTTTTATCTAAAGCAGCAAACTTTATGCTGCTGGTCACACCAGGAGCTCCTCACACAAAGGCCACACCTACTGCACACAGTTGCATCGGCCTTGGGAGGCAGCAATTTGCAAAGCAGTGAATTTGCACATGTGTGACTTGAGCCAGTGACCAACACTTGTCTGTTTTCAGTGAACTTGCCCTAAGAAAAGGACAGAAGTTTATTGCTCAGTTAAAGGAATACAATACATTTCAAAATGCAATACGTTTCAAAATGTAATACATATCAAAAGGAAAATAATCCGCATGAAACCTGACCAAAAATCTGTGCATGTAATCATTTCCATGCAGTTGCACAGTGACTACACAGTTAAAGGAGGCATTATTCTTTTATTTTCAAACCATAGCAGTTTAAGCATTTAGACCCATAGAATTGCTTTATTTTATGCATGTATTCATTTAGAAACTTACACACCTTCATGAAAAAGTTCTTGGAGAGATGAGGGATACAAGAAAATGCGTAAATATAATAAAGGCAAATTAGAGCAATCCAAGAGGCAATATCAAATTAAACAGAGAGAAACTCAAAGTGATACCACTGAAATCAGGAGCAAGATTAGACTGTTCATTTCTCTCCCTTTCGCTTCTCACTATAGTACTAGAAGTTCTAGCTAGAGCAATAAGACAACATCAAGAGATCAATGGGATACAAATTGGAAAGGAAATGATAAAGGTGCAGAGAAGCATCAACATTTACAATAGCCACAGATATGAATTATCTTGGGGTAGTTCTAACCAAGAAGTAAAATACCTATATAAAAGGAATTTTAAGTTTCTAAAGAAAGAAATTGAAGAAGATATCAGAAAATGGAAACATCTCCCATGCTCTCAGATAAGCAGGATCAACATAATAGAAATGCCAATCTTAACAAAATCAATCTACAGGTTCAATGCAATTCCCATCAAAATCCCAACACAATTCTTTCCAGATCTTGGAAGAACAATACTCAACTTTATAAGGGTAAAGCAAAAAAAAAAAAAAAAAAAAAAAAAAAAAAAAAAAAAACAAAAAACAAAAAACAAAAAACAAAAAACAAAAAACATGTAAACCAGCTAAAATAATCTTGTAAGGAAGGAACCTCTGGAGGCATCAACATCCCTGACTTCAAGCTTTACATGGAGCCATAGTCATTAAAAAAACAGCTTGGTATTAGCAGAAAATTTTAATGAGAAAGAAGGCACCATTATGTTTAAAGGATGCACATCATGGAGAGCATAAAATGTAAAACCACTGTAACTGTGTATGAAAGTTGTCTTATAAACACAAATGCTTTACTATAACATGACAGCATGCTTGTGTTTTGATTCTAAGGTCTAGGCTGCTGTGAATGTACCTTCCATTAGTGCAAGTAGATCAGAGTACAAGTAAAAATCTTCTGGATCAGGAAGCACAACAGAAAAAAATGAATCTAGGCATGGGACTGAAAAGGAAGTGAGAATTGTTAGGGAGGGAACAAAGTGACAAAGAGTGTCAGGAAAGGAAGCAGAATATATTATATACAGTTTAGAATTGTCAAAGAACAAACTTATCAGTAATTATATAAATAGTTATAGATAAAATCAGATTAATATGGTGTGATTATGATATCTACAAATAACAAATATTTTTGAAGCTATGGTTTGGGAGTTTACACATGCTGATTTTTTCACTGTGTTTGAATGATGATTAATCCTCAGTTCTCAATTATCAAATCATTTCTTCAGACCCACGCAGGTGGACAACATAGAACCCAGTGTGTGGGAAGTTGCTATGGGGTTTTTGTACAACAGGTAAATGATCAAGGTGGGGTGATTTCGGTTTCCCCTCTGTATGCTGTGGTTACCATTGATCACTAAAGACACTGCTTTGAACCTATAGCAGGGTAGAGCAGAGGTAGGTGTGGAAAACTAAACTGAATGCTAGGAGAAAGAAGGCAGAGTCAAGAGACCCCATATAGTCACCTCCAGGAACAGACTCTCGCTGGTAAACCACAATCATGTGGTGATACACAGATTAATAAAAATGGATTAAATTAATATGTAAGAGCTAGCCAATAAGAAGCTAGAGCTAATAGGCCAAGCAGTGATTTAATTAATAGAGTTTCTGTGTGATTATTTCGGGGCTGAGCAGTTGGGAGCAAATAAGTGGCTTCCTACAACAGTGGAATAAAATTAAACTGACTTAGGTAACCAGTGCTAGGCCAAACTTTGAGACCCTGACATCAGTGAAGGTTTATTTTAGTAATATCCAAGCCCAACACATTTTTGGAAGAAAGGTTTCTGATAACAATTTACTCAGTCACAACAGTACAACAAATTTAAGACATATTTACACTGAAATTCTTTACAAAGTACATCTGACTTCTTTTACAAAGATGGGTAGTGTGGACTCAGCGATGCTACCCAAGACTTAGGGTCTAGAAAACATCATGCCTGTGGAGTAAGGATTGGACTAACCCTAGGATAACATATATAACATTTAGGCTGTTATAAAGTAAAAGTGAGACTGCTCATTCGGGTGCTTGGGTTTTATGGCCTAGAAGCAATACTCTCAAGATTTAGCCTGAAAGGGTCTGGAATAAGAAAAATATTATGGGGGATACAGGTGAAACCTGGCTCAACAGAGAGTAAAGGATCACGGGTTGTAAACTACATCCATTCTAAGCATTCCAGGAGCATCTATGCGCCTCATCTTTTTGAAGTGTTAAGCCGATTGTTTTTTTCCTTGCTTCTCCTGTGTTTAACTTTGTTGACCTCTATAACAATGCTTTTATCTTCTAAGGTTTTTGACAGTGATATTTTAGAATTCCCTATTGGTAGGTTATATTTTTTAAATAAAAAGCAAGTGAAATTTACAATATGATTTATATGTCATAAGATTAATAGTTACTAATCACCTTTTATTTTTTAAAAAAGGCTTACGTTTAAAATTACACAAAGTTGAAATAAACTAAACAAGCATATAGAATTTTAGCATGTGATCTACAGTAGTACAACCAGGACAGGGTAGGTGATACTGCCATTGGGTTTTTCAATAGTTTTTAGTAGAATTTTGGGGAAATTAACTAAATGTCAAACTTGGTAAGAAATAAAGTTGTGTACTGTTGCTATTCTTGTAGCAACTCAACTGTAAAAAATAAAGATATTATTTAAGCAAAACTATTGATTTGGGAATTGAAGGGCACTGCAGTGGAAATGCCATAGGAAAAGGTGTAAAAATAGGTTTCCATATGCAAAAAGAAAAAGAATATTCTATGAGGTATATTGAAAGCAAGACAGTTCTTGAAAAAAATGTGCTCATCAGAGTTTGTTGCTATTTGTCTAAGGTTCTGTTTGTGTACAGCTGTGATACAGTCTTGTATAAGGTTGCTATGGCATAGGCTTTTGTTATTGCAACTATCAGGCTGTTGGATATGAAAGCCTTTCCTTCACAATCTTTGGCATCATGCCCTTTTGCCAGTGAGGGAGACCACTTGCTTTTGAAATCTTTTACACCATGCGTAGACATCACGATCCTGTGGTGGGATTCCCATGACTCTGCTAAGTTCTGTTTTGTATCTATGTCAGCAGCTGAGCATAAGAGCTGTTGTGGGGTGTTGTTGTGATACTGTAATAAAAAGCTGAACAGCCCATAGCTGTGCCAGAGGTGTGAGTGGTACTTCAGGGCAGAGAGAAAACTCTGGGAAGAAGGTGGAGTTGCCAACCAGATGCAGAGGAATCAGAATGAGATTTAAGGAGAGATGAGGTAACAAAAGAAATGACAGACATTGATTAAATAAACGACTTAAGTTAAAAGAGCTAGTGGGACACGCCTAAGCAAAGGCGGAGCATTCATAATTAATAATTCTTTTTGTGGCATTATTTGGGAGCAGAGAAAGATTGGTTACAGAGAATATCCACTTAGGTAGGAAAGATGGGGAAAGACAGACAGCAAACAGCTACTGAAAAATTAATCTTCTGAGAGGAAAATATTGAACTGTTGTGAGAGGGGACAAGCTAGGTAAAATGATGGGATTCCAACAGTTTGGAGACTGTGAAAGAAATATAATTGAAGAAAAAAATCCATCATAGCAATGCTTTCATAGCTGACTGCCTTTGCTTTGTGAGCTATGCAGGCTTAATTACTAAATCAATGATCTTAGGATGCTAGGTGATCCAGTGTTAAATGTGAGGACTCACACATTGCAGCAGACATAAATCACAATTAGGAAAAAACATTTGGTTGTCAAACCGAAGGTGAAGTTGATTCCAATAGTTTCATAATCATTAAAAAGGTGAATTTTAAAATTCAAACTTTTGATTTCTTAAATTTGATGATAAATATATCCAACATTTTCAAATTAAAAAAATGGATTATCTATAGTTAACTATTTTTAAATATTTGCCTATTTCGACAGTTGAGCACAAAATTTAAGCAAATATTTGCTAGCAAAAGAATTTAAAGTTTGAGAAAAGCATGATTGAGATTTTCGTAAGTGGTAGAAACTTGGCATTTTCAAATAAAATAAATAATAACTCTGAAAAATAATTGTAGTAATTATAAGAAGCCATGCTTTAACATGTAACCTAACTATGAAAGTCTTTTATAAATTGTTCTTTATCTTTAGAGATCTTTGAGATGTTAGTCTCTAGAAGCTTGTGAAGCTGTGACAGTAGTCATACACTAGCTATTATTCTGAATTGTAAGTGGATTTGTCATTGTTGTTTGTGCTTGTCAGTGAGTGAGCATGAGACCTCCCTACTCATATGGGGTGACATGCTTACCATAGTCTCTTTCTTTCTTATATCATGGGTATTTATAGTTTGTATAAGCACTACAAATCTTTGTTGAAGAATATGATTAAGGAAATAAAATACGTTAAAAATTTTAGTAATTATATCCCTTAACAGAAAAAGAATTATAATTCAGGACTTACAAACATATTCATCAGATAATGTAAACTAACCATGGTTCATTCTGCCTTTGCCTCAAAAATAACACTTCAAAAAACTAATAATTATTTGGATTCTTGAATAATTTTATCTCAACTTTGTTTTCAAGAAACAAGAAGCCAAGTTATATAAAAGGGAGGAAATATCAAATGTAGGCATAAAAGTGTTCATATTTTCTTACGTGAAAATTGAAAATGCATTTACAGGAATAAACTTACTATGAAAATAGCAATTATCATCAGTACCATTTGAAGTTGTTGAGGGATTTCTTCTTTACATCTAAGATGTCCAAGGCTAACTCTTTGTGGGTAATGTTTGTTTTCCTTCCACCTCTTCCTCATGCCAATGCTGCACACGGAGGGAAAGTACCAAACTTAGAGCTTTCGTGTGAAATAAAGTCTTTTACCATTTTAGTTTTAAAAGCCTTTAGTGGATTCTCTCCTAATTAATGAGTGCACTTGATTGATAAATAGTAAAATATAAAGCCAGAAAAATAAGTGTAATAATTATCATTGTTTTTCTTTATTCTTGAACAGAGATCTAGTATAAAGGCAAACATGCTTCCTAGAGAAGCAGAAACTGTTCGACTTCAGGTCACAGCAAACCATCAAGGGGGGGACTTCTGCAGGGCTCTGGGCTGAGTTCTGTCAAAAGGCTACAAGCCTTGGTTAGCAAACTAGAATTTCAAACACTTTTTTAAATGTGTGTGTGTGAGTGTGCTCACGTGTGTGCCTGTGTGTGTGCACACCTGTGGGCATGTATGTGCATGTGTGTGGGCATGTGTGTGCATGTGTGTGTGTGTATATAGAGAGAAATGAGGGAGAGAGAGATTACTTTTTAAATAGGAAGCTGCTATGATATCTATCTTTGTGGAAACTGGCAGTTTTATTAACATCAGTTTTACTGTATTTCTTCATGTTTCCTTAATAATAAAACATCTGTTTTTATTGTGTGTATGAGGTAGGCAATATTCTAACACATTTAGCCATACATATTTGTTATGTACTTTCAAAGTTATATTCTGCCTTTTATTGGAGAAACAATTTTTCAGATGAGAAAGAAAGTATGCATAGCAAAAGAAAAGCAATCGTATGTTTTATTTAAAATTTCTAAGAATATTCCATGATAGATGAAACAATATTATTTACTCCTTTGAACTAAACAAGTTTCATAAAGAGCAAGACATGGCATTTTGTTCTTTCTCTTTAGAACAATGATGATAAAGGCATGATGGGGATGGTGGAACTGGACCATAACAACTGATTTTCAATATTTGATATGTCATAAAAAATCAACACCTACCTTTTGTTTTATGAGCAAATAAAGATAATAACAACTAACCCATATCACTTTTTAGCCTTTTCAATAATGTTTTAATATTTATATTAAACAATTCTTTTTATTTTCAAAGAAATAAAGGAAATGTATTTTAAAAATATCTCTTTTGAAAATTACTGTGGCTCCCTATGCCAGTTTTCATATATATTGGGTTCTTTGCTTGGATTTTCTGAGACAGGGCATCAAATAGCCTGGAATTTACTATGTTGCACAGCCTGGCCTCTGACAGCAATTCCCTGCACAGACTCCTGAGTGCAAGGATTGGAGTGTGGTTTACCATGTGTTGCTTTCCCTAGGTATTTTGTTATTCTTTCCAAAGCTTCATTCAGGCCCTGGCCTGGTCCTGTGTCTGCTTTGCTCTCTTCATCTTAGATTTGTTACAAACATAAGCTTCATATTCAATATTCAATAACGTATTTGCCTTTGCTTCCTTTGTTGCCCAATTCCACTGTTTGAGAAAACTAATACCGTTGAATTAGTCCTGCGGACATTAGAAGCAGGGCATGCTGTTTGCACATGCAACAGGCAGTGCACACACTCACCAGTTGTCAGTACTGAGAGGACTGTGACACTGCTGTCACTCATGAGAACTGTCTCTCATGGTCACATGATCTACTAGCAGGAGGGTTCAGTACAGCTTGTACTTCATGGAAAATTTTACTGTTCTTACCACCATAATTATAATTTGATCTGAGTATCAGAAGACTAAAATCATTTTATGGATGTAGCGCCTGCACTTCGGGACAGTACGCGAGCCGGGAACCAAGTTGGAGACTTAAAAACACAGACAGACAGACAGACAGACAGACAGACAGACAGACAGACAGAGACACGGGGACACAGGTCATCCTTGATACAAGAGTACCCCTTTATTGTGCTCCAGGGAAGCTTATATAGGGATCCTTATCTGATAGCTACACCCCAGCTCTCAGATCTTTCAGCTACAGACCTCACTACAACCGACTCCCTTGCCCTCAAGATCTGGTGCTCAGAGCAACTACAGGCACAGGTATTTTGCTCAGTTCATTCCAGCAGGCAAAGGTTCTGAGGCAGACAAAGACAGTCAAGGGGCCAGGGGTCTGTAGCCCCCAAAGTATGGAAAATAATATTTTAGAGGCAATTGGAAGCCTGCCTTTGCTAGCAAACCATGAGGATGACAGAAGCCTCAGGAATGCCAGCTGAACAGAGAAGATACTCGACTGCTTTTTAAACTCAATTAATTAATTAGATTTTTGTATGTATGATGTCTGTGAATGTGCACAGGAATGCTTCAGCATGTGTGTGGTCAGGCGTCAGTTTTCTCCAACCTGCTTGTGGAATCTATATTTGTAGCTCAGGATTTCAAGTTACAGGCCTATGAACTTCAGCCTTCTGAGGTACCTAAGCAACCCAGCACTTATCCTTCTGCACACAAATAAACATTAAGTTAACAACAGGGGTAACATTTTAAAATCAGTGATAAAATCCTATCCTTGCCAAGAGCTAATCTTGAGAAAATAAGTTTTTCACACGGGCAAAAATAAAGCTATTAAAATATGTAGTATAAAGGAGATTGGATACATTAAATTCTTCTTGGAAAAAATCTACATAATGAATAAGAACATAAAAATGAAATACTTTAGAGGAGATTGTTAATAACTTTGTGATTTGGGGAAGAAAATGGACCTAATAATTTTAAAAACTTATTGGTAAACACAATTACCATAAAAAGAATGTTTGTTGATGAAATATAATGGCATTTTATGGTGATGCTCATCTGTAAGGATGGACAGAGACAGGCTGGAAGTTTCACTGCTGATATCAAAATATCGTTTATAACAAGTAGTCTAAAGAACTGGGAGGAACCACTCCTACCTCAATAATGTGCAATTGTCACAAGAAATCTACAGAAAAATAAATGCAGATGGCTAATTAATCCCTGATTAAATGTATAAATCACAAAATTAATTAAAACAATCAAAATGTTTTCACTGGCACAGCCACAAACGGGAAAATTAATAATTAAGTTTTAACAGTAAATGCAGATATTGACTTTTTCACGCTCTGTTCAGTGAGATCAGGAATTCATAAAACGCTTTAATTTGTTTGGTATTTGATATTATTATGTTCCCACTTAGTCCCTGTTAGTCCAGCTCCTGAGCACTGCCTCTCTTCCCTAGGAGGAGGGGGTGATTCTCCAGTAGGACAACCCAGAAACCTTTGTTCCTTCAGTCTCTTTCCCCCCAATCCACTACTTATCCACTCCTCAGAAAGGGTAAGGCCTCACCAGGAAGTGGTGGTACATGCCTTTAATCCCAGTACTTGTAAAATAGAGGCAGAGAGATCTCTGTGAGTTCGAGGCTAATCTGGTCTACAACAGCTAGTTTTAGGACTGGCTCCAAAGCTACAGGAAAATTCTGTCTCTAAAAACTAGAAACCACACCCCCAAATAATCAAATAAAAAAAAACCTGAAAGGGTAAAGCCTTCCATGGGTAGTAAACAAATGCTGGCACATAAAGTTGAGGCAAGGAACGAACCACTCCACCCTGCATTAATACTGAGCAAGGCATCTCACCGTGCTGACTGGGCTCCAAAAAGCCAGCTCATGCACCAGGAATAAATCCTGCTCCTACAGACAGGGACCCCTCAAATAGACCAAGCTACACAACTGTTGCCCCATGCGGAGGGCCTAGTTCAGTTCCGTGCAGGTTCCTCAGCTGTCTGTCTGGAGTTCCTGATTTCCCAGGAGTTTGGCTCAGCTGTCTGTGGGTTTCCACATCATGATCTTGACCCCACTTGCTCATAAAATCCCTCCTCCCTCTTGAATCCTGGACTCCTGGAGCTTGGCCTGGTACTTGGCTGTGAATCTCTTCATCTTCTTCCATCATTTACTGGATGAAGTTCCATGATGGCAGTTAGGGTAGTCACCAATCTGATTACAGGGGAAGGCCAGTTCAGGTACTATTACTAGGAGTCTTAGCTGGGGTCATATTTGTGGGTTCCTGGAATTTCCCTAGCATCAGGTTTCTCCACAGCCCCATAATGGCTCCCGCTTTCAAGCTATCTCTTTCATTGTTGGCTTTCAAAGATAAAAATATGAATAAGATTGCTAACTTGACCCAAAGTGAAATGGAGCACTGTCTGCCCCCATTCAGGATATCAACATCCTGCTGGAGCTTGATAGCAATAATCCTTTCCAAACAGCTAGTATTCAGAGGGTACACCGAAATATTTAAAAAGAATTTACCACAAGGATATCAAAATACAGTGACGAAACAACTTATTAAATAAAATAGCTTTAAACAAGTTGGACAGCATTAATCACCATATGTAATATGGCTGGAGAACAGAGAAAGGGTCCTCAGCCTCCATTCTGACCCACTGTATTTACTATCGTATTGACTAATTACCATTGAGAATTAATTCATCTTTCTTATGTTTATTTTGCTCATGGTACAAGTCCAATATTTGGGGAAATCATGGTAAAAGCTGCCTTCTTCCCCAGCTCCTCGCTCTTGTCTAGGTAGGGTTTCTTAATAGCGTTTCTAAACAGCAGGTGTTTCCAGCCCTATGATGGTTGTGGCCCAGTCAGTCAGAGCTCTCTTGCTCTACTTTAAAAGGGGTTTGTTTTCCCCAGCTCCCACCAGCTGAGGTTTGCCCATACCATGCAGCTTCTGCCAATAGAAGATCAGAGGAAGTCTGTTGGAGGCTTCCTGCAAACATTCCCTTTCATTGATAAAGGCAGAGTCCCCGTGGACAGAATCAACTTTGTTCTTGTAACTTATGCCTCCATTTTGAAATGAGCTCTGGCTCTGTAAGTGCCAACTGCCATCTTGGGGTCAGGAGGCAATAAACCAACCAAGAAATGTAAGTTTGTTGCTGGTGTAAAAATTGTGATTGTATTTAGTAAATCATAGCTTGACAGTATGTTTTTAGGATTTTAAGTGTTGTGTTAAATAACACCCCTTAGTTGACACAATTCTGAGAGTACATAAAGCAAATATTTAATAGATTTTTGCTGGAAATAATTGCTTTCTATAATATTTCATCTAATATTCACATATGCAATTTGGTACAAGATAGTAAAACACTCAAAACAGCTCTTGACAGCTAGACCATGATGCTGTTACTTTGGTACTACTAACTGGATCCTTGTGTTCTATTGTTGACATCTGTGTAGCCAAGAGTGGTTCGTGTTTTCTTTTTCCTTGACACTTTAGAAATCAGTGATCAGTGAATATTGTCAGGAAATAAAGTGACTCATTTAGTCATAGTTCTATGGGAAAATCCAAGGCCCCCATCTGTCAACCTAAACCGCTAAGTTTCCTACAATATCAGACACAGAGCAGAGTCATGGGAGATAGAAGTCCTTCCTAGGGTCTCTAACTGGACATGTGATGTGCCTTGTGAGGTTTTCTCTGCACAGAGTTCTCTTTCTGATAAGGTAGTCACAAAACCAGGTGACAAGACCTGGTTCTCCTCTCCACTGATCTGAGCTTGATACTTTTTTCATTGTGGCTTGTAGTGGCTACAAATGTAAAGCGTATGGGATATTATTGTTAATTTTTTTCTGGTAATTATTTTTCTTTTATGTTTTTTCACGAATGTAACCTTGCAGATCTCAAACAGCTTTGAGACATTTGCTAGACTAGAGTTCATGTGACTGACTTAGAGGAAAATAAAAAGGTTATAGAATTCTGAAATAACCTGGTTTTGTTTTTTTTTTGCCTTGATTTTGGTCTTAGTAAATGGGATTAATTTTGTTAGCTAGAATCATATTCACATCATACTCATTGAATATACTTAGCCCTCTTTCTAGCTATATTAAATAAATATTAAATGAATTGCTGACATCTTTAGGATCTCTATCCTAACATATATTCAATTACATTATAGTCTATGTATCTGTTAATGTCTTTCTTTATGTAAATATTATCTATATAATTCTCCTGTGATAAATAAACTAAAATAGTCTTTGCATAATTTTGGGATATTTTGATAGTAATTGGAAGGTAATAAAAGTTTAAGATTTAATCCTCTACATTGGAATTAGTATACATGACACAGCATTCAAAATTTTAAAGTTTACCTGGATATGTGGAGCATTGGACTTTAACCTGCTTTTGATCTCTACAAAGATTTTTTTTCTTTTTGTATAAGAAGTGATTCAGTATTAGCACAGCTCCGTGTGAAGGTCACAGCAAAGGTGTAGAAGTAGGTGTAAATCAGGTCTCAACTTAGGGATAGTTTCCTGTATTCTTATGTAACAAATTAGGTTGACTCTCAAAAGTTCAGTTCACTTTTCAAATCAATATATATAAAATATGAAACTATGTTTAACCTTACCATAAATTAGCACCTTAAAGATAATATGTTCAGAAATATACGTTTAAAGAGTCAACAGCACAAAACGAATTTGAGATCAAGAATAACGTGTACTAGGAGCAGCATTCAGTTAATTGGTGTTTAATTTAAAAGCACCTCCATTTTATGGGTAGCTAAATGATACAATCTTTGTCTTCATAGTAAAATGTTTATTGTTGTGCTTGTTTCCTGCAAGGCTGGAGTTGTTTAAAGAAAGAAAAGACCCAATCTCATGACTAGTGTGAATGTATACAGTAATTGTGTATAGGTGTAGGTGTAATTGCTAGGATATTCTCCCTAATGAATTCAGGAATTAAAATATAAAATTACAAATACAAATAAGACAATCATCTTTAATATAAAATATTTCAGTATAAAATCTTTCTGTATAGAAAAAACACAGACATTAAATGCCTGATATACATTTTGTGTATGGCAATATGGAAATAAATTAATATAAAGTAAGAAAGATGTTCTCTTCATGGGTCTCCATCTAGAACATGCATGTGTGTACGTAATGATGTGCCTATACTTACAGAGAACAGCAGTTTCCTTTTCTTTGAGAAACTCCCATAGCCTCTTTAATGTTATATAGTTCAGTTTTTCAGTATTTCTTTGCATGGTTGGAGAGTAATACACTGACAAAAATTCTTCAAAGGATCTCATTTACATTAATGGTTTAATGAATGTGTTTTGGGTACTAGATTAAAATTTACTGCAGCACACAAATTAGCATTTATTTACCAATCAGTGGTTAATGGGGTTGTAAATCTGATAGTTTGTGATTACTTCCCATCTTGTTAAGACATTAATAAGGATTTGGGAAATGCGGATGAAAGTTAAGCTCTTTTGTTTATGGAGGCTATCATTCTGAAAACAATAAACCATTCATTAAATAAGCAATATTTCAGACACAATTTAATACAACCTTATTGCTAGCCATCACTAAATATTGCTCCATTTTGGTGGATCATATACAACATCGCATACCCCTTTGTAATGCCCCATTTAGCATGGATGTATTTGGCCAATGAGCAGTTGATTTTACACGTAGTAGTCCGTATAGAATTTTGTAGAGGGGAATTCATGTGTTAAAATTACATTGACTTTTATGTTATTCAGGGGTTAAATGAATAAAGGAGAAAACTTCCCTTCATATTACTTAATTGCTATTCATAATAAGAAGTGGGCTGATTTTCATCCATACAAAGAATTACAGAGAGTATATATTGCAGACAACCTGGTTCCCTCGATTCTCAGCCTTGGAGAACCTAGGACTTCTGCATTTTGTTACTCTGATCCAGTGTTTCCTGAGCTTAGCTTAATTTTGGTCTCAAACCAGGGTACCAGGGAGTCCACAAAGATATGGGACATCCTTCTACTCAAAGACAGTGCTCTTCTTGTGAATCTGTTAGCTAACAAAATTCCACAAAGTGTTGCCAATTCTCATATTGTTTTTGTTTCCAAAGACATTTTTCAAAAGGGAGGCAGGACTTTGAAAATTGACTTAAACACATTACCTTAGGTGAGCAAGTGTTGAGAAGATAATACTAATATTCGATGAAGCCAATAATTAAATTTTAGTATATTGATAATAAATAATCAATCTATTCATCTTAATATTTTTGAAACAACCAAGAAAATGAAGAAAAAACAGACTTTCTGAACAATAACAATCCCTCTATATTAATTCGTCTCAACCTTCCTATTGTTTTAACCCTTTAGTATAGTACCTCACAAAGCAGTGATCTCCAAACACAAAATTATCTTTGTTGCTACTCCATAACTGTAATCTTGCTACTGTTCTGGATTCTACTATAAACAGCTGTATTTTCTGATGTCTTAGACAACTCCTGCGAAAGGGTTGTTTGACACCCTACAAGCAGTTGCCATCACACGTTGAGAACCACTGCTCTATATGAACAGAATACACAACAGGAGCTTTCTCTTAAGAATCCAAGCCTAGGAGGGAGGTTTAGATGCTGGGCAGTACATGCATATGGAGAGCATGGGATTATACACAATGTATTCTTACACTTCCTGGGCTATTATAATACAATAATTTTGATAAATTGTTATTTAAAGATGTCACAGCATGATAAAATTTGACAAGAGGATCATATAATTAAAATATTTTTTCTGCCACCCCTTCACCTCTACCACTTGTGGTGGGTAAAGGAGCTGACCCTCTTTCTCCCTTACCTGCTACAACACTCAGGGAAGTGGGCCTTACACCTCGGCTGGGCAGTAGAACTAACCTTACTTACCAAGTTCAGGTGAATCAGGCAGAGAACATAAATGTGGGAGATATGGCCCTGTCCCTCATCTGCCATATGGTGACATGGGTTGGGGGGAGATGCCCCGCCCCCATCGCCTTTTACCACCTGTAACAGGTGGGAGAGCTGGATCTGAGCTCATGAAAGTGGGAGACCTGTTTCTGCAGCTCATCAGCTACAACTCAGAAAATGGATCTGTACCTGGCCTGTGCATCACAGTAGAGTCGTCCCTGAAAGTGTAGGTGTGGGAGAGCCAACTTCAAGTGCGTGAAAGAAAAAGAATTGGTGCAAGTGGTGAACTAGCCAGGAACAGTGCTGGAGAGGTCACACTGATGGCGAGGACAGGGGGAGCAGGCAGGCTGACTAACACTGCAACTACCCAGGCCCAGAAGCAGGGTTATGAGGTGGCCCACCCCAATATCCACCCCATCTGGGATATGCTCTGGCCCATGGACTAATCCTTCCAACCCCAAGCTGCAGGATCTCCATTACACAGGGCAACAGTAGGATATCCAAGAGGAGTCCCAGTGAGGGCCCAGCATGGACAGTATAGCAGAAACCAGAGGCCCCAAACCTGACCAATGACTCTTTGCAATGAACATTTGCAAGATGTATGGATAAAAGGCTTACTATAAGACTCACTGTATCATACTTCAATTTCCATGATGAAACTGATTTTTCTTTGTCCTTTTTTTCTCTTGAAACTGATTTTACTTGGGGTATTGCAATGGCAGAGGGTGGATATGAAGAGATGGAGAAATGAATGGGACTGAGAAGCCAGATGTGAATAACAAGAAATTTAAAAGGCAGTTAAAGTGAAGTATGTTGTTTGTTGGAAATGTGGGGAAATGAACAGAATATTCATAAAATGTTGTTCTTATTTTTTTTTAAAAAAACAATTATGTCTTTTTTATTTTATTGTGAGCGAGTGGTTTGCATGCCCCTGAATCTTTTCATTTGGCTTGATTTCAAAAATTTTCATTGAATAAAACCCTACAAAGAACAGCTTTCGAGAACTTCTTTTTACCATGTTCCAGAGGTGCTCATAGAAACACTACTACATTTTTGTGCCCCAAATTAATCACTTTCAAAGAGAATTAATAGTTTATAAAGCTTGGACACTTTGCCAAAGTTATTGTTCTCCATTGTTGTAAGTGGAAGTAGGTGGCAGGTATTTGGCTCTTGTTTTTAATGTGTGGAGTTCACGGTGACATTTAAGGATGAACCACTATTACTAGAAAGAAAATTAAAGCCTGCACAACATATTCTCCGACTTTTCACTCACTCTTAGCATTTTGTTGATGTATATCCTCTTGTTTCTGGGACTTCTCAAATACTTTACCAAATTTGATAAATGGTATCATAATTATAGCTTGTAGTTTCCGTGAACAACTTCAGTCTTCCTAGAGTTATACAAGAAGAAGTAAGAGTCACACAAGTATTAGCTCCAATTGCTGGTTGGTTTTCGAGCAGAACTTCTTGTTATCAGCTATGCCTACTTGTTCTGGAATTCTAAATAGAAATATAGACTATATAGATTATTAAAAAGTAAGTTTTAGAAACCAAGATATGTGAGAGACAGTGGTGATGAGCATCACTATCACACAGACTCACATGCTGGGAGATAACTGTGCAAACATCAAATAAATGCTGCAGTTAAGTATTTCTAGTACAGGAACTCATAATATGAGTTCCTTCCATGGCCTGTGCTGACTCTCATGAGTTTAGTTGTAGATTTTTAGGATTTCTACATGATATATGGGAATCTTTATAATTGTTCAAGATCCAGCATAGTTTGGTTCCAATTTTTTCCTGTTGCAGCCTAATCTCAGAATGAAGCTTGATTCAGATAAGTTGAGACAGGTTTGCACATTTAGAAGCTCTGTGTGGCATCTTCAAGAGAAAATGCTAAAACTGAACCCTCAAGCTTGTGAGGTGATTCCAAGAGTAAAAGTGTCTGATAACAAGCTTGACCTGAGTTCAAACCTATGCACATTTGAAAAGTGGAAAAAACATTCTTATTAATCGTCAGAGGCCAATTCAAAGGCATACCCACACACATATACATGTACACACAGTTAGTAAATTTAAAAATCTAATTTGAAAATTAAAATCATCATCAACTCTTATTTTAAAAGAAAATTGTTTTGTGAATGCTTTTAATCTCAATTTTAGGCATGTCAGCTGTGAACAGACATTTTGAATCAGTCCGAACTACACGTCAAAAGGCTGTGACAAGCAGACAAGTTAAATTTTCCGTGCAATATCCGAGCATATAGAATAGGACTGACAGTAAACAAATGTAATGGCAAACTAGAGTAGAAGGTGGTAAAATATCCCACTACTATTGCTTAAGGAAGAGCAAGTCATTAATGAATGAGGAATACTTTGAGAAGGGTGTCTATAGAGAATCTGAAAACCTTTCCTTGTGAACACAGCATTGACACCAAGCGAACAAACAAACAGCTGTGGTTTCCATGTGAATTCATGCTTCTGAGATGCTGGCCTCTGTCAAAACCCCTGAAGCTCTTTGAGGCCTGTAGCAGTTAGCTCGATTTGGGTAATAACCAGGCTAGATAAATAATAAAGCTACTGTATTTGTATTTATTATAAGGATAAAAACTCATGAAACAGGAACGAGAAGCACAAGCTCAGCTGTGCTGAGAGGGATGCACACACACACAAACACACACATGCACACACACACATGCACACACACACATGCACAGAGAGAGAGAGAAGAGAGAGAGAGAGAGAGAGAGAGAGCAAGCACCTGGGCCATGCCCGTTTATCTCTGGGTTCCAAAAAGCCACACCCCAACTTGGCTCCACTTCTTAAAGATAATTGGTTAATAAAGCTTCCCCATCACGGCTCTGTCTCTGATGTAGCATGGTGTACCCTGAAGTGCTGACTACCAAATTGAAAGAGCTTCGCATACAGTCATACCTCAGATTTTTTTTTTTTTTTTGAGGCTGGTACTTAAGGAATGGAGTCTTTCAGGTTTTAGAGACAAAGATAGATGTCAATATTGAATCCCATAATACATGCTTCTTATCATTGCTTGAGAATGCTCTTCTTGCTTGGCAAAGATTGTGTGTGACTCAATGCTTGTGCATTGGCTATTCATGTGCTCTGACTGGAGCTGATGTGACCTATGTAAGCCATAGACAGAGAGACAAGGTGTAAATACATAACAAACCATATGAGTGCAAGTGTATATTTTAGTCAATACATATATGTGTGTTCCTCAATTATGTATATATAACTTCATTTAAAATAGCCTTTTAGGAAATAGAAGGGAAACAAAGCAGGTAGATTAGCACCTACATACTTTTATTGTAAAGATAAAATGAATAATATGATATTCTATATATGATTGTTACCAATTACTATGCAAACAATATATAAATTCTGTAGATAAGCATTTTTATACTCTCTCAGAAAATATGAACTCCATAATATATGACAAAATTAGTACTCAAGAATGATTCATAATTATTTTTGGATAATAATCACTAATGTCTATGTATTTTTATATTTATATTGTATATTAATCATGAACATTTTAAATATTATAATATAGTTTATGTATCCCTCTTATAATTTGTTGCTCTTAAGTAGTACTTCTGATTGCATATAACTAATGGAACTAAGTATGTTATGGAGTGAAACACTGACCCCTGTGTAAGTCATTTCATTTTCTGTATAATTCCATGAAGTAGATTCTAATATTATTCTCATTTCTTCTTGTATGTAGCAATAAAGCTCATTTGGTTTGATTTTCTTTGCTGAAGTAGCACACATCATGCACATGAAAACATAAATGCTAATATTAAATACTGTGATCACTCTTTGAGTCAAAAAATCACTTAGTGATTCATAAGCAGAAGAGATTAATAAAGGGACAGGGGGTACTCAGAATGAGGGGCTGAAGGTTGAGGTAAACACTGCAGCAAAGGATGAGGTCATCATTGCAACAGAAGAGAGTATTTCCTGGCTTCTAACATGGGAATTGATGCAAAAGTGGTTCTGAGCAACTGAACAGCAGGGAGAACAGACGAACACTGTGAGCTTGTGGAGAAGGGTGTGTGTTTTGTTCATCTCTATACTCCCATGCTCTAACATCAGAAGGGCAGTTCAGTGCGAGTTTAGTAAAGAAATGGCTACTAAATGAAGAGAATATTTGAAAACCTGAACAAAACCAGATATAGAAATACAAAGATGTTATGAGCTGGTTAAAGTTGTGTCTTGCCGATATTCCATGAAAACAAAAGCAGTTATGTATATGTCCCTTAAAATGAATTTATTTAAAATAGAAGATTCATATAAGAACTCACATGGCTGTTGTGCATTTTCTAGGAGGAACTGCCAAAGAGAGGTGCCTGGAATAGTGGTGGGAAGCACACCTCTGTGAGGTGTAAAACATCAAGTTAGATGTAAGAATGAACAATTCAAGCAGCTTCATCTGCTTAAAGAGTGAAGTAGGTGGTACTGGAAGAGGTTCTACTTCTGAATAAAAGCAACAAACAAATTTTAAAAAACACAGATTGTGAGGAAACATAAATAGCCGTGTTAAATAGAAGAGAAAGACAAATCTGAACTAAACATGACAACAGTTCTTATTTATCTATAGTTTTTCCTTGGCCAGAAATTTTGGGTTTATGATCTGAAGACCTTTAATTGACCAGATCATTTTGGCAGGTTGATGTGATCTTTACTTGGTAACTGTTGAAATGTATGACCTTGGACATATCACATTTCCCCCCTGAGCTATAGCTTCACAATGTGTAAGTCAGTTGTTTTAAATGAACTGTAAGATTGCTTCTTCTCGATTGTATAACCCTGCTTGGAAACTGTGGATTCTCAATACTACAGAGGCAATAATGAACCTCTTTATTGAGAGAAGTTGAGACTGAACAAAAGATTCCATTAAAAAGTATGTAATTCTAGGCTGCAGAAGAAACAGGCCATTTCTTTTTTTTTTTCTATTACAAAGTGATTTATGAGCCGTTAAGTCAGGCTGAGAAGATGTGCATTCAATTTTATTTTGCTCCTTAATCCCAAGAAGGCTTCAGGCTCCTGGCAGCTGCCACCAAAGCATTTTGCAGGTGCACACAGACAATTAAACCTGTTTTAAAACCCTATCTTCTCAATACTCATAGTCAGTCTTAGTGCGAGCATCATGCAGAAGCAACACATTTCTTCATCCAACCTTTTAAAAGATGTTTTAATGAACCTGTTTCCTCAGGACTTACCTATTTTGTGTCTCGATTTGATATTGATGCTTGTGAAGTGAATTTCTGAGTGTGCTGATGCTGAATATTAAATTTGAAACAGGCATTTAGACAAAATATAGATAACAGATGAAAGTCTGAATTCCTATTCAAGCAGATGTTCTGGAGATTGTAGAAATAATGTAGTTTTGAAGAAAAAGCCCTTTCCATTAAGGTAGCAGGTATGTCCTGGTAAGAACCATGTGCTGTATGGCTCCAAGTTAGCTGATTTTTTTAATTAATACTTCTGTCTGTCAGTACTACAGTATTAATCAAATTCTGGTCTTCAATAAGAGTAGCAAGAGCTCTGAACTACCAGTCATCTTTACAGTCACTGTTTTGAGCATTGTTACCCCAGACAATGAGCTTTATTCAAATACTCAACATGTGAAAGTACCTCAAGCCTAGGGATAGGACTGATGTTCATGTGATTCTATAAAAATGTATGTCTCCAATTGAAGGGAGTTATCCCATTTTATGAATATTTTTTATAAAATTTCCCATTCTATGTACTTTCCTGGCTCTTTCCTGACAAAATTGTATGTGCATTTATGATGGACATGATCTTGAGTTGCCTGTGCCACTAACATTGTGACAGAAAACTGACAACAGAGAACTGGGAAATTACAACGATCAGCAACCTCAAGGTCTGACACAGTGGATGTGGCCAGAGGCTCAGGGAAAATGAGCAGCCATGTTAAATTCTAGGATGATAGTCGAAAATAAAATTAGATTAAGAAGACTTGACTAAAAGCCCAGTCCTTTACCTTCCAGATGGCGAATTCCACAGCAATCAGAGTTTCCCACATACCATGACCTAACTGAAGATAAACTGACCAGATGGTAGTGATGGTGGGAAACTCTGAGAAAGACAGATGGCTGAGAAAACTCAATGAGCTTCAAAAACACAAGGAGTGGCTGAATATTCTAACACAGAAATTTAGCAAAGAGGTGGAAGTAATATTTAAAAACTCACACAAAAATGTGTGAGCTGGCAATATCACGATTGATCACATTTAAGGAAGAGTACTGGGATCAAACAGAAGATATTTAAACTATATAGATGATCTCTAAAAGTAGAACCTTCAGAAAGTATTTGAAAATACACACAAGAATGTGAAAAGTCACGTGGGAGATTTGGGATTATTTCAACAGCAAATGCTCAGTTGGCTCAAGTACATAATACTAGGAAAGTTTCAAACATAGAGAAGGAGACAGATATTCAATGACAGAAAGGTGAGATGTCAACAGTCAGACTTAAGTCAGCTGAATCGACTCTGAAACATCTTAAAACCACACTCTCAAAGGGGAACAATAAAGAGGAAAATTTTCTCAGCTGCAGGGGAAAAATAACATAGAGATGTGCCCCAAATGAACTGAGAAAAAAAATACCTTACCAAAAAAAAAAAAAACTGTCTTGGAGAGGGATGCAAGATTTTCTATACTGAAGAAAAAACAAATCTGCCACTCAGAAATACTCTACCTAGTAAAGTTATCCTTCAGAAATAAAGAAGAGGTAAGTATATTCACAGAAAAGACAGAAAAATTAATTGCACTAGATTTGCTCTAGAAAAAATGGTAAAGGGCTTTTTCAAATTGAAAACCATAATAATGGTGTGATGAAATAATGAGGAGTAAGTCTCACTAGTAAGATGCAAACTCCTCCAGAATACTCCATCATTAAAAGCATGCTGCATAGCCATTCATATTTTTAGTGCAAATACTAAACCAACCAATTTTACATAGTAATTCTACATTCATATGTTATTTAATAGGTAGTACAGAAATAAATAAAATGATGTGGCAAAAATATCAAATTATTGGGAGAAATGGAGAGCATTCTTACTATTTAAGTTTGGTCTGCTGTTGTCATTGACATTAACCTGTCATCACTTCAAATGATGGCATTACAATTTTTGGATAGTCCAATTTCTGGATAAATTTAAGAGATACATAGAAGGTCCCATTTAGGGTTCACTCTAAAAAGTGTCAAGGAACAAAATGTCAGTAGTACTCTGTTCTTTCTTCCTCTCTTTCCATATGTGGTGTGTGTGTGTGTGTGTGTGTGTGTGTGTGTGTGAGAGAGAGAGAGAGAGAGAGAGAGAGAGAGAGAGAGAGAAGAGAGAGAGAGATAATAAGTTTCTAAGACTATGCATTTTGATGTAATCATTTCAGTATCATGTTCTTGGTCTCAGGCACAACATATTCCTCTCCATCCACATTGATTCATTTATTTTTCAGATGACTTGAATTTTATTTTCTCTTTGCCCTGTGAACACAGTTCATCAGAATCCACAAAATACATACATAATCTTTGTAACAACACAAACTCCTTCTTTCCTTATATCAACATCATTCCACATGATCATGTTCTAGCTGTAGTTATTCAAAGACCAGTTTTTAGTAAAAGAAAGCATGGTGTCATTGCTCAGTCACATTCAAAGCACAAAATAGTATGATGGGGATAATTTAATATTCAGATACTTTACAAAAATTTTCCATTGCCATTCCTGCATTAGTGATTTTAATTTCCATTATATGTGAAATTATATATTTAATTAACTCATTAATTCCAGTCATTACATAATTTCCTCCCTCTTATATTTCATTATAATAACATCATTGCATTATGCCTGATGTCTATGTGGAAATTAAAATTTCTTTTTTGAAATATAGTTAATAGTAGAAATGTATATAAAATCTGAATTTTTAGTAATGATGAACATTTTGTCCTTATAGCACATTACAGCATAAGGGGGAGATATTTAATATAGTAATGCTCTTGGTAGGAAAAGAACAACATAATTTTCTGGAGATGTAGGGGGAAGTGAAGATAAAGGCAAGGTAGTGGTCAGACACTCAAAACTGAAGCTGCAGTGAGTCCATGAGCGGACCAGTTCTAACTCTTAGCGGGGTTTAGAATTTCCTTTTAAGGACATGGAGAGTTTGTGTTTATTTGTTTGTGCGAATCCTTTGGAGAACAGGCAGGTGTGGTGTAAGAACAGACCATAGCTGAGGTCCCAGTGATGCTGTATCGACTCCCACCACAGGCGCCGGGAAAGACTGCCATCACAGGTTGCTTCTATCTTGTAAAGAACTGGAAGCCGCAAACTTCTCCCATAAGGACAGAGCTGGCTCTACACTGTTGAGTAAGCTAAACTGCTTCATAGGGACCAATTAAGTTTTATAAAGGACCAAGGACTCTTTCCATACAAATTTCAGATATTTCAGGTAAAGGTGGGAAGACTTGTAACATTGAGCTAATTTGTGATATCAGGGTGATTTCTCACTGCACTGTTTCAACACAATACTCAAGCTCTGTGGAAACTATGGGGGGATTTTAAAAGTATTATCAAGTTGGTTTAAGTGACCTTTGACTATCAGCCATGTATCATTCACTTACACTCACACTCTTATCAATCTGTATTCCTTACAAGTCAATGAATTATAAACGTGTGTGTGTGTGTGTGTGTGTGTGAGTGCACAGTGGCTCGCATGTGACATGTGAGGGTCAAAAGAGCATTTGGAAGTTGATTCTCTCCTTCTACCATATAAGTTGCAGGATTGACCTCTGGTCCTCAGGCTTGGTGGCAAGTGCCACACTCACTGAACCATTGCACTGGTCCTAAACACTATTTTTTAAGATGGTTTCTTGGCTCGGGAAGTATCTCAGTAGTTTACATCTGTTCAACACCGTTCTACACAATTTTCCTCTAGGCTCTTCATGTGCTGTTCCTGTTAGGACAGGTTGTGACAGTTTTTTTCTCCTCAGTCCAGGAATTCACTTTCTTTCCTTGCCTATTTTTTCAACTACTTCTAGTACTTATCTTTCTGTGTTTAAATGGTTCTTTTTCAGCTTACCTAACCATAAAATCTTACAGTGCTCTCTCTCCTTGGACTTCATCTGAAATTTGTCTAATCTCAATCTCTGACTTAAAGTGTCATCATAAATGATTCTAAAATATATCTCTACTTAAAGATTGCTGGGGGCCAGCCTTGGCTCAGGTTCAGGTCCTGAGACAGGGAAGGGGCATTGGCATAAGGAAGAAATAGGACCATCAGGTAGATTGCTCAAGTGGGCCTGAAAATCTCTTTATTTATACTTTGAGTTTTATCTAGTAGGCTTATATGAATAGCTTTATTATTGGATCCTATTTTTACTATTAAGAAATACATCATAGTTTAAGAAATATGTTATAATCATTATAAAAAGCACCCATTGTTCCCATTTATGCTTCCACAAAAACACTTTCTCACCCCCTAACTAATCTTATTCTAGACATAAAGTTCAGCATTTTTGTAGGCTTAACTTGAGACAGACAAATCCTGCTCTTACAGCACTTATGTTGGCTGTCATCTACTTGTGGTTACAAAGTTAAAAAGTAATAGACATGGTCACAATGCTTTAAGGACTACAATATGCAAACTAAGACAATTCTTTCATGTGTGAATAATATGCTTTTTTTACAGCCCCTTTTTCTACAAGAGGGTCACGTTTCAGTCTCTCTATAAAAGGCAGATTTTGATAAGGCATTCCTCCCATCCTGCTATTCCATACTTTTTCCACCAATATAAGCTCCTGTATATGGTAAATATTGATCTTCCCATCCCATATTTTGTGTTGCATTTTTTCCTGTTAGAACATATCAGATCCTACCATTGATTTTATGTGCATGGTATCCAAGGAACTTATTAACAACATTAAACACTATGTGTATTCTTGAGGCTTTTCCCCTATTCTGTATATGCATGCCTTACTCTTCTTTGCAGAACTGTAAGAAAGACATGGTTAATGTTCCAGGTTTTATTTCCTCATATGTACCAAACTGTCTCTATTGAGTCAGTAAAGTATGCAGGATTAGGAGTTTTAGTTAGTAATTCTGAATAAAAAAATGTAGAAGCAGTAGCCTCCTGCTGAACCTTAGGGTAAAGCATTTGAGAAAGAATGGTATTTCAAGGGAAAACTGCAGCTGTTGCACATGTGATAGTCAAAGTAAAACTAAATAGTGCCCAAAAAACAATATGAGGAGAGAGAAAAGAGCCTGCAAGCTTCATGAGTGTTGTTGATTTTTATGCTGTCCAATGGTCTACTGATCCTTGTCAACTGAGAATCAGTTTCTGTGACAAATTCCTTGTCCCAAGGAAACCCACTGGACAGGTGATCTGAGATTGGCTGACTGGCTCCTTAAAAAAGACATATAAGCACATTAATTTTCCTGTATAATCTCACTATTTGCATGTGTGACAGTCATCTAGAAATAGACATATTCACAACAAAACTCATGCTTTTTTGTCTTTTATTCTTTCTTTCTTTATTTTTTTTGGACAGGGTTTCTCTGTAGCTCTGGAACCTACTTTGGAACTAGCTAGCTCTTGTGGACCAGGCTGGCCTCTAACTCACAGAGATCTGCCTGCCTCTGCCTCCCGAGAGCTGAGATTAAAGATGTACACCACCACCGCCCAGCTATGTTAGGCTTGTCTTCTTGGCTTCATTTCTTACTGTTTTCTTTGTCATTAGAGATGTTTACTGCAACCTGCAAGCTGAAAATTGAGAATTCCTCAGCCCCAAAAGTTTATAGTGATTATCGACATATCTTTTCTTTATACATTGTTTTAGTCAACAAGTTGTTACTTTCATACATTAAAATATATTACAGTCTTGGAAATGAAGGATAGCTCTGGCCTTTAAAGCTGAGGAAAACTCAGTTTGGCTCCCAGAACCTACACGATGGTTCACACTCACATGTATCTCCAGTTCCAGGGACTTGTGTCCTGCAGACCTCCCGAGTCCTGCCTCCACACACAGAAATACATACAATAAATATTAACACATATTCAATAATACAATCCTATTTCACACTACTTCAATACTATTAATCTTGGCTATTTCACTATTTTTACAATTTTTACAATTTCTCTAGCTTAACAATTCATTTCTAATTAGTTTCACAACTTCTCCTTCTAACTCACATGTGACTGCCCTGGACATTTTAATCACAGTCTTCTTAAATCAAATTATGTTACTCTGTTCAAAATCCCCAACTTTTCCAATTTACCTAAAAGTTGCACCTCTCATAGTTTGCAGAATTAAACTTGTATTTCTTGTTACTTTCACTCTAATCATTTTTTTCTTTTTCATCTTTCTTTCTTTTTTCTTTCTCTATCTACCTGCATTTGGACCACTCCAAACTTCCCACTGTAAAATAATCCAAAGCCGGCCAAAGACAAATCTCACTTTTCAGTGTATAAGGCTTTGTCTTCTTCTTTCTCAGCAGTGACAACTATACACCCTCTTTAAAAGCAACGTCTTCTCTGCTCATTTCTTCATTTTACATCTTGTTTTCCATATATGAACATATCTATCCAAACCTGCTGGGGCAGTAATCAGCTGGGGTTTCCCTGACGGTGGTGTCGCTGAGGCTGAGGAAATGTTAGATTAAGAGAAATGAAGATGGAAACATAGGATAGACTGGGAGGACTGAAGGCTAACAGCCCTGAGTTTCTTTCTCAGACAGCATATATACTACAGGCAAAAGGCTGAACAAAGAACTGTACAGTCAGCTAACCACCTCTCTCCTCAGAAGGCAGCTCAAACAGGTGCATTATCTTATACAGGTAAGCAGCTTCTAATCTCTAACAAGGAGTGCCTCTGGCTGGCACACGCCAGTCCAAATCTAAAAAGAAAAGCATGTGCTCTTTCAGCTGGGAAAAAAAACTGCTCTCTCTATGAGTTTAATCAGAACTTCTTCACAGACCCCAAGGTTACTGGAAAAATCAGAACAGGCAAGCAAGAACAAACTCAAATGACTTCTTAAAGTCAAAATTACTCCAGATAGAAACCGAGTCACACGTGGGCTCCCACACATATTGTCACTGTCACCTGAGTTCTTAGTATTTATGTAATTGATTCCCTTCACTGTGTAAGTCCTCTAGACTGACAATAGTTGAAATAGTTTCTAATGCATGATAGGACAACCTAATAATTATCATTTGGGTGATTGGGCAAATAAAGGAATTATCCAATAAGAAGTCACAACCTCTGAAATAGGAAAGCTGCAAATGCCAAATGTGTGGCCTGTCTGTCTCTTTAGAATCATTTTCAAGGGTTTCTCTTTAGTTCTGTGTTCTTACCTGACAATCTCAGTGTTAGGAAATGAAGTTAGGAAATCAGAGTCAGGATGCTGATTGCATTGTGTGTGTGTGTGTGTGTGTGTGTGTGTGTGTGTGTGTGTGTGTTGAGAACATGAAGCATGATCAGAGAGAAGGAGAAAAATAATAGGGAAGAGTTCTCATTAGTCAGGTTGTTAGACAGCAGGAGACGAGACATGCCCTTAAAGATAGACACTAGTTTTACATGTATGTTATTAAATGTCTGGATAATACATTCTTTGGAGCAGAAAATAATTCAATGAGTATTATATATTTTAATACTAAAATTGTGCCAGTCACTAAATAAAAGGTTGAAAACAGTTTGACATTGGCCATGTAGACAACCAGGGACAGGAGCTGAGGAATATAAGAACATGAAGCTATACAGCAATGCTATAAATCATGAACTTGTTTAACTTCTTACACATATGCCTTTTTCTGCCATCATTGAACTAATGTATTGCAGTAATGATATTTCAAATAAGCATTAAAATGAAGCCAGACTTAAGTCTTTCTAAAGATACTCTAAAGTTAGTATACTATTTTTATTTAATTTGGGTCTTCATGTCTATGTGAGATGGGCACACGTATGTGGAGGTGAATACAGGGTATAGGAATGTTTTGCTAAAATTACAAACAGTTCTGAGAAATTGGACATGGGTGCTGGAACCTGAACACTTGTCCTCATTTAACTACCAAATTATCCCCTAGTTGACATAATTTAACGATCACATTTCTCTTACCTCTGCACCTCAGTTATGTTTTTTATACTCTGTGACTATAATAGAAACATAACAATTGCAATATGTCTTATTGCTTAGATCCAATCATATCCTTAAATCACAAAAACCCTGCATTTGCCTCTTGTGTGGTACCAGGCATATTGGATTTTATCTACAGGTCACTGCATGGTTTGAGACTTAGGTCGAGACTTCAACGTTTTTACTGAATCATCCTGGTGGGATATTGTAGAGCTGGTAGTTTGAGTGGGGATGTCACTGTATATGCATTCTTATTATGAGATTGGAAATAAATTGAGATAGTATTCAAAATCCTTACAACTTTAGGAAATCAAACTTTATTATGTTTGAGTTATTTAATATAATAAGAATATAATAAACTATAGTTTCTGAAGTCAAAGAATTAAATTCTGCATCTCAACTTCACCTTTTACTGGGGGCATCTTTACAGTTATGTTGTAGTAGTGAGCGCATTTGGTGACAGGCAGAAGGTACATATCTTTTGAAATGTGAGTATATTTTTCTCCCATTAATTTTTCAATATTTTTCATACTACAATTTGAAAGTGTGCTTTTAAAGTGGCATAGTATACACTGAGTGTCAGATTCCACTGTGCAGCATTTTCACTGTTATGTCAGGAAGTGACTTGATAATGAAGAGGAACAGTGTGCTGCTGAGTCCTGTACAACACTGCACAGGATTTAAGTGTTTCTGCCACACAAGCGCCCTTTGTTCGTTGAAGAGCTCGTTCTCAGTAAAGACTCCTTGGGGATTAGCCGGCAGAGTGGCTTCTCACATAGAGACCTCTTTTTTCCAATAAAAATTCTCTAATAAATTATGTATAAAAATACAGCTGCTCAAACAGATTAGCATTTCCAGGTGCAGTACTGTGATAACAAGCCACGTTCCCAGAGCCTCCGGTCACGATTTCTCCTTTGTAGGTTATGTAGAGCTCTTTGATGCCCTGGTGCCCTCCAAGAGGTCTGGGCACAACGAATATAAAAATAGAAACCAAAGTTACAATGGTTGTTCTCCAGTGAATTTCGATTTTTTTTATTAAGGTGAGTTATTTTATTAAGTCATCAAGACATTGTATGGCAATTCCCGTCACATTTCACTTCAGTAATGTAAAGCTATTTCTTGGATATGTGGGCTCATCATTTACCAGGGTCATGGAATGTCTTGAAGGCTAAGAGTTCTTGCTGCTCTTCCAGGGAAATCATGCTCAGTTGCTCTTCATGTCAGGCAGCTCAGAACACCTGAGTAGACCTGCCTTCTACCTTGTTTGTTTGTTTGTTTTTTGTTTGTTTACTTTAATTGTTTTGTTGTTGTTGTTTTTCTGCTGCTTGTACCAGGCTAGCTAGGCCAGTAGCTTCTGGGAATTCTTTGGTTTCCACATCCTAATCTCGACAGTAATGCAGAGGTGACAGATATGGGCTATTGTGGCCAGTTTTACACACTCCTGTGTACTCAAATTTATGTCCTTACGCCGAGAAAGCAAGCACTTCTCCCACTGAGTTCACTTCCTAGAACCCATACAACAGCTTAAAAAATAATCTAAATTTAACAGTGTTAAGAAGACAGTGCCTTAATAAAAAAAAAAAAGAAAAATACATTTGCAGCAACATCACAGACAAAAAGCCTAGTTATTGGGTTTTCAAATTCTGATGTATAGTCTATAGTTGTAATAAGCAAACTCACTTAGCATTATGTAATAGAGACAGTTCTGAAATAAAGATGGGAAGGAATTAGACACTTTTACACGTTCCTAAAAAATACTAAGACTAAGGAATGAAATGAGTATAAATGGAGAAACCAGGTTGCCTCAGCTTGGAGACAGAAGGAATAGAGCAATGGTATTCTAAGTCATCTCAGGAGCAGTAGCCAAAGGTGGCTGGTCCTCTATGGGCATCAGAAGTAGCATTAGGGAGGGTTTGGGCATGGCAAGGGGTGAGACTAACAAAATCACACTGATGAGCAGTAGCCAACACCCTGAGATTCCTTGGCTCATTCCTATAACAATTGCTTATTGATTACTGACAATGAGGACCGATCAAACCCCAAATAAACTCAAATGAAATGGTGAGGCTGTGATCTCCATAAGGTGAACAAGTGACAGTTGTGTAAACGACTTGAAAGAGGGACTAATTTCTTAAAAGTAAGATGGCTTAAACCTGTTGAACTCGAAGGTAATAGTCAAATCTTCCTCCTAGAAGATTGCCTTTCCGCACAAAGGTACAGTCAGTGAAATTCCACAAAGACTCTTGTCCTCTGACCTTAATTAAGACCATTGTGCAGCACATTGAGTGGCTTTGCTCCACTCACGTTGATTAGCATGCATGTAGAGGTTGTTAATGCATTGGCTCCAGAATGAACATTTCTGTGTCCAGATATCAAGGCAAATGATACAAACTCCATGCTTAGTTGAAGCTTGGGACCTCAAAGGATGTTTTTGTCTTTAGTTAATAACCAGGGAAGATAAAATAAGCAGAAAAACCGAGCTATTTTTAAAGTAATTCATGAAAGTATAGGTTTATCCATACATCAAAAGACAGAATGCCCTATCAATGTAGATGGTGTCTCATTCTGTACAAAAGCAAAAGAAGGGGGAAATAGATTATTTCCTTAGAGTTAATTACTCAACTATAAAATCTAATTTGCAGCTTAAATTCCTACCAGCATATACTATGAAGTGCATTTCATTATAGGGTTCTTTTTCTGAAATTATTCTATTGTGAACTACAGGCAGAAGTGATCTATTACCTCCGGTTCTTCAAAACAAAATAGAGACTTATTATGCCTCAAGTCCCTTTCCCATCATAGCACTTGTGTGTTGTAGATTTCAGTATTATTTCATGGAAAGCTTCAAGTTTTTCCTCAGTCAATCTTTCTCTTTACTGGAAATATGTTTAATAATAAAGTAGATTTTTATTTTTATGTACTCTGTCTCTAATGACTAGAATTATTATAATGATTTTTATCTTTTGAAAATGTCATGCATCTATAAAAAGCAATTTGATCATATTCACCTCCACATTTCCTTTTGTACTCTTCAGAGGCTTACAGACATTTTGTTCCAACTCATGCCCCTTTTGTCTTTTAATAATTCTCTGAGTCCAATTTGTGATACCCATATGTGCTTGGGTGTGGAGACATTCACCAGAGTACAGCCTGTCTGGGGTGAGACCCCTAAAGAGAGAAGAAGTCCCTCTTCAGAAGCTATCAATTGCTAGTAACACTCGGCTAGTGTTGGAGCATCCAAAGCCCCTTTTTAATACATAATAAATATTTTGTTGGCTTGATTATTCAAGTATTATGCAAATAATTTCAGCTATTACGAGTTCATATGTGCAAAGGTCATGTTATGTGCAGAAGATATCGTCCCTATTACATTCTTTACACCTGAGTATTGAGTAAGAGAAGGTTGTTACAGATGACCCATGTATGGCTAAGCACTGATAGTCTCAGTACTTTTAACAGTCTATTCATTGCCCACAATCCACTGCTCAAACAAGCAGCTCTGACCAATGTTGGAAACAGTACAATTGAAGAACAATTGTCTTTTCTCCCTCAGTATGCTATATACTACTTTTTAATACTACAAAATATTACAATGCAGAGAGTTTTACTGGTCAATTTGAGGAGACAAACGTTATGCTCAGATTACTAGTATCACCATGGAGACCGAATCCCACATGTAAAGAAAAGAGGTTTTATTCAAGTTCAAACTTGGATTCTCAGTGTGTCCAATGCATTGGCACCATCGGAGAGCCTTGAGCTCAGTTGGGGTGAGGTTTTTATTATAGCAGAGATTGGGGTAAGGAATTTCTAATGTTCAGGACCCCTGATTGGCTTATATTTGTCTAGAGGGGTCTTGGTGAAAGGCTAAGGATATGTGCTGGTCTAGGGGATATCAGGTATTCCTATCTACAATCGTTAGAATGTCAGGAATTTCCTTTGTAACATTAGGTACTTTCCCCTTGGATGATCTGTTCCAGGGTGTTGCCTGGGAGTTCTCAGTTTACAGTCTTTTTCGGAACCAAAAACTTAGAAACTCATCTATGTTCTGCAACCAAACCATGGTGTGGCTTTAGCATCTAGTTTTGGTGAACAACCAAGAGCAATGGTGATAACTTGTACTCTTCTGGGTTCTTCTCAGGCTGGGATTAAAGGCATGCACCACTGTCTCCTAGTTTCTGTGGCAAACTAGTATGGCTACTGGGATTAAAGGTTTGTGTCACCACTGCCTGATCTGTACGGCTGACCCCACTGGGTTGTTTTATTCTCTGATCTTCAGGCAAGCTTTATTTATTAAAATAAAATGAAATATCACTACAGCCAGGCATAGCCACTTTCTTTAAGATGGGAGGAAACAGCTCTCAGACACAGTCTCATTCTGAGTTTCCTGGAGGCAGATAAGCTATTTCAGACTGAGGTAGAGGTAAGAGTCAGGGATTGGCTGTTTTGTTTTTCTGACCTTCAGGTTGAACCCCATATCTTTCTCTGGGTTTGTATTAATCATGCTACACCTGGCCTGAGATATTCATTTAATAACTGATCTCTTCTGAAAGTAAGTCTAATGACTAGACTTCTCAATGGTTGTGTACTCTAGTTTTATTTCTTTCTTCATTGCCATTTTAAGAGAATCTGGAATGGGACTTTTCCTTTTATCCCCAAACTATCTCTAAAAACAAGAGGTAGAAGACAACACACTCTACGGTGGCCACATTCCTTAAAGAGATACATTAACAGTGTAAACAGATACTCTCCTTAGAAAATGAAAGCTTTATCAACCATGTAAGATCACATGGTAAATCAATAATGCTGACATCTTAGAGACAGTAAAGAGAGAGGGTAGTTGTATGAGAAGATGCCTAGGTTCTCAATCGTTAATTCCTTTCTTGAGCATCCTTGACACAGAATAGAAGAAACTGAGGGAAAGGGCCAAGGAGACAGTTGAGGACTGATAGACAATTCTCAAATATTTCTTGTGTATCAAATGGATAATTTTACTTGATTCCAATCTCACAGATGTGAATGATAATTGAAGAATCATCAGAAAGAACATGAATGTGTTGTTTACCTCAAAGGCTGGAGCAGTTAGGTGGAAAGAGCACTTCTCCCAAGCTTTCTTTGCAAAGACATATTTGCACAAGGACGAAACATTGTTTTGTTCTGACCTGTACCAAAAGCACTGGCATTTGGCAGACAGTCACAAAACACAAAGTGACAGAAAGATAACTACAATCAAAGCAGACTAAGTAAAAACAAAAACAATGAAATGTCTCTTTTACAGATCAAGTAGTTCCTACCTTGAGAAGTAGACTACATATGGCAGGGTAGTTTTCAAGACATCATACCTGTGTATTCTGACATTCGGGTGGAAGACATAATCATAAACCAACCCTGCTGTTTTCAATTCTCCAGGCCCCTGGAGTCCCAAGCCTGATTAGAGAAGGAGGAATGGACATGATAAAAAAGACAATTCAGAGTTAAGATGTGTGCTTGCAACTGGTCTGAAATGGTTTTCTATTTGGGGAAGCTGTGGGGATATACACACATCTAAAACAGTTATAATATTATATATGTTTTGATAAAATTTAAGATCATAGCTCTTTTAATTTATTCAGCTTTTATTATTATTGTGTTGACTATCTTAAAGTTTGTTTTTCAATTTTATAATCAAGTATAATGGATTACTATAGCTACAACCGACAATACTCAAATGTTCAGAAAGCCTATTCAGATTTGTTTCCTTATTCTTAAAATATGATATTGCAAAGCCACTTAAAATGATTCATTGAACACAATATTTCTTGCATTGCAATGATTTTAAATAGGTGGTTTTTAATATTTTTTTTAAATTGTCACCTACTTCCTTTTTAATAAAGTCTCCACTGGTGCACTGGAGATTATAAAGCATATACAAATCAAAAACACAGTGACCAGGATCTGGCTATTACAAACAATGATGCTATGAAGATAGTTGAGCATGTACTTTTGTTGAAGAGTGGTATTGCTGGGTCCAGGAGTAGGTTGATCCCGAATTTCCTAAGAAACCGCCACACTGATTTCCAAAGTGGTTGCACAAGTTTGCATTCCCACCAGCAATGGATGAGTGTACCCCTTCCTCCACAACCTCTCCAGCAAAGTTTATCATTTTTTTTATTTTAGCCATTCTGACAGGTGTAAGATGGTATCTTAAAGTTGTCTTGATTTGCATTTCCCTGATCGCTAAGGAAGTTGAGCATGACCTTAAGTGTCTTTTGGCCATTTGAACTTCTTCTGTTGAGAATTCTCTGTTCAGCTCAGTGCCCCATTTTATAATTGGGTTGATTAGCCTTTTACGGTCTAGTTTCTTGAGTTCTTTATATATTTTGGAGATCAGACCTTTGTCAGTTGCGGGATTGGTGAAGATCTTCTCCCACACTGAGACAATGGGGATGTTCTATCAGGAACTCACCAAGGCCAGCTGTCCCGGGTCTGAAAAAGCATGGGATAAAACCGGACTCATTGAACATAGTGGACAATGAGGACTACTGAGAACTCAAGAACAATGGCAATGGGTTTTTGATCCTACTGCACTTACTGGCTTTGTGGGAGCCTAGGCAGTTTGTATGCTCACCTTACTAGACCTGGATGGATGTGGTTGGTCTTTGGACTTTCCACAGGGCAGGGAATCCTGTTTGCTCTTTGGGCTGATGAGGGAGGGGGACTTGATTGGGGGAGGGGAAGGGAAATGGGAGGCGGTGGCAGGGAGGAGGCAGAAATCTTAAATAAGTAAATAAATAAATAAACACAGTGACAGTGTATGATCATGGAGTCATCTTTCTTGAACCTACTCCTCTGGTAGGTAATATTTTTGCCCTTGTTTACCCTTCAAGTAGTTATTATTAAAATACAAGTGACTATGAATGGATATACTCATATATTTAGCAAGAAGTAATATTGTACATATAGTGTTTTTATTTAAAGAGATGAATACATACAAATAACACATACACAAACATACGCACACCCTAAGACCCATCTTATTTTATGACAACATGTTTCTCATTCATTTTACAGATTAATAGTTCTATGTTTTATTCATTATAAAGAAGTTTATAAAACCAGATCTCTGATCATCAAGTGGGTAGGTTCTGGGATTTTATCATTGTTTATGAGGCCAGATTAAATAATTGTGAATATACATTACTTCATATTTTTAAAGTGTAGCGTGTGTGTGTGATTCATGTAAAAAATGAGGTGGCTGATTCAAGGATGAGTGGGTCTCTGATCATGCTGGGGATGGTCAAATCCCCTCATGTTCCAGTCTCCCCCATCAGTGTCTGGAATGCCCTTTTCATCAGACCTGCAAGTACAGAATCTTGTTAGCTTGCATACTCTGCCACACAGAGACCAAGATGAGCTTGGCATGAACACTCTTAATACCTCTCTAAGTGTGAACTTTTATGTATGCGGAGATTTCTTAGAAGTATGATATTTTGTTTTCCTAGATTTGCTTCAGCAACAGAGCCTCTTTGAAAATTATATGGATAGCATTGATTCAATAAATAATACATAGATGCTATGTTGATATTAATAATTCATCATGATGGTTCTGTTTATTTTGTAATTTATAAAATATATACATGTTCCTTATAAGATATGCAGTTTTGAAAATGTACTCTCTATTAAATGGCTTTATTGTGTTCATTGCCATATGTATCTCTCCCACTTATTTTGGTGAGAACTTAAAGTCTGCTGTAACAGTGTTTAGTGTGCACTTTCATTAGGCAAGTTTACTTCTTGTATTATATAATGAATTTCTTGACCTTATTTCCTTTATAGCTAATTTAATAATTTATCCAGTATCTTACCAGACGTCTCTAACCCCAAGCACTGTGTATTGAACTTTTTCCTTTTTGTTTCTATGTGTTGGCATTTTTTGGTTCATGTAAGCAAACTGTGGTAGTGTTTTGTTTTTGTTTTTTTCAAATAGCCAAATGTCCTCCAAGTCAAGTGTTACTAAGAAAGCATAACTTAGACTCTCTTCCTACTTAAGTCTAAACAGCACCCTATTGTCTATGTTACCATAATCTTTACTCATTCATTAACAGTGAGACACAGGCTGAGGTCATCACTTCCATTCAATGACAAGTGTTGCAATAAGCATGACACAGGTATCTTTGACACACTATCTTATTTTCTTTTGAAATATAGCCAGTGTTATCCCAGGCTTTTTCAGACCCGGTCCAGCTGGCCTTGGTGAGTTCCCGATAGAACATCTCCATTGTCTCAGTGTGTGGGTGCACCCCTCGGCGGTCCTGAGTTCCTTGCTCGTGCTCTCTAACCTTCTGCTCCTCATTTGGACCTTGTGATTTCAGTTCGGTTCTCCAATGTGGGTCTCTGTCTCCGTCTCCTTTCATCGCCTGATGAAGGTTAATATCCAGGAGGATGACTCGCTGAACATAGCAGACAATGAGGCCTGCTGAGAAGTCAAGAACAATGACACTGGGTTTTGATCCTACTCCACATACTGGCTTTGTGGGAGCCTAGGCTGTTTGGATGCTCACCTTACTAGACCTGGAAGGAGGTGGGAGGTCCATGGACTTCCCGCAGGGCAGGGAACCCTGACTGCTCTTTGGGCTAATGAGGGAGGTGGATTTGATTGGGGGAGGGGGAGGGAAATGGGAGGCCATAGCAGGGAGGAGGTGGGAATATTTAATAAATAAATAAATATATATAAAAAAGAAATATAGCAGTGATGGAATGTTGGTAGTTCTATTTATTTTTTAGAATCTTCAGAAAGAAGAGTCTCTTCTCAGTAGCTGTGCTGATTCATATTCCTGCCAGAAGACTATGAAATGGCTCTCTTTCCTCCCCATCCATAGCAGCGATTATCAGTTATTATCTTTTTGATAATAGTCTTTCCAATCAGTGGAAGGCAGTAATGTAGTCTGGTTTGACTTTGAATTTCTCTTGTGGCTGCGAAAGCTGCACTTTCATTCATGTATCTTCTTTAGAAAAATTCCTATTTATATTGTTTCCAATTTTTCAAATTTGAGTTACTTTTTTACTATTGAGTTGAGTCCCCTTGGAGTTTTAAACGTTGCCTCTTTGTGAGACAGATGTGCTATTTCCAATGTCCTCTGCCACCCTGTTGGTGTCTCTTCACTATGTTGTCATATTATTTTTGTCATACAGAATCTTTGTCAAAGTGTTTATCTAAATTGTTCTATTATTAATAAAAACTCAGGAATCAGATATTGGAGTAGAATCTGATAGATCAGAAAAGCACTGGAGGAGCCACCAGCTGACCCTCTTTCTTCAAACTTCCCTGCCTGAAAGGGCCTGGAAATGTTTCTAAGCTCCTCCCTATTCTTTCTTAGGCCTCTCTATTATTTTTTTTTTTTTTTTTTCTTTTTTTTTTTATTTTTTTTCTTTTTTTTTTATTTATTTTTTTTTCATTTATTTTACATATTGACTGCAGTTTCCCCTCCCTCCTTTCCTTCCAGTCCCCACATCTCCCCTTCTACCTTTCCTTTACCTTCTTCTCCCCTCCTCAATCTCCATTCAGAAAGCAAAGCATGGCACTTCAAGTTGAGGCAGGACTGAGGTCTTCCCCTTGTTTCAAGATTGAACAAGGCCCTGATCTTACTGTTATGAGTCTTACAAAGAAAGCAAGCTACACAACTATCACACACCTGCAGAGGGTCTAGTTTATTCCCATGGAAGCTCCCTAACTGTTGGTCCAGCTTCTGTAAGCTCCCATGGGCTCAACTCAGCTGTCTCTGTGGGTTCTCCATTATAAACTCCTGAAAAAAAGAAGGGATTGTGCCTCTCTATCTTATCATATCCAGGTCCTCCAAAATCTCTATGGCTAATTCTAGTCAGTTAGTTGTTGGCTCTGTCCCCCGATTCAAGGTTACCTTTGTTAATTATCAGTCTTGGAGTATCACAGTATGATAGAATATCCCACAAGACTTTGTAACTTGGTATTATTCCATTTACCTATTTTCTTATGTTTGCCTGTATTTGTGGGTTCATTGTCAGATTCATCACTAAGACCAATGTCAACCCCCTCTCCATATATTCTCATAGAACTTTTAAAGTTTCAGGAAATTTTTAGTTTTCTCTAATGTGTTAGGGTGAGATTTGTTTTTGTTGTTTTGAGGTGAGCTCCCATGTCTCTTTTGGGAAAGACCATCTTTGTCTATTCTTGCTACTTTTGTCAGCTGTCTGTTGGCCATGAATGGGAGTGTGTTTGCTCATAGACTTGGCTCTGACTTATTGCTGTGTGTCTGTATTCATGTGTCTGTTGTGATATTTTCACCATTAATTCCGTCAAAAATGTTGAACATAGTGGGATGCACCCAGTATTGTTTCAGTTGCTCCAGATTCCTTTGATCAATGAGAATGCTCTCTCCATGTGTTCTGTCTCATTCTTTTCTATTCCTCAGAGTAATTTCATGGGATGTTGCCTAGGCATTGACTGGAGTCTGGAGATCACATAAAGTACTGTGCACATTGTAACAGTATCAGTACTTAAAATCCGGAATGCAGGTGACCTTGCCATTCTCATCCATTCGCACTTCTCATCTCTGTGTCCTAGCTGTCATATACAGGTCATTAATGTATCTGAAGTGCTTTAGTATTTGTTATTTTGTAAATGGGCTTGTTTTTAAACCTTTTTAAAACATATTTTAGCAACAATACATTTTGCATTATTTTTTTATCTTAAAATATTATTGAATTTTTTCGTTAGTTCTGACAGGTTTTGATCAAGCATTCAAGAGTTTCTATATAGAAGGTCTTGTCAATCCCAAGAAATTTATTTTTTGTTTTATTAATTGCAAACCAGGTGTTTCCCTGTGCTGTTGATTTGCTCTGGCATGGGCATCTTGCCATTTCTGCTTCTTACCAATGAGTATGATAGTAGTGTAGCTCAAATTCTAGTTGTTCTTAGTAATAAAAAAATCAGTTAGACATTATGGGGTGAAAACTGGAGGATCAGAGAAGCAGAGTTGCCAGCCCCTAGAGAGTTCTTACTTCTACTAATGCTTAGACCCAAAGGAATGATCCTGTCTCTACGAATCCTCAGACTGCATCTGAGCTCCTGTCTCCTTCCACTTCGTGTTCTTCTCTCCCTCAGTCTTGTCACTCCTGCTCCATCTTCCTAGTACTGGGATTAAAGGCATGGAATCCCAAGTGCTGCGAGCACCTTTGTGTGAGCTCTGTTTCTCTTTTAGACAGATTAAATCTTGCTTAGCCCAGGGTGGTCTTGAACTCATAGAGATCCACCTGCCTCTGTCTCCTGAGTGCCTGGCCTTGTGGCTCTGTGGCTTAACTCTTCTCTCTGATCTTCAGGCAAACTGTATTTGTTAGATTACAAACAAAATTACCACTACATAGTAGAGATCATTGCACCCATGTGCTGATAAGTAGTCCTTCTAAACCAAATTTGTAGAAAATTTGTAGAAAAAATATTTTTCTAATGACTTTTCTGCATTCCTGTGATGAATTTGTTTCTGTTCTTAACTCTATCAATGCATTACTTTATATTTCCAGATTAGCCTATGTTTCATATGACATACTCATGATGTATTATCATGGAAGAGGATGTTGATTTGGGTTGTTGAGTATTTTTATCTTTGTTCATCAAGACTTTCTATTGACATATATCTTTATGACTATTTTTGCCTGACTTTGGGATCAAGGTAAAGTTATACACAATTTTTGAAAGAATTCAAAAATGGTTGCTATTAGGAAAAGGAAGACCACAACATAAAAAACATTAGACTTAGAGTTCATTCTAGAACATTTAATTCTAACAAATAATGCATAACTTTCCATGTATTAAAAAGAACAAATTATCAATTATATATTGAACAATTTCTAGGACCAGGTATAATAATTGGCCAAAAGAAAAGCCAACCAATTTAATAAAATTGAAATAAAATTAAATATTTTAGTCTCAAAATCTTGAAATATAAGTCAAGAATGGAAGAAGTTTTGAAGGCTTAAAAAATGCATCTGTACTAAACAGCATCCTCCTGACTATCAATGGGTCAAGGAAATTTTTTTAATTACTATATGAGAATGGATTTTAAAATTATAAACTCTGATACAATTATAGTTTAAAACTTTAAAATAGATATCGTTCATGCTTGCTTATGTGTTAATATAGTCATGTGTTAAGCGGTATATATTCCTGTAGTAATCAAGTGAGCAGTGAGACTAAATTTGTAGAGTTGACGGGGGGCCTTACATAAATCTACACCATGGCAGCATATTCTGCAAAAGCATATCCCTTATTTGATATAAAATCTGAAAGCAGAATGGCAAATTATTACTTATTGTTTTTTTCTGAGGACTTCAGATAAGAATAATATTAAGGTACATACCATAAACAGATGGTTATATGCTAAAAGAAAAATGTTAACCCCTCTTTAAATGACCATCTCAGTATACAGTAGGCACCTATTTTATTTATTCATTTGTAACACTTTTATATTACATAGAACTGTATACCATGTATCATACTTGAACAAGATAATTTAATAATATATACCGGAAAACTCAAAAACTTTGTCAGGTATATATTCTAGTTTTTCTTTTTTAATTTGTTTAGTTTCTGTCAGTGTATAATTGTGTGCTCATATTTGTGGGAGGGCAGATAGGTTTTAATACATTTCTTCAGCATATGAGTTTGAGCAAAGTCAAACTCTGAAATGTTTCAAACTCTGAAATGTTTCATACTCTTAAAAACATTTGATGTGTGTTTCCTAAAAATAGAGGTTTTTTAAATGAAGTTCCTGTTTCTCATTAATGAGACTAGAATCAATTCTAGGGGTCCTATCTCCAATACAACCATGAAATTGGGATGAAAATTAAATTTCTACCATATAGCAAAAATGGAAAATAAGCAAGAGAATCAAGGGCAAAATGAGAGAGCTGGTCTGACAGAAATCAATGCAGAAATAAGCATAAAGTTAAGCATGACACAATCATGCCACATGAGAGGTTGAAACAAAAGGGTTCAAAGTTCTGGGACAGTCAATGCTACATGAGACCCAGTTTCAAAGAAGAAGAACTAAAAGAACTGAAAGCTAAGGACCAATGGAGCAAGGGGATTGATTACACATTGTGTGAATTTTGGTTGGGGAACATGAGAATTGTGTAGTGACATTAAGAAAGAACACAGGCCTTGCCAACCAGGAAGCTAAGCCTGATCTTGTTGATAGAGAATTTAGAAATGATGACGTATGTCTAAACATGAGGGCAGAAATGCTGGAGTAGAAAGCTACTACTGATTATTTGAGAATGCACTCTGCCCACCACCATTCAATGTCAAATATAATGCAACTGCAAAAACCTCCATGAAGGAATTATTTTGGCATCTGTGGCCCAGAAGTATTGATTTCTGCTAAGGATAAGTTCACCATTAAAACATTTCATAAATGCTTGGGAAAAAGGTCAAAGCACTCACTCATGTCCTATAGAGGTGAAGATAAAAGGCCATTTGGGCTGGGGTTTACAATGAAAGTATTTTAAAATTAATAAGAAAAATTCAAATAAAGAATTAATAAAGTAGTGAACTAAGAACTTATTAAATACATGCACATTTATTTTTTTCCTCTTTTATTTTGTACATTGACAGAACAGAAGCCTTCTGGAGGTCAAAGGACAACTTAGAGAAGTTGGTTCTCTCCTTCTACCATGTGGATTCTATGGGTGCAACTAAGGTTGTTCAGTTAGCAGGTGCCGTTATTGACTGAGCCATATTGCCATCCCAAAAATTTTAGAGTGTGCCTTTACAAAAAATAATTAAATATGGAATATTTTATTAAGTTAACATCTAAGAAATATTCCACAGAAGTCTAGGGAGTAAAAAAGAAATTAGTAAGGTATAAAAAGACGTGAAGATGTTACCCAAACATACATAGAATTCTCAACTGAAGCCAGGCAGTGGTGGTGCACACCTTTAATCTCAGTACTAGGGAGGTAGAGTCAGGCAGATTTCTGTGAGTTAAAGGCCAGACTGGTCTATAGAGTGAGTTCCAGAACAGCTAGGGCTGCACAGAGAGACCTTTTCTCAAAAACAAAGAAAAAGAAAAATAGAATTCTTGACTGAAATTGAAGTTTGAAGTTATGAAATGAAGACAATAACTTGATAGATGATCTGAAGTAAGTGAATTCCATGGAATAATATCAGGTGTGTTTATGGTCATAAAGTCATTAGACTACAAAATTATGAAAATGATCACTAAACCTACAAGAGCTAAATTTTGAGTTGTCCATAGAAGGTCACAAAGACTTTTCTGTAATACTAAAAACAAGAAACAACTGTGTAGTGTACCACTGCCAATAAAACCATACATACAAACTCACAGAACTCACAGCCCAGCAAGAGAGGTTTCTTTTTTAATATAAGGTCAATATGCTAAGAGAGAAACTACAGTTTTATAAGTAGCTCAAAAGTACATGGTATAGCAAGAAGTCTGCAAAACATACTGAAATACACTCAATAACTCTTTAAGGTTAATATTTTTAGTTTTATATATAGAAATGTTTGCCTACATGTATGTAGGTACCCATGTATGCAATGTCCATTACAATCAAAGGAGAGTGTGTCTGGAACTAGAATTACAGGCATTTGTGAACCAATACATGGGTTCTGGGACCAGCCCAGAGTCTTGACCTCTGAGCCATCTCTCCAGACCATAACTTCTATGGTCTGGAATGAAAAGATCACATTTCTTTTCATTTCATTTCATTTCCAGACCACAACTTCTATGGTATGGAATGAAAAGATCACATTTCTAGATGTAGTTATTTTTATATTCTTTCTTTTTATATATAACTTTCAAACTTACTCCACATAGAATTTCTTAAACTAAGTAGGTTAAATGAACTTTGGCCCAGCCTACCATCTTAACAACTCATGTGTTTATTACTGAAGGATCATTGTGGGCCCATTTAATGCTTGGTATGAAAACTAACAAAAACTAAAAGAGGCTGAGTATTAACGGTCTTATGTGCATGTCCCTTTCCAGAAGATGGGTTCTTAGACATGTGCTTCATAAGTGCTTTACTATGAATCCAAATCTATGAATATTCACAATTTTAGCAGTACATGGAAGATAGCTGACATATTAAATTCCTGACAAGTGATTTTGTTTTATTTCCAACAATTTGAATCTGAACAATTATATCTCATTATTAACTACATTTCTAGGCTAGTAAGAGTTTAAATATTTTCTTTAACTAGTACCACTTTCTCTTGATGAAATCTGGCTGATATTATCAGTTTCCTTATGGATTTATGGTCATTACTCTTTTATACTGCGTCAATTTACAATTGAACTTAAATTCTGATAAATATGTATCAGTTTATGGACAAACTAGGGTACAAAGGTGCTTATAATATATTATGAATTTACTAAAGGCTCTTCTATTCATGATTTTTATGAACTTCTCTGTTTGTATTGCCATAGAAACCATAGATAGCAGGGGACTCAGTTTAAATTTCAACTCTGAATAAATCAGTTTTAGGATTGGCTGTGTGGCTCAGTTGACAGAATGCTGTCCAGTGTAGGGGCATGTGGATTAGAAATGCTAGGTAAGAGGAATAGAGATACAGAGGAAATACAGAGACATTAGATAGTACGGGGAGAGCAATCAGTGAATACTGATTATGTCTGTGTTTATTTTTTAGGATCTTTAAATACCCCAATCCAAAAAATGGGGAAGAAAGCAATTTTTTTATCATAATACAAGGGATATAAGGGATTACCATCTTAATGTACAAAACACCACGTAACCACACCTAGGTCAAGTTAAGCTGTTAGTCCCACCTTAAGTCAAATCTCCAGTCTATAACCTTGAAGGAGCAGGACTAGGCCTGAACTCTCTGACCTTAAGTCAATGTGGAACAGATTCACTTCTGTGGGCTCTTACACTTACTTTATCAATACTTTTCTTACTCCAAAATGGAGATAACTATGAATTCTTTGTATGAGAGAAATGAAATAACCTGCTTGTGAAAACTGGCAGCTTCCCAATCAGCTTTCTAAATTCTGAGGCAGAATCATTCTCAAAGGGAAGCTCAGTAGAGCATCTGTGATGAACGAGCCTACGCCTTTGTTTCCCTTGACACTCATGTAAACATAGACTGAAGGAAGCAGTTCTTCTCAGAATCCTACAGTCCGTGTGTATTCATTTGTTCCTTACCTACAACACACTAATGTAACTACCTACTTCATTTTCAACATCAAAATTACCCTGAAATGAATAGAAATGGGAAGCATCTACTAAATCCTTCTCTGGAGGTGTAAAGAATGGTCAGTAATAATCTAGTCACATGAAGTGCATTTACAGAGAAGCTCCCTGACCTTATCAGATTAAGTACTTGGGCAATTTTGACTCCTAGGATTAGTTTGACCTTTTCAGTAAAATAAAAGAAGAGAGAGAGGGGGTGACATGGTTTTGAGAATGTTTTCAGTATTGTTACTGAAAGAACTTTGCAAAACAAGGGCACTATTATAGGCTAGCTCTGAGGGGCAAAAGTTTAAAATAGTAGAATTATATATGCTTGGCTTATACTTAACACTGTTCTGTTGCTGTAGTAACAATGACTGATACATAAGGAAAGAAAAAACTCAATCAAAACATTGAAAAAGGAATATCTGGTCTTTAAGGGCTTTACAAATATAAAGTTAGTTACAATAATTCTAGTGTTTTAGTCAACTGAAATGTTTTGTATGTTAAGTAAAAATGCAATTTTTCAACAGGGAGGCATCAATGGTATAGACACCTACTTTGTTTTGGTTATTTTTTTTAACTAATTCCCCACTAAGCATAGCAGTATTATCTTGTTGAGAAATGAAGCAGTGAGTTCTTCCAGGTGACAGCCTTGTTTTGCTGGAACTGTCTCAGATGGGCATGAAAAGGTAAGAGTTATGTGCCTAAGCCAGGCAGGCAGCACACTCCAGTAACCCCAGCAGTGGGGACGACAATGTCGGAAGCTTGCCAACTCCAAGTCTTCCTAGCAGACATTGTAAGGTGCCGCTTGAGAATAAATCAAAGGGAAGCTCATGTCCTGTTAAGAATGATTTAATTATACCAACTTGTATTCTGAATATCTTCCATGATATATATGTGTTTAGAAAACATCCCTAAAAGTATAAATTTACATGAAGATGAGACAATGGCGACATTCTTTTCTACTTAAGATGTTTATCGTTTCTTAGGAAGAAGAAAATACACATATAATGGGCTGAGTAATGGAGCACTGCAGGAAACCTGAAAATAGCAAAATATAGTATCATTAAATCCTAAAAGCTGGGAGACCTCTGCAATGTCAAGGGCTTCACTGAGTATGTGGCCTTTTGAATAAAATTTATTTTATTATTTTTAAAAAAGAAAACTGTCTTTTTTCATTATACATACTAAATTCCCACTCCCCTCCCTTCTCCCATTTCCTCCTCTTACCCCCCACACCGCACCTCCATCTGCGCCTCAGAGAGGGTGAGGCACATTAATTTGGGGAGGGTTCAAGCCTCTCCCTACTTTATCTAGGCTGAGCAAGATATCCATCCCAAGAGAATAAATTCCCCAAAATGCAGCATGAGCAGTAGGTATAAATCTTGGTGCCAGTGCCAATGGCCCAGAAGTCTGTCCCAGCCACGCGACTTTCAGCCACATTGAGAGGTACTAGTTTGGTCCTATGCTTGTTCCTTCCCAGTCCACCTGGATGTTGGTAAGGTCCCATTAGCTCAGGTAGACTGTTTCAGTGGGTATACCCATCATGGTCTTGATCTCTTTGTTCATATTCATCCCACTTGTCAACTGGACTTTGAGTCCAGTGCTCTAATGTGAGTCTCTGCCTCTGTTTCCATCAGTTACTGGATGAAGATTATATGGTGATATTTAAGATATTCACTAGTATGACTACAGGGGAAGGTCAGTTCAGACACCCTCTCCTCTATTGCTTAGGATCTTATCTGGGGGTCATCCTTGTGGATTCCTGGGAATTTTTCTAGAGCCAGGTTTCTTGCTAGCCCTATAATGGCTCCCTCAATCAGGTTATCTCTTTCCTTGCTCTCATCTCTGTCCTTCCTCCATCACGACTATCCCATTCCCTCCAGTTATCCTCATCCCCCCTCTCCCCTCCTCTTTTCCCCTTCCCTATGTTCCCAATTTTGACAGGTGATCTTGTTTATTTCAACTTTCCAAGTGGATCTATATATGTTTTCTTAGGGTTGACCTTCCTACTTTGCTTCTCTAGGATCATGAAATATAAGCTCAATATCCTTTGTTTCTAGATAGTATCCACTTATGAGTGAGTACATACCAAATTCATTTTTGGGGTCTGGATTACCTCAATCAGGATGGTGTTTTCTAGTTCCATCCATTTGCAAACAAAATTCAAGATGTTATTATTATTATTATTTTTTACTGATAAGTAGTAACCTAATGTGTAAATGTGCCACATTTTCTTTATTCATTCTTTGGTTGAGATGTATCTAGGTTGTTTCCAGGTTTTGGCTATTACAAATAATGTTGTTATGAACATAGTTGAACATATGTCTTTGTAGTGTTGTTGAACATCTTTTGAGCATATGCTCAAGGGTGGTGTTGTTGGATTCTGAGGTAGATTGATTCCCAATTTTCTAATAAACCACCATACTGATTTCCAAAGTGGTTGTACAAGTTTGCATTTCTACACGAAATGGATGGGTGTTCCCCTTTCTTCTCATCCTCTCCAGCATAAGCTACCATTGATTTTTTTTTATTTATCTTAGCCATTCTGACTGGTATAAGACGGAATCTCAAAGTTGTTTTGGTTTGCATTTCCCTGATGGCTAAGGATGTTTAACATTTCCTTAAGTGTCTTTTGGCCATTTGTATTTCCTCTGTAGAGAATTCTCTATTTAGTTTTGTACCCCACTTTTAATTGGGTTATTTGGAATTTTGATGTCTAATTTCTTGAGTTCTTTATATATTTTTGAGATCAGTCTTCTGTCTGACATGGAGTTGGTAAATATCTTTTCCCATTCAGTAGGCTGCCTTTTTGTTTCATTGACTGTATCCTTTGCTTCATAGAAGCTTCTCAGTTTCAGGGGGTCCCATTTACTTACTGTTGCTGTCAGTGTCTGTGCTACTGGGGTTATATTTACAAAGTGGTCTCTTGTGCCTATGCATTGGAGACTGCTTCTCACTTCCTCTTCTATCAGGTTCAGTGTGGTTGAATTTATATTAAGGTCTTTAATCTATTTGAACTTGAGTTTTCTGAATGGAGATAGATGAGGATCTATTTGCATTCTGCTACATGCTGATATCTAGTTATGCCGGCACAATTTGTTGAAAATGCTTTCTTTATTCCATTGTATAATTTTAGCTTTGTCAGAAATCTGGTATTCATAAATGTGTGGATTAATGTCTGGGTCTTTGATTCAATTCCATTGGTC
>NW_026068013.1:2870319-2876902 GCF_014885135.2 Alexandromys fortis | reverse complement strand
ACTCCCAGTTTCCTAAGAAACCACCACACTTATTTCCAAAGTGGTTGCGCAAGTTTGCATTCCCACCAACAATGGATGAGTGTTCCCCTTACTCCACAACCTCTCCAGCACAGACTATCATTGGTGGTTTTGATTTTAGATGTTCTGACAGGTGTAAAATGGTATCTCAATGTTGTTTTGATTTGCATTTCTCTGATTGCTAAGGTGGTTGAGCATGACCTTAAATGTCTTTTGGTCATTTGAACTTCTTCTGTTGAGAATTCTCTGTTCAGTACCTCATTTTTTAATTGGGGTAATTAGAGTTTTAATGTCTAGTTTCTTGAGTTCTTTATGTATTTTGGAGATCAGACCTTTATCTGATGCGGGGTTGGTGAAGATCTTCTTCCATTCAGTAGGTTGCCTTTTTGTCTTAATGACAGTGTCCTTTGCATTACAGAAGCTTCTCAGAATAAAAGGTCCCATTTATTCATTGTTGCTCTTATTGTCTGTGCTACTGGGTTTATACTTAGGAAGTGGTCTCCTGTGCCCATGTGTTGCAGTCTACTTCCCACTTTCTCTTCTATCAGGTTCAGTGTGGTCAGATTTATATTGAGTTCTTTAATCCATTTGGACTTGACTTTTGTGCATGGTAATAGATATGGATCTATTTTCATTCTTCTACATATTGATATCTAGCACCATTTGTTAAAAATACTTTCTTTCTTCTATTGTATAATTTTAGCTCCTTTGTCGAAAATCAGGTGTTCATAGGTTTGTGGCTTAATATCCGGGTCTTCCATTTGATTTCATTGGTGAACATCTCTGTTTTTATGTCGATACCAAGCTGTTTTCATTATTGTAGCCCTATAATAGAGTTTGAAATGAAGGATGGTAATGCCTCCAGAAGCACTTTAGTTGCCCTCCTATATACACAAAGGATAAAGAAGCAGAGAGGGAAATCAGAGAAGCATCACCTTTCACGATAGCCACAAATAGCATAAAGTATCTTGGGGTAACTCTAACCAAGGATGTGAAAGATCTATTGACAAGAACTTTAAGTCTTTAAAGAGAGAAATTGAAGAGGACACCAGAAAATGGAAGGATCTCCCATGCTCTTAGATTGGGAGGATCAACACAGTAAAAACTGCAATTCTACCAAAAGCAATCTATAGATTCAATGCAATCCCCATCAAAATCCCAACAAAATTCTTCGCAGACCTTCACAGAGAACAATAATAAACTTTATATGGAAAATAATAGTTTATATTTAGAATTTCAGTTAAAGTGAAATTATGAGAGAAAAATGTGCAACAGGGCTTATTGCTAGAGAATGTGACCAGCATGATCAGCTTCACCTCATGTGTTCTTAGTCTTTTGGACTTTTGAGATTGACTGTTCAGTCTAAACTTCTACAAACACAAGGGAAGCAGACCATATCTTGGGTCTTGGGTTCTTGGGTCACACAAATCCTATCTCACGCTTTCATATGAAAAACTGTTTCCTCACATGTACTGCACACCCTGAGGTGGGGATAATCCCTTCACCTAAACAGGCTGCAGAGTTTTGAAAGAAGTAGTGTGCACATGGGGAGAAGTGAACTACAAGCTGATCCATGTTAAACTTTAGCTAAATGTCTTAGTTAAAAGTCAAACCTAAAAATCATAGTAGAATACTTGAAATAAGTAAAGCCAGTAGGACGATGGCTGTCACCTTTCAATGTCATGTGTTGCAAACATCACCCCACATGTTTCTTGCTGCTTCCCAGCTCATTCCAGTGACTGTGCTTACTTCATCCTGCTATGGCTGAAGTTAAGGAGACAGACCTGCTTCTCTATAACTGGGCCAGCTATGCCCGGGCACTGGTTCTGTCGTGAATAGACCTGTCTACACAATAATTTTGTCATGAAATCTTGGGATTTGGGTATTGTAACTGTCTTCTACATTTAGGGAAATTTCTCAGGTGCATTCTGCTGTGTAACTCCCTGTTTTCATAAACTCTACTTTTTAAGATCAACATAGATAAAGTACAGCTTGGGCTCACTCATCTTTAGTAGTGTTTGAATGGAATGTTTTCAATGTGCAAGGCTTTACAGGTATTGCTGTTACATCTAACACTGCGGGGGGGTGAGAGTTGTAGTTCCACCTTTTGTTGGCCTCCTTGATATTTTTGTGTGGGTTCTTCATTTCTGGAAATCAAGTCTACAGGATTCTTGCTAAGCAAGGATTCTACCAGGGAGCTCCATCCAGACCTTAATATGTCTTTCAATGAGGGCTATGACTGTAATTGTGTACCATGATGACAATTAGTTCCAGTCGCCTCATGCACTGAAAGTTTTTTGCAGAACTTCTTTTACAAAAAAAGAGCAAAGTCTATGAGAGAGCCTGCTCAGCTAGCAGGAGCAAACCTGAAATCCAAGTCAATATTAGGACTCGGCAGGGACAACCAATAAAGAATTGCCTTGCATGGGTTCCACGACTGCTCATTGTGCATGGTTCTGTCAACAGTGCAGGAAGAATGGAGTCATGAAACCAGACATGCCAGAAGCAGTACCCATCCTCATCTGTCTCCTGCTTCCTGGCCTCAGAGTCATGTTCCTTTTGACTACAATTTGTCAAAAATATAAAATTATCAAATGAAAATATATCTTAGTATAGTAGGCAAAGCATATATCCTAACTAAAAAAACAAGGGAATAAATTTCCTACACGTAGGCAGGAAGGGAATTGAAGTCTGTAGCTGGAGTTTCAGTTGCCAACCAGCTGTATATAGTTAGTGTTATGATGGAACTGATGAAATCAGTTTGACTTCTAAAACTGAGATGGGGAAACAGAAAGACAGCTGTCCAGAGGAAAGGCACACAGAATTTGTTAGGTTGAAAGGGGATAAGAAATAGAACATAGATGGCCAGTGGAAGAAGGAAAAACAAGGAAATAAATTCACCGAGTCTCTAGGAAGAAGCACAAGCCTCAAGGATCTTGATTTGATTCCAGTGAGCCTGAGCCGTGGAACAGTAAAGAAGCACATTTCTTTAAGCTGCAAGACTTGTTTGTAAGTCCAATAGAAAGAAATTAATGTCACACAACACAAGAACATTGTTCACAGTTAGAAATGCCAAGTTAACTAACATGAGTCCATTAATTCATATTTCAGTGAAAATGATCATTTTTGCATATTTATATGGGATTAAAGGAAGTATTTTTATTATTTGATCAGTAGATTTTGTTTGCTCATCCACTTCAACAAAGTAGACTGCACTGACTTCTCAAAGCTTATGTAGGAGCACGAGGTTTTAGTCATTTATTAGCAATGCAATGCAATTAGCCTTTAATTCATTCCTGGCTGTTTCATAGAAAATGTAAGTTAAAATGACTTTGAAATGAATTCATTTTAACAATGGAGATATAAAAGTCCTTCAAAATCACAGGTCACAGAAAATTGGAAAGTAGTTCAGAGAGCAGATATTGGTGAAGATAAGATTTCATACACAAGAGAATTAGCTTTTGTTTTGGATTCTGTCACCAAAAGTGAAGAGAAAGTACTTTGAAATGTAAGCAAAATCTACCACATCTTAGAGAACTCTAATTGTTTTCTTTATGATGTAACAAATTAGCAAATTAGTTTAATTTTTCTCAGTTAAATTTTGGAGCTATGTATTTTGTGATATTAGGTTTGTTTTTAAGACACAGTATATATAATGAAATGTAAACACAAAGTTAAAAATAACCCACTGTGTCTTAGTAACCATAGCTTCTGTAATACATATTTTGCTCATATCTAGCACTGGTCTAGGCCCCACTGACTCTCATTTGGTATTTAGATGTCTAGCTTTCTAACTGCCTATCTGTTTGAAAATAATCACAATAAGTTGTGAATTCATATGTAGAGCATCTCTAGAAAGACAAAGATAGAGGGAGGTCAGAAAAGATGAAATAAAATAAAGTAAAAGGTGGATGATATAAGGAAAAATAGAAACTAATATTCATGTAAGTAAAGTTGTGCCAGAGAAAGACTGATATGTTATTCTACCCCCTTCAGATTAGACCTTACTTCCTCTATTTTCCTAGCAGTTTTGGACTGTGATGGGATTAGGGAGACAGTGGTGAGGTCTCCTTTCTGCCTTCATCCTACTACATCAGTAGCATTTTGCACAAACTGTTTTTGCCATCCATTCATGTTCTGAGTGTTTTCCACTAGCAAAATTTGAATTGAGGTTCTGTCCAGAGAAGAAAAAGTAGATAGTATTCATTTATGAAGGTTTATTTCTTGAAATGTCAACTATGAACTTTTTCTTAGTGCTTCATTTGTTACCATGTAGTAAAGTATAAGAGAAACTATTCCCAGTAACACACAGAGTTAATCTTTCTCAGTGCAGTGATCTCACTCCAGTGCAGCATTAGCCACAAGACCAGCTTCCACACAGCAGTCCCTGAGGAAAGTGTCCTTCTTGTTAGGGCATGTCACTGCCACTGATGCTGCTCTCCTTACCTCAGCAAGTTTCTCTTTACAGGTATGTCTTGAAATTCTTAGACATTAATCCACTGACACGTCCTTTGCTCCCCTCTTGCCATTCTGTGTGTGTGTGTGTGTATGTGTGTATGTGTGTGTATGTGTGTGTATGTGTGTGTGTGTGTGTGTTTCATGAGTAGAAGTCAGAATATCAGAGGAGGACAGCTTGTGAAGTTTCAGAAGCCTTTTCTCTACTCCCATGTAAGTTTTTTCCCTCCTTCCTCCATGTAAATTCTTGGTCTTGAACCCGGGTCTTTAGGAAGGGCAGCAAGCACTTTCACTTACTAAGCATTCATCAAGCCCACAGCATCATCTTCTAAATGGTTACTTTTAATTTTAGAAGTTGCACTACAGTGGCCTGACCTAGAGTTCTGTGAACTTGGGAGAAAGCAACACCCATGCAATCATTTAAGAAAATATTATGATCTCAACCTTGAGATTCCATCTTACACCTGTAAGAATGGCCAGGATCAAAAACACTGATGACAACTTATGCTGGAGAGAGAGGTTGTGGGTAAAAGGGAACACTTCTGCACTGCTGGTGAAAATGAAAGCTGGTATAGCCCCCTTTGGATGTCAGTGTGGTGATTTCTCAGAAAATTGGGAAACAACCTTCCTCAAGACCCAGTAATATCGCTTTTGGGTATATATCCAAAGGTTGCTCAATCGTGCCACAAAGACATGTGCTCAACTATGTTCATAGCTGCATTGTTTGTCATAGCCAGAACCTGGAAACAATCTAAATACCCCTTGACTGAAGAATGGATAAGGAAATTATGGTACATTTCCACAATGGAGTACTACACCCCAGAAAAAAAATAATGACATTTTGAATTTTGCAGGAAAATGGATGGAGCTAGAAAACATTATTTTGAGTGAAGTAGCCCAGACACAGAAAGGCAATTATCACATGTACTCACTCATAGGTGGTTTTTAAACATAAAGCAAAGAAAACCAGCCCACAAATCACAATCCCAGAAAACTTAGAAAACAATGAGGACCCCAAGAAAGATATACATAGATCTAGTCTACATGGGAAACAGAAAAAGACAAGTTTTCCTGAGTAGATTGAGGGGAATGGGGATCTTACAGGAGGGTTAAAGAGGAGGGGAGAGACAGGGAATCGAGCTTAGGAAAATGTAGAGCTCAATAAAAATCAATAAAAAAGAAAATGTTATGATACCAAAGTAGATCATACAATACATTTTCAAAGTGATATTCAAATATCCCACAGTACAGAGGCAGATCATGCCAGCCAGGTGATAGAAATATCCCTCAGGAGTAGAGCAGGCTGTTCCCTGGCCTCAATACTGAAGCAGTTGTTAGGGTTTAAATCACTTCCTTTTCCTGATCCCCTTCACAATTTCTGTTCTGAAGCTGGCTTGAAACACTGCCACCCTACTTTCGGAACAATTGAACTTCTACTCCAAGGAAATTTAGCATTACAGTAAAAGAGATAATTATATTTTTCCCTTTGCTCTTTGGTCAGAAAACCATGACTAAATCTTCTCCTATCGGCATTTCTGTGCATACCCTCAATGGGTGTGAAATAGAAAAGTGTTAAAAGGTGGAACTGAGTCCATAATCTCTTCTGGACATTTCTTTACAGCCTTCAGTGTGTGGCTCAATCCTCTGAAAAAGAGCAATGCCCTGTTGTGAGGTCTGCTCAAAGCTGATTGTTGGTGCAGAGTTCAGGTAGAGGTCCTCCCTGCATGGCCGCTTTGCTTATGAGTGTTACCCAGCGTCGCTAGCTGCTGTGACCTGGTGCATTTTATAGCTCATTGTGCTGGATTCTTGTACTTTTCCAGCTGATTGATGACTTTCTGGAACACATTGATCCCAGAATCAGGATCAGGTGAATTTACTTTCATTAAAAATTCTATTCATCAAATACCACCAGGCTCACTCATTCAAATTAAGAAAGATTATTTTTAAACAAAAAATTGTTTATCATAAAAGAAAATGTAATTTAAACCCATGTACAGGCTGATATTTCTGCAGTTTTAGAGTTAATTTAGAATTATATCTGACCACACATCTATCTAAGTGAAATGAATAATCAGCTCTGAAATAGTCAAGTTATTCTAACGATTAAACA
>NW_026068013.1:2868494-2869701 GCF_014885135.2 Alexandromys fortis | reverse complement strand
ATGTATTGAAGATATTAACAAATATGATAATATATAAAATAATATATTGTATATAATATAAAGGCTATTGATATAATACTATATATAATATAAAGGATATGTCATAATTTGACCAAACAACTTTATAATTGAAGTATTTCTTTATATACAGAATTGTGTTCTGCTCAGGTAATAGTTCAATTAAATATATATAAAAATGTAAAGCTACAAGCTTTATATTTTTAGATTTAAATATGAGGTTAAAAATTGAACTTAAATTTTATCCTTTTTTACCCTGATTTTTATTGCACTGTGTGTGTTTCTGTTTATATTAGATGTCTTCCATCCTTTGGAAATAATTCCTACTGAATTATGGCTTGACTTGCACTAGAAACTCAGCCTTCCAAGATTCATTCACACCCTCCTAGATTTGCATATCTCAATGACTAAAGAAATTCCTTTTATGAAAATATCTTAAATCAAACTGAGCATCAACTTGGAAAAGCAACTTAAAACACTTATTTTTTAAGTGCAGCTTTTCTGTATTATTCAGAGTAGTGGCAGAATTTCATTGACTATCATTTATTTCCAAAAGCTTTATTTCTATTTCAAACAGAGCACCCAAGCATTAAGAAGTATAAAACCAGCCTGATTTTATTTTATAGAATCAAACTAGTTGTCATTTATGAAAATAATCATTAGAATTTTTAATATGTAAGATAATCTGCTGTAATAGAGACAATGACTTGAAAAGTTTAACGATTAAAAGCAATATGCTTTGTTAGGTGTCATTCGGTGCTTATTTTGATATGCGGATAGTTTGGAATTTTATTTAAGTCAAGGAAAATCTATATCATCAAATATTTATCATAATTTATTGTTTAAAATTGTGTTCATGGCTACTAGTCTAACAAGAAAATCATAAAATGAATATACAAGAACTTTATGAAGCCTAGTTAGCTTGAATTAACTAAATTTGGCATAAACACAAATTAGCAATACTGTTGAGGAAGGATGCACCATGTACACTGATGATAGCAGCTTCTCTCAGAGGACTAGAGCACTAAAACTGACACCAGCCTGACATCAGGTACTGAATCCTCGGAGGTGGCAGAGCCACATTAGGACCAGTTGTGGGTTTTTTTTTTTTTTTTTTTTTGGATTTTTTTTTATTGAAAAAAGAAATTTCTGCTTCCTCCCTGCCTCCCATTTTCCTCCCCTTCCCCCC
>NW_026068013.1:2858079-2866995 GCF_014885135.2 Alexandromys fortis | reverse complement strand
CTGAACACACTGAACCTGATAGAAGAGAAAGTGGGAAGTACCCTACAACAGATGGGCACAGGAGATCGCTTCCTATGTATAACCCCAGCAGCGCAGACATTAAGGGCAACATTGAATAAATGGGACCTACTGAAACTGAGAAGCTTCTGTAAAGCAAAGGACACTGTCACTAAGACAAAAAGGCAACCTACTGACTGGGAGAAGATCTTCACCAACCCTGCAACAGACAAAGGTCTGATCTCCAAAATATATAAAGAACTCAAGAAACTAGACTTTAAAATGCTAATTGACCAGTTGTGTTTTGATGCTGAAGAACATTCCAAGAGTTGCAGTTCCCCAGCCTTCAGAACTGCCTGCACCACTTCTATTGGCTGAGCTCTGCAGATCCTCAGATTCATGTTCGTGGGAAATCCAAGAGGCCCGCAATCCCCAGGGAATTAGTTGCATGTTCTTAATATGTTTTCCTTTATTTCATCTTCTGTCTTAATTACATAATCTTTATGTTAGATGTGCAACATATTTGTACTTTACAAGAAGCAAGTTCAAAATATTTGTATTTACTCTGGAAACTCTACTTTGAATTGTTTAAGAAACCCAACCCAGAATTCTTTCAGAGGGAAAGAAATATTTTCAACAAGCAAATGCATATATTACACAATGTACTAAAATATTCTGCAAAAATATGATTGACCATGTTTAAATATAACTTTTTAACCTTCATTCATGAAAAGTTACAATATCTTTTCTCAAATTTTCTCTCAATCAAATTCTTGTAAGAAAGGATTTCCTCATATTTTTCACTATCATTGTTTAAAAAACATATTATTCTCCATTTTATTTGATTGATGTCTTTTAATGTCCATAGGCTCGTATTCTATTTTCCACATGATGTTGCAACTGTCGATTTGTAAATTGAGAGCTTCCTGAATTAGGCAAATCAAGATGACACAAGACCTACTCTATTAAAAGTGGATCCCTTTGGGATTTAGTACAGTTTCACAGCCACTGTGTTGGAAACAGCCTGTTCTCTACTCTTCTGGGGAGCACATTTTAATTGAATAGTGTTTGTAAATGGATAGTAGGTTTATTAAAGGCCATGTATATTATTATAACGACTTAGTAAGAATCATTGCTTTTTGATGAAAATGTGTCTTTAGGGTATTAATTAACCATCCCTAATCAGGAAGACATCCACATCCACCTCAGGACCCTTTTTGTTTTGTAAAAGCATAAGGTCTTTGTAAGCAAAGCATATTTCAAATAACCATGGTAAGGGTTCTGCAATAATTTTTCTGTGTTTATTGGCAAGCATCAGCCTATAACACACACTGCTAAAGGCATGGGATATTACCTCCCTCCCACATAAAACGCTCCTATTTCATAGTGGTGCCAGCCCTCAGGTTGCAAAGCCTGCTTGTGCATGCCATCCTTCTGATGTTTTCCTTTTCCTTCACACTTTGTATCATTCAGGGATCAAATCTGTCAGCTAACAATTTGCCATTAAACATTCTGTCAATAAATTGTTCTTTTTATAGCTTATTACATTTTAAAATGTGATTGAGCTAATTAAACACAACTGTGAAATTAAGCAGAGATTTAATTAACATTCTTAGATAGTTTGGGGAAGGACATTATTATTGCCAAAAATATACTAGAAATACAATCAAACCAGACCTGATGATTTGACCCAAGGCCTTGGTGTTACTTCCTGGAAGATAGCTTTAATTTTTATGTATTTTCTTTTTTATAAGTGTTGTCAAACATTAAGACTTACATAGCCATATTATAGACTGCAAGGCTGCAATCTGTTCTTCCAGGTTCAGAGCACATTGTGTAATATATGCATTCGCTTGTTGAAAATATTTCTTTCCCACTGAAAGAATTCTGGGTTGGGTTTCTTAAACAATTTAAAGTAGAATTTCCAGGGTAAATACAAATATTTTGAACTTGCTTCTTGTAAAGTACAAATATGTTGCACAACTCGTCTAACATAAAGATTATGGGGCAATTGTGCTAGGGTCCCAAGGTGCTGGGCACTCAACTGTTACCAAAGGTCAACTGAGACACTGGCTCTAAGATCCTTGTCTCATGACAGTGAAGAAGCCAGGACTGTCATAAGTGTAAGCAAAGCAGAGAAAATTCGGTAAGCTTTACAGAAAAGTTAAAAATTGAGGAAAAGTACAAAATTATGGAAAGACAGAACCTGCTGGGAGAAAAAGAGATTTAGCTCCTTTCTTTGCCTTGTATAAAGTCACAACTGAAACTGGACAGAGTTACTGGAGAGCCTCATACCCTTTGTGTACCCAGTTGTCCCAACCACGGATATGGCTGTGCAGTTCACCCAGTGAGAAGTGGTTGAGATTCCATTCTGTCCCAGCCCATGGTTTGATAGTTCCTGACCATGGCTGTCTGCTAGTCTCTTAGTCACTATGTCCTTTGAGCTATTTTCGAGTTCTCTAGATCCATTAGGGAAACTAGGCTGTCTTTGTTTTTAAATTGGGATGGCCACCCTATAGCTCTATGATAACAGAGTTAACTCAGTCACCTCCACCAAGATGTAGCTACAGTGTTTCTTGGTTTCCTCATATTGAGTTCTTTATCTATTGGATGATGGAAGTGGTCTCCTGGGAGAAAGCCTCCTGTGAATATTCTCCCTGAGTCTCCCCACACAAGAGCTGCGTTAGAAGCAAAGATATAGTAAAGGACACCAAAGCTTTGCATTTATTCCTGAAGAGCTGCAGGAGGGCAAGCTAGCCTACTGTCACAGGCACAGAGTCCTGTCTGTCCTCATTCATCTAGCTAGGTCTTTTCACACCCAGCCCCAACACCTCTTATCCATTTTTCTTAGTGCTGTATAACCCTTTATCTTCCTTTTAAGCCCCAGCCTCTGTTTTTACTATAATACACATGAGAATCTCTATGTTCACTGTGGTCCTTTTCAGATATTACTTACCAGGTTTCCTCATTGTATGACTGGAAACTTTGCATAGGAAACCTACATTGCTAGCATAATGTAAATTAGAAGTCTGTTTTTTAAATTGATTTAAATTATAAGGTGTCTAATTTTCCATTATTGGATGCTATATACAATATTAACTACATAAGAAATTGGAACCCTAGGATAAATACAGGAGATTTTTTTAGATGAAACAATGTTTTAAAGATAAGGAGAAAAACATAATATTTCAGATAATATTCTATGAGTGGGATTAATGTCCTTATTCATCAATACTTATATGCCTCAAAACGGTATCAGATTCAATGTTAGGACTTACTGATTTGAAAGAGAGTATTTTTGCCATTATAATCTGAAACTAAGTCACATATTCAATGTGTTAAATTACAGAAATACATAGATAATGATAAAGTAACTGAAGTCACAACTATTACGGTAAAACATTCCTAGTAATGTACACTCTGTGGTTGTTAGTAATAAGACCACAGCTTTATATGCTGAACTCTCACATTGACTGGATACCTAACACATAAAAAATGTTGTTTTGAGAAGTTTTAGATTTATCCTTTGACATTCTAAAAATTATTGAGCTGAGAGAGACCACCTCCTTTAAAGGATGCTAACAAATACTATTATATTAGTGTTTCTTAGATATAAAAATCAAGAAAGAGGATTACAGACCAGTTTCCTTTGTGAACTTAGATGCAAAAGTACTCAATAAAATACTTGGAAACCAAATCCAAAAACACAACAAAAAGATTATCCACCTTGACCTAGTAGGCTTCAACCCAGGGAGGGCAGGTTGGCTCAGTATAGGAAAATCAGTCAATGAAATCTGCCATATAAACAAACTGAAAGAAAGAGTGACCATCTCATTTGATGCTAAAAATGCCTGTGACAAAATCCAGCACCCTTTCATCATAAAAGTCTTGGAGAGATTGGGGATATAATGAGCAAGCCTAAACATAATAAAGGCAGTCTATAGAAGGCCTACAGCTAATATCAAGTTAATTGGAATGAAAACTTAAAGCAGTTATATTAAACAAAAGAATTACAAAATTAAGCAAACATTTCAACACTTTGCAATCCAAAGATGTACTAATCTGAGAGTACAATAACTGTGACTCATAATACTTGTTGATGCCAGGTCTGAAAAAAAATATTTCCCTCTACAGGATAAAGGAATTTTCAACCTTCCATCCATAGTTTCGATTATTCTCATTTTCTTGCTTTCTCCTTAGTTTTTGTAATGTTTTCTATTGTCACAGTGTCTAATAACACCTGAAATAGTAAAATTTCATCATTCATAAGTTTAGAAATGCTTTCTAAATTCTAATGCAACTATAATGCACTTTGCAGTTGACGTTGAAACATTTTGGATAGTTGACTTAGCTGCTGATACTTCAGCTCCTCTTTGGTTCTTACAGCCACACCCTTGACTAGCGCCCACCCTCTTCTTCCTCTGATCAGGCCTCCTGCACAGGTTTCCCATGGACCATTGCACAGACCTGAGAGCCTCATGCTGTAATGCCCTTCTGTTATGGTCCTGGGATTTGTTTGTTTGTTTGTTTTTCCTACTGAAAACCATCCTTCATTGGATTATTTTCTTTTAATCTTTTTTTCTCATTTATTTTAGTAAACACATGACCCACCTGCAAAAGAATTCTTATATGAAAATGGTTCTTTGACTTGTCCTGACTTGTAGTATTGTTTGTCTAAAGTCAGAGTGCATGGCAGAGCACAGAAAGGCTAATTTCTACCTTAGAAGATACCTCCATGTGCCATTTTTTGTTTGTTTGTTTGTTTTGTTTTGTTTTGTTCTTGACAATTATCACATACTTTGATGATTTTTAGAAAGTCTGAAACTAGTGTGACATATGTGACATTTTGGAATATGAGGTGTTCTAAATATCTAGTTTAAGAATCTTTACAATTCTAAGAAAATTGACATTTTAAAGTTTTGAATAGTTTTTTTCCAATGCTTTTCTATAGTATCATTACTTATTTTGATGCTATAAGTTTAGATCCTAAATTTCAATATATTTTATCTCTGCTTTTAGATTTTTATTTCTTTATTTAGCTAAATGTTCTTTCATATTTGCAGGTTTTAATTGCAAGTTCCTCTGTATTCCTTTTAATGTTGTTATAATACTTACTATGTGCCATCACGCTTTCTCTGTAAATTTATATTCTGGTGATGGTATCCATAATTTCTGGGTTTCTTCAAAGTTATTCCCTGCATAATCAATTTCTCTTATTTTTATTAGTTGAGAACTGTATGCATTTCTTTTCCATTCAGAATCTTCTAGAATGCAGCAAGTTCCATGTCTTACAATGACAAGTCTTTGATGTAGTACTCATTGAAAGCACTGTGCATTTCCATAAGACTTGGCAACTGTCAGAGGTATGAACTATCCATGAATAGTAGAGTGCTAATACGACCTTTGGTTCTTAATGGCTGCTTTGTCCTGTGACTAGCAGGATTACGTGTCTGCCTGAGCTCTTGTACAATTTGAGTTGTCTTAAGAATTCTGAGAATCTGCTACAAAGCTAGAAAGAATTGCTCTTTTATATAGAAGAAAATACAGTTAATTTCTATGTTGCATTATGCTTCATTGCTGTCCTGAATTATTTCACATGATTCCAGGCTGGATTAAATTGCTTTATTTTTCTCAGAGAAGATTCCTCTGCACTGAATATAGTCTTTGGGGTAGGTAAAAAAAGCTTGCTGACTTAACATTATGACTATGGAGAAAGGAGAAGGGGCAGATTCCTGAAGATTTCTTATTTGTCCTTTTCTATTCTCACGACAGATAACACCAGCCTGTAAACTTCCACGATCCTTTAAGCATCATGGCATTTTGACATTTAAACCAATTGACTTGTTAGCCTCCCACTGTCTGCTTACTCTCCAGATTCGTCAGTCTGATTTCCTCTTGTCTAGAGACCTGTCCAACAACTGTGTTGACATCTTGTCATTTTCTACTCTCCATTGTACCTGCTCTTTTAAAAGCGTGTTTGTGTCATTTGGAAGATATTGGAGAGGGAGATATATAAGCAGTCCAGCGACATTTAATAAAGGTCTTGGTATACTACTATATGTAAAAAGTAGTAATACTGAAATGGAGAAAGGTTTGCTGTGGATCTGGCTAAATAAATAGTATAGTAAATATTAAATATTCATGGTATTCAGAGATAATATGAATTCTTTTTAGTTAATATATTGATTGTTAATATTAACTACAAAACATACATATCTTCCTTAAGACATAACTCTTTCCTAAGCAGAACTATTCCTTGTTAAAGGATAATTATACTGTGGATTTGTCAGGGACAATAAATGATACAGAATAATCAGATGATAAACCTCTGGATTTAATCAATACCTACATAATAGTTCTGGAAAATCCAAAGGAAACATTTCAAAATCTACAGGATGATTGTCTGAAATTCTCAATGATATTTGCATCTGGCTTATTATGTTCTCTGAGAAAGCCTTTGGATTTTACTATGGCTTTTACAATAGCTAAAGTTTATCCAATTAAGGTTTATTTTTCTATAATATGAAGTAAACAGCTATGTAAATCTCCCATTCACATAATCCTAAACATTCCTTGAATATTTTTTAAGTGCTAAGAATCAATAAATGCTGAGGTTTTATTTTGCAAACAATTTGGAAGCCTAAGCTGATACAAATATGGATATGTCATTTGATAATTTATTCAACAACCACTGTGTATGTCTCTCTGTGTTAGCCTCTTCACTGGTGTTTACTGATTATGAAGATGAAAATGCAGGGATCTGAACATCCCTGAGCAGATGAACTGGCAATTAAACAGGCTCCCTACACCTGTACTAAGCCTGAAGTAAAGAGGAGCACACCCTAAAGCGATAGAGAAAGTCCTGCTAAAGGAGAGATTTTTCTGAGCTATGAGAGGTGATGGGATCCTAAAATAAAAGAGAAAAGTAGGGCCCAGACAAAGAAAAGTAAATCTATAAAAGAAAACATTTCAGCTGCTCATGGTAGCACACCACATCATTGTCCTGTCATCCTGGACATGCATGCTGATGAGTTGGAAACTCATGGTCAGTGTGAGCCCCTAGGAAGGTTTGAGTAAGCCAGGGCTATGTGAGACGTTGCTTGCCAAAGCAAACATCAGCAAAGAAGACAGTGCCCATCTCTCCTCTGTGAAACTCAACATAGTGAAGGAGTAAGTTCATACCTTGGATTTTATCGGGAATCATTTTTTTTGTCACAACTCATGGCTTCAGAGTTTATGATTAACTGCAAATAATCATGAATGTTGTTTTTTATATGGAGATAACAGATTTCCAATGCCTATCCCTGTAGGTGCTCGACAGGCCTCTGAAAATCTTAGTTATTATTTTTGCTTGCTTCAAGTATTTACATGTGAATTTCAAATTATCCTCCCCCCAATTCCTGTCTGAATGTCTCAGTATGAAACATCATAAATTCCTGTAGTTATATCTCAGCTGTGTGGGTTGAGAGGCCATTGAAATTTGAAGTAGTCCACTTGGTACTTCATGAATCTTAGAATATGGAGGAGGAGGAGGCAGCAGTATAGAGTTAATGGAGAGATCAAAGATGGGGCTCTCAAAATCACCCAGGTGGAGATGATAGTGGTTTGTCTAGTGCCCAGATGAGAAAGACAGTGGAGAGATGCCAGTGGAAACACCACAGGGCACCATGAAAGATTTCAATGGAGAGGAGAAACTGAAATTGATCAAGACTATTACCACTGTGTAAAACTTAGTCAGGACAGGGATTGAAGTCCCATTTTCTGACTGAAGGATACCTGCTGGGAATGCACACATGATTTTGAAGCTGAGATAGTCAGATAAAATATTATTACTGAGATGTCCTCTGAAGTCTATACCCAAATAATGTCACATTAAAATCACAGCCCCACCTCATTTGTGTAGTCCCACCACATCCTACCCTGTCCGTGTGCTTTCTATTTAGGTTAGTGCTTCTGAGATGTGAGGTGGGCACAAGCAGCTTTTAGGTCTTATGAAAATGTAAGATATAAAAATCTAATAAGATATTTGATGATCTGTGTAGCTACAAATATTCTGTCATGCTCATCCCCCTGGAACAAGTTTTCTCTGCCTGCCTGTTCCCAAAGCCACTTATGAAATAACCACTCTGAGGCTTAATATTAAGTACATACTTAGACCTATTAGCGTAGGCTTCTTATTTGCTAACTCTTGCATCTTAAATTAACCCATTTCTATTGTTTTATATTATTCCATAAGGCTCGTGGTTTGTTACCAAACATTTTACTTTTGGGCAGCTATATGGTGTTTGCCTTCTTTCTGCCTGCATTCAATTTAGTTTTCCTGCCTAGCTATATTCTGGCCTGCCATAGGCCAAAACAGATTCTGTATTAACAAATGGTAATAAAACATGTTCACAGCACACAGAGGAATCCTATATAAGATCTGCATTTCTAATAAGCGCTCATGTAATAGTTTTACCACCGGATGCACTTTGAGGAACACTGTTCTATCCTACTCGAACACCTGGGGCTTCCCGTTTTATTTAAGTTTCTGTCCACTGATGGCATTTCATTTTACTCAGATGAAGATATTTCTGATTTTAGGAGAGAAAATAATCAGTTTGTTAGGGGATTTCCATGGGATTTTAAGATGAAATATCCTCTTCACCTTGTTCTAGAATTACTATTCCTACAAGGAAGCTACTCAGAGTCAAGCCTGTGTTTTCTGCTGCACTCTCCACAGCCACCAAATGGAACTGTCACACATACAGTAGAAGTTGTCTAGTCCTTGAAAATTCAATGGCAATGGGTTTTTTTTTTTTCCTACTGCAAGCACTGGCTTTGGGGGAGCCTAGACAGTTTGGATGCTCACCTTACTAGACCTGGATGGAGGTGGGTGGTCCTTGGACTTCCCCTAGGGCAGGGAACCCTGATTGCTCT
>NW_026068013.1:2826763-2856763 GCF_014885135.2 Alexandromys fortis | reverse complement strand
TAGTAGAGCTATTGTTAGTGTCAGTAATGATCTTTCTCTTGGTACATGGACTGGCAAGCCCTCCGCATTCATTTCCCCGTGGCTGCCAGGGTCATTTATGGAGTTCTGTGAAACATGCTCTTCCCTTGGCCTCTATGACACTGACTTTGCTTTGATTTCCTCTGACTTAATTGGTTTGTCGTCTCTGTCTTTTGGCTGACTTTTAAGACTTTTGACCTTTAAATTTCAAATATTTAGAAACAAGTCGTAGAATGTCTTGTGTCTTCCATCCAGGTCAGTTCATACAAATTCATAGCTGTAGAAACTACACCTTCCCCAGATCTTCCCACTAAACTGAATCACTGTAACTTACTACCCAATGCTGAACATGTTTGAATATGAAGAGAAAGCATTGATCCACCTACACTAACAATAGGATAAACACTCTGGTAACATCTATATATGATTGAACTTTTCACCATAAACACTTAGAGTTTAGTACAAAGAAAATGTTGTCCATGAAGGCTGATTTTTCTATTCTTCTTTAAGGGTGAATAGCTGGATTTGCACTCCTAAGATTCTGTACAATGAAAATGGCTTTTATAGTTGTATGTACCAAATGGACACCATTTGGGCAGTAACGTATAGGATGAATTGGTGTATATAACTTCTAACATGTGGCTTCTTAAATATAATACATATTTACTTCTTTCATTATTTTTTATTTCTTTCAAAGAAGCTTTTGAGGGATAGCATTCTTATTTAAGAATGGAGAATTAATCTGAATTAACAATTGATTTTCTTGTGTAGTCTCGAAGTCACGGACAACAGACAGGGAAATTAAGTTTTCTCTGAAATTCATTTCTTACTAAAGAATGTGCTGGGTTTCTGTGTAAAAGCTGGGAAAGAAAAGCTGTTTACCTTTACTAGTATTGTTACCTGAATCTGGTTTTGTGTCCCAGTGGTAACATAAATGTCACATATATCCCAACAAAGATGAATCTTAAATGTTCATAAGCAAGGGATGTCTTTGCAAGTTGTGATTCAATGTCTTATTTTTATACTTTTATAAAGACTAATGGTTTAGGAAGAAGTTGGGAAGCCTACAGAAGAATTGAAATGACATAAATACAGTGCTCATATATTCAATTCCTTAAATTTTTGAATAATAAGAAAATGATATTAAATGAAAAGGATTATTGTTTGGGGATGGGCAGAGGGATCAGTGGTTAAGAGTATTTGCTGCTTATAATATTGCATAACCACCTGTAGTGCAGTTGCAGGGGTTTTTTTTTCTTACTCACAGCTCTGACCTCTGTGTGCACTGTCTGCACATATTACACTTATAGACATTCAGGCACATGTTCATACACATAAAACTAAAATATGAATATGTTTTAAAAGATTAGAGATAATTAGCTCTTTATTCTTACACGTCCATGGATTGTAGGTTACTTTCACGTACTCTCTTAAAATTTTAAATGAAATAAATATGTATTGCAGCACTGTTCTCCCCATATTATGAAACTTAGACCAATGTTCATAATTTATAAATCCTATGGGAAATTATCATGTATGCTTCTTTTTGTGCTATAAAAACACACTTCTTAATATATTAACATTATTTTCCTTTTGTTAACATTAATAATTGGAATTACACATTTATGCACTAGAAGGGCCATAAACAGATAATATTTATTTTAAAATGCTACTAAATAAGCACATTCTTCTAAGGCATAATGAAAAAAAAACTTTAAATTTCACCCTCAATTCCTATAATTCAATAATAATGCATTTATTTAGATTTACAAAAATTGAAATTAAAACAAAAAATTAACTAAAATTTTAAATATACAATGAATGATTATAATCATATAAATTATTGAGTGTAAAAGATAGTATAGATCATACCCATTTGTAAAATGGTGGAAATTGGGGATAGAGAGTTGGCTTAGTGGTCTAATACTTATTGTTCTTGCCGCGTACTATGGTTCTATCCTAAAAACCACATAGTGGCTCACAACATTCTGTAACTCCAGCTCCAGAGACTCTGACATCATTTTCTAGTTCATGCTTACACACAGGCAAAACAGTTCTGCATGTAGTAAATAAATAAATTTTTAAAAAACTTAAAAAGATTCAAGCTATGCAAAAAATCATGTATGTGTTTAAAGAGAGGAAGGAAGGCAGGCAGGAAGGAATTACACTAATATAGAAATTAATCCAAAGGGGCAATATAACTTTCAATGCAGATTCAACTTATCTCCTCCTAAAACTGCTCAGTCATTTCTTTCATATAATTATACATAAGTATATATAATCTACTACTCATTCAACTTCACTGCTTCACTATTCATAAAATTAAACTATTGAAATAAATTTTTAAAGACTTTACAAAGCTTAAAAAAGCTTAGTATTAACCTATTGTATTATAAGCCAATATCGTATCATTACTGTATTTGGATATTAAGTTATGCTGGGGTTTCAAAGGTTTGTCAGACTTCTTTCATTAAGTGTATAATTGATTTCTTGATATCATATTTAAATGACAAATGATTTAAATTCCAGGTTGTGGCTTATGCTTTGTAGTCACTTTCCTAAAGGTTTGCATTCTGTCTTGATCACTCTTAAGTAGAAATACTTTCTATTACCTTCTCTGATGTATGAAAGCATTCCTTAACAGTAGCAATCTAGATAAACCTAAAATTGATCAGTGGGTGTGCAATGTGAAGGAGGAAAAAAGGCCATCCTGCTTCTGGTTTGCTCCCTGTGGCTGAGACTCAGTTGCCTTCGGGTATGTGGATGAAGATCATGGTTCCTCTATAACTCAGATTCGTTTTATATTTACCTTCCTATTCCACGGAAAGAGGCGTAATCCTAGCCGGCAATCCAAGGAGGAGCCTTCCAGCACTGCTTTTGGTCCTAGTCACGGACTGAAGGGTGGAGTCACAGAAGTATGACAATTCAGCCAGACAGCCTGCCTGTCCCACTCTGTTTTATTACAATCTAGCTTCCCCATTGTGTCTGTCAGGAAGAAAATGAAGTAGCTGATCCTTCTCAAGTTATCATTTCAGAGACAGAGGAAGTCAAATCCAGAAAATATTAAGTCACCAATATTAGCTTCATAGAAATAGGCAACCTCAATCAATCACAGTTCATTTCCAACTTCGCATAATACTGTATAAAGTCATACTTGTGGTTGTTTTAAGTTGAAATACACACTTTCCTTAAAGCTTCAAAACCAGCACAGATGTAATCATGTGTACCTACCTAATTCACAACTCCACTCCTTTAAACAAGCAAGTGTCAAACTTTACTTCAAACTTAAACACTTTTAGGAGAACACTGGGAAGTTTAAGCAGAATCACAGAATTGGAGGTGTAGAGAGAGCTTAAACTTTATTTGTTAAAAAATAAGCAAAGCTTGATCATATTTTGTATAATTCCATCACAATGATTTATGTCCTACATCAAATCTCTACTTGTCATTTATTAGTAATGAGAATATACAAACACCTGTCTTTCCACTATTATCCAAATTATGACACATTGTTGCCGAGTCCCCATGCCCTGTCCTAATATGCACAGGCAAAGAACACTGGGACTCACTGTTCCCAACTGAAACCCACTAGCCCGTTGACTAACTTTTCCTACTCAACCTACCTTTCCTTTGGAAGTCATCTCTGAAACAGTCTCAAGTATCAATCAGGAGAGTATTAGTTACATGAACTACCATAGTACTGTGGAAGATATTCCTGGTGGTGATGCTACCTTCCCGTAATCCCAGCACTCTGGGGGTAGGCGGGTCAGAAACAGGCAGAGCACTCTAAGTCAAGCCCAGCCTTGTCTAAAGAACTAGTCCCAGAATAGCCAGTGCTACACAAAAGTCCCTGTTGGAAAAACAAAACAAAACAAAAACAAACAAGCAAAAAAAGATAGGACTGAGGAAGAAAAGAGTAAAAAAGAAGAAAAGAATGTGCTCACTGGTTTTATGTCAACTTGATACAAGCTAGAGTAATTTTGAAAGCAGGAAATCAACTGAAAAAACACCCCATCAGATAGGCCTGCATCAAGCTTGTGTTGTATTTTCTTGATTGATGATTGATGTGGGAGGACTCACCCTGCTGCAAACGCCTCCTATATTTGGAGCAGCTATTTATGTCTTCCCTGAATACTCAGCTCTGTGACTAAATAGTTCCAGTTTTCTCAAACATTCATTACAAGATAGTTTTTCTAAATGCACTGATTCACTATAGCCTGCAAAAATGTCTCTTCATCAAATAAATTCTAAGTAGAAAAATGATCAGAACATCAGCGTCTCTGACTGTCATCTTGACTTCATGGAATGCAAAGTAATGAGCTCATTGCAACTACGACTTTATGTTTAAAACAATCCAAGTAATATTTAGTAAAGGGCTTTAGAAAATGTGATAAAATGTCAGATTACATTCCTTGGTAAAATTTAACTGAGAGTTACTGAAACTGTTTCATAGAAGTTAAAAAAAGAATTTGCTATGTTTTTGCCTTGTGGTTTCTTCATTGCATGTTTTCCTAAAATTATGATAATTTAAGGCTATGTAATTAGCTAATGATGCTTTGGCACTTGTGCTACTGTGCACATCCTGTATTTAGATTGCTGCAGGAGAAATTGCGCAGAACTGGATATAGCCGTTAACTCAGCACTTCAGTGCCTCTTGTTTAAATGTGACATTGTAAAGCCAGTCAGGTGACTCTTGACAGCATAGTGTCTTTGTGAGCTGCCATGAGGTAGCACAGGTCCCATCTGTTGTCTGCAGGAATTACTTAGTATCCAACTGGTGAGTGATGGTTCCTGACAGTTCATAACTGTATACTATGCAGAATAACAAAGCATCATCAAATCTGGAAATATGCCCCCAGTGTCAGAGGACATGACTAGTATCTATTAAGGCCTATATTGTTTCTCCATCACTACCTAATTCAGATGTGGTAGGGGGGTATGTATTTGCAGAACTAGAGGTGATGTGGAATTCCCCTCTGTATGCTTTGATTACCATTAATGAATAAAGACACTGCTTTGGAACTATAGCAGGGCAGAACTTATAGCAGGGGAAAACTAAACTGAATGCTGGGAGGAAGAATGTCAAGTCCGGGAGAAGCCATGGAGCCACCAGAGACAGACATGCTGAAACTTTGACAGTAATCCACGGCTACATGGTGATGCACAGATCAATGGAGATGGGTTAAATTGACATGTAAGAGCTAGCCAATAAGAAGTTAGAGCTAATAGGCCAAGCAGTGATTTAATTAATACAGTTTCTGTGTGGTTATTTTGGGGCTGAGCAGCCAGGAAACGAACAAGCAGACTCCTTACAGCATAGGGAGGTGGATGTATAAAGCCCAGAAGTTTGCAATCATCCTTGGCTTTTGGGAAGCACATTTCCAACCTGGGATGCACAATATTCTCTAAAAGAGAGAAAATTACATACTCTTTATTCTAGTCTTTTTTATCTATTTTGTATAACTATTGCTTTTATATGTTTATACATCACATATTTTTCTACTTTTATTACTAAAATCTACATTTTATGAGAACTCATATATGATTTTCAAATAATATGGTATATTTGCAACAAATATGTATCACTGTTTAATTTTTAAATAATTTATTCATATGAATAGATAATTACCTGCACAGATTTCTGATCACCACATACATGATGTGGTGATAAATCCAGAGAGGGCATCAAACCCCTAAAACTAGAGTTAGAGATAACAGTGAACCACAATGTGATTGCTGGGAATAAAACTTGGGTCCTCTGCAAGAGCAGCAAGTCCTCTTACCTGCTATGTATCCAGCCTAATATATCAAATTTTAAATTATTGTATTTGGGTTTGTATGCAAATATTATTTATTGCTAACAGTAGATTCAAGTTACTTATATTTTACACTGAACTTATATGCCTTCCTAAAGTGTATCATGAACCATTTGAATCTCTACTTCTTCTTAAATGAACATTCTTTAGAACACACGTAATTTTATATAACTAGTATTTTATAAATGGTATTTGGGGGCTGATTAGATGGTTCATTGAGCGAAGGCCATGACTTCCAAGCCAAATCCCAGAATCCACGGGGGAAGTTGAAAGTACACTCCAATACGTTGTCCTTTGATTGCCACTTTGCATTGCGGCCACACATGCATGCACTCTCCATACTAATACATTAAGTATTGCATGATTTTCATTTATAGAGTTCGTTTCCTTGTTTTATTGAATAGCTGAGCTAATTTAATGACATTTTATGTTATATTTAATAAGTAAGTGCATAAAAGATTCTTCATAATTTAATATTGGTTATTTTATCTAAAATCTTCACTGAATATGGAATTCTAAATAACACATTGGGAATAATACTGCTGTTTATTAAGTTTAAAAAAATCTTACAGGATAAATGCTAGGTTAATGAAATATGAAACTTGTCAGTTTGTAAGTGATACCACAATACCACAATTTTAATGTGAATGAATATTATTCATTTTCCCATAGTTCTTTTATCTGTTTCAATATTTAATTTATAGAATTTTTTACCTTAATAAAAGGTCCAAAAAGGGATGAAAATTATTTTACCACTTGAAAGTTAAACTGTTACCAATTATAATAAAAGCATGAGACAGCATGAGGCCAATAAAAAGGGAAATGGAGTAAAGCATATTTTATTTCCTGTAAAGAAGTCAATAATTGTTAGTCAGAATATATAAGCAGGACATGAATTTAAACATTTGGAAGAAATCATAAAAGCCTGAAGGAGTTTCCCCTAGGGCATGTTAGAAGAACTCATGTTTCCAAAAATAGGAACGGTTTACCACAACATGGATACAGGACCAGTTTCAGGTCATGGTGTCAACACAAGTTACGCTTACCAACCTTTCTGCCCTCAGAGACCTGGGACCTCTATGTCTCTGTGATTCATAGAATAGAATAAAAACACACAAATTGCATGCTCCAATTTTATTGAAAAAGAGAAAAAAGTGTCATTGAAGAAGGATGCTAAAAAGAAATTCCATGCTACCTCAGAATTGAGTATAATAAAGGTTATTTATTTAGGGGTAGACTCACAGATCACAGTCCTCTGCTTGAATGGGGAACACCAACTAAATCCAGCATCCAGAAGAGAAAGAACTTGAGCTTTACATAGGTATTTATATTAAAAGAGGCCATGCCCAAGTTGGGGGATAACTTAAAGGCTGCTGGCTGAATGATTTCCTACAGCACATCCTCCTTTTGTTTAAATAAGAGAATTCTAAGTCTAATATAAAATTCTATACAATAAGAACAAATATCAAGTATAAAAATTAGAATTACAACCAGCATAAATAGTATCAAGCAAGAAACGTGATAAATGTTTCAATAATTATCCTATTCTAAGGAGTCTAAGTCTTGTATTATAAATAATTTGGCTAAGTCAAGAAAGGAAAGTAACTATGACTATCTAGTCTTTAACCCCATCGAAAACCTGAGAAGGGAAATAAAATTACTTGAGTAAGCAGGAAGTGCAATCAAGCAACTTCAAAAATGTGCAACAAATAACAGAGACAACTGGCTACCTGGGCAATCACCCAGTCTCATTTGCCACTAGCTTTGGCTAAGGCCAAAGAGTAACTGACAGACCATTTTTAGAGGCAGGAAATTTTTCAAAACCACCTTACTTGCTTTGGCAAGATTTGTCAAAGTCTTTTTTTCTGTATCCTGCTTATCTTGTCCGGACATCATGCATTTTGTCAGTGGCCAATGCATGGGCAGTTCCTTGCCTAAAGACCAGTTTTGCTAAGAAGAAAACAAGCTCTAAGTGGAGCTTCTTTAGAGCTCAACATCTTTTCCAGAATAGATCGGTGATGTCAGGAGAAATCATGTCTCACATCAACAGAACCCTAAGTTATTTATTCTACAGCTCTTTAAACTGGTTGAAGATAACCTATATATGCAGAATACAATCTCTATGTATCTAAAGAATCTGATTAGTCTAAGTATGACATACATGAATGACTATTGACCTATAATTCTTAATACCTATATAGCTTAAAGACTAAGACTTCATATTAGAATATTAAACAATCTTTAAACAACTGTGCAACAAATGATTACCTCAAAATGTAAACAATGTATGAGTGTCTTGATTAGAGGTAGAACTGTATATTGCAATAGGATAAATATATTCTAAAATTGTATCAATATACAAAACATCTTAAGCAGAGGTAAAAGCATACATGTATACAATTTGACAAAATAACTTTGCCTAGGTGTACAAATATTGTAGAGAAAAATAGGAACATATTCAATATAATTTAAATTTGTATCAATATAGAAAAATCTATACCAATGTCAATTGCCTATAAACAATAGCTCACGAGTATTCACTCTCTTACTCACTATTATTAGTAGTTTGAGTAAGCTCACACTAATCTATTATCCCATCTAACTTCTCTCTTTTTTATTTTCAAAGAGATCCCTCAGTCTACATAATTTCCATCGCAACCCACATAATTTTTAAAAGTTTTAGAAGGTAAATTTATATAAATGGCAAGGTTATTTAAAGATGTTCCAAAGCTGAACTTTTAGATGAGGGCAGACTAGTGATTTTCAAGTGTGGGAAGAGTCAGTGGGAGGGGTGGGAGAGGCTGATCATTGACCTAGATGTAGCAATCAAACAGAAGGAACTGTGCTGTGTTACTGTGTGGTAGTCAACCACTGACAACAACTGAGGCACCTATATGCCAAAGATTAAATGGAGGATATGAGAAGCACACAGGCTCAAGCAAATTTAAATAATGTCTTCATTCTTAAAAGCATTTTATGCATATATGTGTAATATACCTGGATCAGTGTTCAGAAACACAAAAGCAAAAGCTAGTTTAATTATATTCAAACTCTAAAATGATTTATTAGTGCATTATTCATTTAAATTTCAACCATAGGTAATATAACATTTCAGTTGAAATAAAACTACATATTGCCATGGTGGAGATTTACAAAGGTGTGCAGAATCACACTAGAAAGACCCAGAATGCCATATACTCAGCTTTGTATGAAGCTCTGTTTGAAAAGACCAGGAAGTCAGCAAGAAAGCTCACTGTGCACACTCTGCTCACAACATTTCAGACAGAAGTGGGGGTTTTTGAAAATCCACAAGACCACATTCACACTACAGCCTGGCAAGGACTTTATCTGCAGTTTTCCACAGATGATCCTCTGATGAACATGAGTATTTGCAGGCTGGACTAAGCTTGTGGAGGAAGTTTCCAAACATCCTCGTTTTGAGTCTGTGGTGTGGACTTCTTGGATGATTTTCCTCGGGTTTAGATTGAGAATGGTGATCAAAGCATAATCAAAAGGAAGAGAGAACTTAAAAATATGAAGTTGGGCCAGAAATGTAGCAATTCAAAAACAAAGGCAGAAGGATGGGTACCGCTGTCACCACTGTGGAGTACCTGAGAGTTGTGCTCTGAGACGTTTGGGAAATGCCATGGTAATGTTCCAAAACTGGCCTGCTTTGCCTATCATAGGGCAGTTATGAGGGTAGAAGCTCTTTGAAATCTTGGCTTTAAAATCTAGAGCTCCAGTTCACCCTAGGTCTGTGCAGCTACAAAGAGAAACAATTTCTGAGTTCAGAAGCCTATGCATTCATACACCATTTCAACTCAGATTCAAGGGGCCCTGATCAGAGCTTGAGATCTTGCTCCATGGGTGACTGGATCAGGATATTTTCACACAACCTCTAAAAAAATAGTTCTTGAAGTTGTAAAGGGGAGGCCACTGTTTGAAGAGGACTCTAGGGTGTTGGAAATGCTAGGGATGTCAGCCAAAGACAGTCACAGATGAGGAGTGGGATCAGCATATGGGAAAAGCCACATGGACAGACAGAGGAGAATGGGCTGGAGGAGCTGTTCTTAGACATCAGAATTAATATGCTTTGAATCTAGACAACAAACTAATCCAAACAGAAGAAAAGATAGGCACAGGCACTGTGATCAAATATATTGTCAACCCTCACAGAGAATGCAGTATTGGGCCCTGGTATAATAACCACAGGCACAGCCCAAATCTTAAATATCTGAATGAAGTCTCTCATCTTCTTCCTCTTCCCTTTCCCCTTTTCTTCCTCATTCCCCATTTTCTTCTCATTTTCCTCCATTGCATGTTTCTATTTTCCTTTTCACTTGTCTCTTTAATAATAATTTTTCTCTCTGTTTTAAGTGTGAATAGTTATTTTCTGTTCAGTCATAGGTATAAGGGGCACACTTTCCAGTTCTCTACATCTATAATCCTTATACCTGTGGGCTTAAAAGATTTGTCTATTTATTTATCTGAAAGGAAAACCATGGACCCTCGTTGATGAACACTAGTGATGTTTTATTTAAAAATAACATTTTTTTACATTTCAAAATAGTGTGTCTTAAAAAGTATCTTCATAGAGGCACAAGAAAAGGCAAAAAAAAAAAAAAAACCCACACACCTGAACCACATGAGCCCACACTTTTTTATGGCTCATACTAATTTTATGACTCTCTTTCATTATTTACCCCCTATTTGATGAATTATATATCATAATAGTATTACTGTTTTGGAATTTATGTGACAGTTATTTACTATTCTCCAAAAAATACTTATACTTTTTAAATGCAATACAGTATACAACTTTAGAATCATCAATACTAAGACTATTATTTCTATTGATACTAAAATCAAATACTCTCTGTTTGCACCCCAGGAAAGCTTTAGTACACACAGTGCCAGCCTATTTCAATACTCAGAAATATAGTGAGGAGAATGTTCCCCCTCAGTACACTGTTCTTACACTCTTAAATTTTGTGACTACTTTAATTAAGCATTACTGTGGATATGGACACAGCACATTAACATGCATTATTAATGTGCTGTTTAATAGTATAATAATTTTCCATTATACTGGTCTTTAATGACACTCATTTTTCTAAGTGATCTGTGCCAAACAATGCTGATATAATCATATGATATTTAAAATAGATGGAGATTTTTAAGTATCTTGATAAAATCTATTATTAGAATTAGGACTGGTCAATCCTAAGTTTGACATATTTTTAAAATATATTTTTAAACTAAGATTTAATTTTTAATAGTCAAGCTGAAATTCAAGTATGTATGTATATGTGTCTGTGTGTCTGTGTTCTGAGTTGAGATGTTCTGTGAATTCAGGACTCCCAAAGTGCTTTTCAATATATATTCCTAGTGATGGTGTTGGAACTTGCTACTTCCTTATCCCACAGGCACATGGGAGCTTCCTTATGCTTAGATTACATTAAGATGTTGGGCTAGGTGATAGTGACCTTCATCAACAGTGCTGTAGCATAGCAACATTGCTATCTTTAGGTACTGTTACATGGTGATATTGGTGGATTTAGGTAATGTTACATAGTGATATTGGTGGATTTAGGTACTGTTACATAGTGATATTGGTGGATTAGGTACTGTTATATAGAGATATTGGTAGTTTTAGGTACTGTTTCATAGCAATATTGATAATTTTAGGTACTATTACATATTGCTATTGGTAGTTTTAGGTATTATTTCACAATGATCTTGGTAGTTTTAGTGTTATGCTTAAGTGGCTTATATAAAACAAAACACACCTACACTTACTCTTAGGTTTAGTTATTTACTTCATGAGGACACAATTGCAGAGGTCTGTATTTTGAAATTTATGCCTGAATATATATATATATGTGTGTGTGTGTGTGTGTGTGTGTGTGTGTGTGTGTGATCTCACCTTATTTAAACACCCACTAGTTCTCTTCTAACTTTACTTCCATCATTTAAATTACAAATTTATAATACTTTGATTCTTTGATTTTGCTGCTTATCTATTACTTATCAGTGCATAGTAAAACCACTTCTAAAAAGGTATTTTAAATATAAACACTTCTGAAGAGTGGGGAAACTGGGTATCAACTTCATATTAGCAGTATAAAATACCACTTCACTACAGTGGGGCTTATTTGCCCTGTGTCAATCACAGGTGTAGGTCCTGGTACCCATTGAAGACACATCATATCCTGACTCACTCAAACAGAGTGTGTTTGTCAGACAGCCAGAAGAGTCTGGTTTTTCCCACTTAGGTTCTCCATAGCTGAGTTCAGACTCACTCATGTGGTAGTCTTTGTGTGGTAAGAGCAATCAGTGAAGGAATGTCACCATGCATGCAGGCACATGCCATGTCACACGTGTGAGCATTCTGGCTTTAACATAAGTTACAAGGGCAATTAATTCAAAAGTCAAGAAGTAGACATGTGAGTTCCACGTGTTGGGAGTGTGAACAGAGCTACTGCCTGTGTTACTGGGGGAATTACTGCATGTGTGCTCTACATCACTACTTTTTCTTCAAAATACTTTCTAATTCTAAATTTTATTTTTCTAGTTGAAATTTAGTCATTGTCAGATTTATCTTGATTCTCATTGAACCTGATCTCCGGATTCCTTGCTCTTCCATGGCTTTATCTTGTCTTGATATGTTATATTTATAAAGCCAATTATGCTTTTCTATATAGTATCTTTTTTTCTGTAATTTGCTCCTATAATTTCTATCTTACACTCCATTTAATACTTCTTATTACTCAGGAAAATAATTGTAGTTAATTATTCCTTATGCTTCTTTATTTAAGTCAATGTAATTTCCAATGACTTCAGTTCAGATTCTACATCAGCTAACAGTACCACGCCAACATATTGCCAACTATTTCTAATCAAATATTTTGAGGTATTTTTCCTTCGTGTGCTCCAAAATTCCAACACATTGGGAGAGGGGAAGGGGGCTCTGTTCTACATTCACTGAAATATTTTCTTCAATGATGGAGTCACTGGGTTTCTTAACAGTTACTGAATGCCTTTTACATTCCAGATAGTTTTATGTTACTTAAAACATAAAAGTGCAGGAGTTGGAGAGATGTCTCAGTGGTTAGGAGAACTTCCTGATATTCCAGAGGACCCAAGTTCCAATCTCCAAATTTGTAACTCCAGTTCCAGGATATCAGACACCCTCTTCCAGGTCCCATCCCAACACAAGCTTCATACATATTAAGCATGCACATACCACATGCACACAGAGAGACACAATATATAAAACCAATATTTTTTAAATGGGTCATTTGTCTATATGTTGCTTTCATTGGTTAATTAATAAAGAAACCACTTGGCCTTTGATAGGACAGAAAATTAGGTAGGTGGAGTAGACAGAACAGAATGCTGGGAAGAAGGCAGTGAGGTCAGTCGCCATGATTCTCCCACCCTACACAGACGCAGGTGAAGATCTTTCCTGGTAAGCCACACCTCGTGGGGCTACACAGATTATTAAAATTGGGTTAATCGAGATGTGAGAGTTAGCCAATAAGAGGCTGGAATTAATGGGCCAGGCAGTGTTCAAAAGAATACAGTTTCCGTGTAATTATTTTGGGTAAAGCTAGCCGTGCGGAGCTGGGCAGGAACACAGCCCACCTCCGTTCATACAACAAACTGTAGAGATTATTTTGTTTTTAAACTCTTTGATTTAGCCATAACTCTAATTTTGTAAGTTAAAGTAACTGTTAGTATCATTTTACATTATATCTCATTCTTTCCAAAGTAAAGGAAAGAAGCGAGTTAAGCTACGTTGTTCCTGCTGCATTTTTCCTGAGTTTGTCCATTATCATAGTAACATCTTTATTGCAGAACAGTCACATCAAACTTCCAAATTCATATTTATACAACTTGTAACATTGCTGTCTTAGAAGGTTGCAATGTTTTCTAAAGTACTTTGTCAATGGAGAATCATGTGAAATCACATAATAGGAAAAAGAGAGCAAGAATCATGCATTCATCGAAGTGGGATCCTGCGTTCATTGAGAGTAGCATGATATTAACTCCCTGAGGCATGTGGAGCAGGGCCCCAGTTTGGCTTAATGTCTGTGGGTGAAACTAGAAGAAATCTTTGCGAAACAACTGGGTTCTGAGAAAAATGAAGGGCTTTGACCCTGATTTTGTATAATAGGTTGTAATATGTTATTAAGTATTGCTTATGATATTATACTTGAACATTGTTCAGGAGTACAGTTTGATCTCTTAAACAGTTGAGGTGGTGCATACTGACCAGAGCAGTTAGCAATCCATCTCCTTATCTTTCTCTGACTCCTCTACCATGTCTCTTCATGTTCTTCTGGGACTTTGCATAGCTATCATCTGGTTGTGCCCTCTCTGCTGTGCTATTCTTTAGTGATGCTGTTAGCTTCTGTCTCATCTGCTTTATCACCTATTATCTGACTGTTCTCAATTTGCTATTCTCCTCTACCCCAATAGCCTCTGAAAATCACATAATAGAGAGAATTAGCTGACCAGGAATAAAATAGAAAACAAGCCCACATTGCCTCCCCTAAGATTCATTGAAACCACGTCCCAGAATTGTCCAGCCTTATTGGTATGGAACTCTGGCTTTGATGCTCTTATATAGTTGCAGCCTAAGAAAATGATTTTTAAGGAACATAGTTTGAGAAATCCATTATGTTTTTTTTAATGAAAATTTTATAATCAAGAATGTGGAAGCCTTGTGGTTTTTGGAATGTTGCCGAAGTTGGCAAGGGAACAGTTTGTGACTAAAGAGTCTAATTATCTTGTTACTATGCTAAAATATATTTTGTATTTTTTCATTGCTTCCCCAAATAAGAATAACATATTTCTTGGAAAGGTTATAGTTGATCATAAATATATTCTAACAAGAGGGTACTGTGGACTTCAAATGAACTTTATGAACTGTCTAAAAATACTTTATATTTAGAAAACTGATTAAAATAAAAATAAGGAAAATTAAAAGTTGTATGCAGACTACATTAAAAAATATAATTTACCAATTTTTACCTCTTGGGACTATAAAAATATAGATAAATTCAGAAACTTGACAGGTAAGCCAAAGCTACCATGATCTCACACTTAAACAGAAACTTTAAAAGTCAATATTTAATAAAAAGGTTTTGAAGTAATATATTTCTCTATTTTCTTTTATCTGTGGGACTTATTTCTAACCTTTAATAACTTATCTATTTATTTTTCTAGAAACATTTTGTCACCAGATTAATCACATATTTCTATGATAATTTTCTCTTGCAGTTATCAAGATGACTCAATAGATAATGTTCTTACTATGGAAGCTTGAAGACCAGACTTCCAGTCCCTGCCCCCAACCTATATGCAAGGCAATGAATAAAATTTAACCTCTAACCCCAGTCATGAACAGGGTGAGGAGAGAGACAGATTACTAATGTTCACCTTGCTGCTCAGCCATGTTAGACAATAAGTAAACCCCAAGTCCAGTGACAGATGTTATTTCAAAAAGCAAGGTGTAGAGAAACTGAGGAAGGAAGTCTGTGTCCAATCTTCATACACAGACTCTGGTTTGCAAACAAACCTGCACTCATCCAGTTTTCTCAGAAATGTGAAGCTTCAGATACACTCAACCCATTGGGGCTGACATATCTCAGATATTGAAGGAGCTGGGGATTAAAAAATATATTCTTTTTTCTTGTAGTTTCGAATGATGGCATATTTATTGACATGAATTCACTGTGGTCAATGATGTTAGAAAGGATTAGTCTCTACTCAAGAAACATAATATATTCTGATAGTCATAACATCTTGCACATTTTTGGCTTCTTCTTGTTCTTCTTCTTGTTATTGTTCTTCTTGTTCTTGTTCTTCTTCTTGTTCTTGTTCTTTTTCTTGTTCTTCTTCTTGTTCTTCCTCCTCTTCCTCCTCCTCCTCCTCCTCCTCCTCCTCCTCTTCTTCTTCTTCTCCTCCTCCTCCTCCTCCTCCTCCTCCTCCTCCTCCTCCTCCTCCTCCTCCTTCTTCTGAGTTTCTCAGTAACTATGGAGTCAGTCAGCCAGTCCTGGAACTAGCTCTGTAGACCACCTGAACTTGAATTCATAGAGATCTACCTACCTCTGCCTCTCAAGTGCTGGGACTATAGGCATGTGTAGCTATTTCTATTTTTACATGTAAACTTTTTTTAAATTGTGGCTGGATGAGAAATTTCTAGAGGAAAGTAATTTTATAGGCCAATCATGATTTTTTAAGTAGTAAGATATGTGTCTATCTAAATAGCCACTATTATCTGTTCTCGCAGCTCAGAAAGGTTTAAATCAAATTATGTCAACCGCTATGAAACTAGAAGCCTGAAAGATTATATTAGAGACTAGAGAAATGTATAAAACAATTATAGCTCTATTTTATCTCTAGCCTCATTAGTAATACTTCTGTGCATTTTTGAACCAGGATTCTTATTTCTAGTGGAATCATGTTTAATACTGTGACACATGTGTGCCCAAATCAGTGTGGTATTTATCTTCAATCACAAATTAAAGAGTGCATTATACATAGTTTTTACTTATTACATTAATTTATTTGTCAGTGAGGAGTGGCATGGGTTATAAGCATGCTTGTCAAGTTCAAAGAACAATGTGTGGGAATTGGTTCTGTCTTCCATTTTGCCAGTAGAGGCAATTAAACTTGGGCCTTCTGTCTTTGCAATATATATCTTTCACCCTGAGACATCTTGCTTGCCCTAATGTTCTTTTCTAATTAATTTTGTGTTGCTTTCTGAAATTCCTGTTGCTTGTATGTCAAAGTTTCATATAGAACATTTTGTGTTTTGCCAGGAGTTGCCTTTCTGTTCCACATAATGTTGATGCTGAAAGGTTTGGTTACCTGAGGCTTCTGCACTCCTGGCCACTAGAAGGCTGAGGAAGGAGAGTCATTTGAAGACAGAGATCTGGTTACAGCCTGAACAACATAGACAGCCCATCTCTAAAGAAATATAGAAGAGTTAGAATATAAAATTTGGAAAGAGAATGCAAAAATATCCACAAGTTAAAGAGTAGGGAACCACTCTTATCTGATACTTTGGAAGTGTTTGTTCTCTGCTGTATTCAAGAAGATATAATAAGGATCTTTCACGCACAACCAAGTAGCTCACTCTCATGGAAGGGAGCATGTTCTCTACTTTTTACAACTTATGGAAAAACATCTGAGAACAACTTAGAATATTCTACTGTTGTAATAGGAGTGGTGGGGCTGCATCCCCAGCACCCCAGCCGCCTGCTAGGTTATGCCCTGAAATAACAACACACAAATTGTATTCATTTAAACACTGCTTGGCCCATTAGCTCTAGCCCTTACTGGCTAATTCTTATATCCCGATCAACCCATCTCTAATAAACTGTGTAGCTCCGGTCTTACCGGGAAGGATTCAGCATGTCTGACCTGGCGGCTTGCTCCATCGCATCTGCTTCAGAGAGCAGAGCTATCGCTTCTGCCCAGGAGAGGGGAGCACGGCATCTCTGAGCTCACTTCCTCTTCCTCCCAGCATTCTGTTCTGTTTACTCCTCCCACCTATGTTTTAACCTACCAGGGCCAAGCAGTTTCTTTATTGTTTAACCAATGAAATCAACAGATTGATATATGATACTCCCACATCTTTCTACCTCCATGACTAGGAGAACTTCAGGCTCTTTCTCCCCTCACCCTTTCCCTTCCTCAACCTCACCAATACTTAATAGGCAGAAAACAAAGTAAAATTTTAGACTTAGCTTTGGTAATATTCTTTAGGAGTCACTATTACTTCTTTTGTGGCTCTCAGTCTTAAACTGTAAAGTCATATAACTAAGATTTGAATATTGGGGCTAAAGAGATGACTCAATGGTTAAGCTCAGTGCCTAGCAACCACACAGGACACCTCACCACCACTTGCCACTTCTGCTCCAGGGCTTGAATGCTCTCTTCTGGCTTCTGTAGTCACCATGTAGACACACACACATACAGTCGAACAACCTACTTTTTATTATTAAAAATCATTAAACATATTCATCTTATTTTCAGTTCTGATTCACTCAATACTAAAAAAAAAAAAAATCAATTGCCAAGCAGTATTCTTGACCAGTGGAACTAAATAAGGCACTCCAATATTTATGTCTAGATTCTATTATATGCCAGCATCTCACTACACAAACTGTGGGCTTACACATTTTAATGGCGGCACCTTATCCTTGCAGCCAGACATACAGACTTAGGGGAAAATCTGTGTTCGTCATGACTGGAAAACAAACACCTTTAAAGGATAGTAATAGGATCAAATACAAATGTTAAGCTGTTTTTAAGGTAATGATTACTCTTCTTATTCTTGACTGCCAATATGTAACTAAACAGAATACCAGATTCACTGAATCTTTGAATGGCAAATCTTTGTATCATGTAATCTGCATTTGTCATTTCATTACTCCAAAACTTGGCTTAGTTTTGCACCTTTCTCCATCTTGTCGGTCTATACCTTCAGGAGTTGATTTCTTTTCTTGCACTTCCTCCACATTGCACAAAATGCCAGGCAGTGTTTGAGAGTCACAAGATGACCTCTCGCCCTCTGATCTGCCCAACTCTCTCCTTCTGATGTTGTTTACTTTCATAGCCCTGTTTCTCATGCTTTGACTGTGAGAACTTCATTTTGCTCAACTGGGACTGATGAACCGAATGAGCCACTCAATGAGTGGAAGTGCTCCTCAAAATGAGTTATCAAGAACGAAAGTTTGAGAAGTGAGATCATTAAAACCTCACACCCAGCAGAAGTTATTTTTTCTTCCTTCAGTGTTAACACTAATTGAAATATTGGCCCATGTAGTTTTGCAATTATGTTGAAATTTATGAATGTGGATGAATAAAATGTTATTGTTTTCAGTCTGGTTTGTCAGGTTTGTTTGGGTTGGGTTTTTGTTTCTATTTTCCAAGTTCTCTCTTAGAACAAAGTCCTTTTCACAATTATAAGAAAATTTTATGAGTAAATACAATCTGACTGTTTTATAATCTCTTTAAACACTATTTACAATAAAATATAAAAACTTCAAGAAAGTCTATAGCAAATAAATATTTAAACTTTACATTCTTTTGCTCTCTGAATCTTGTACATTATTTAATTTTAATTGATTTTATTTTAATTAAGCTTATCAACTCTTTCAGGTTTAGAGTCCTATATTAAAAACAAATAAAAGGCAGTATTAACACAGACCCCCCATAGTTATCTTTATCATTGAAGAAGATAAATTTAAAATAATCATTGTTACATAATAGTGGAGTTACAAGAAATCACACAAAGTTATAATTGATTCTAAATGTACATGTAATTTTAACAAGGAAGAATGATAGCTGTGAAAATAAAATATCACAAAAATTATATATTTTTCAAATATATATAGATATATTTAGAGAGAGAGAGAACATGATATGATGTTGTTTGAAGCAAAACACTGGGTTCATTAGTCTGAATCCATTAACATTCCAACATTGTACGACAGAATCATGAGTCCTCAGAGAGACGTATGGTAGAGAACATCTCAATATAAGAAATTCTTAAATCATATTAAGTAAATCTTAAATTAGTGCATTCACTTTCACAACTATTATTGTACATTCTGCATGGCACTAATAGTATATTGCTGGTCTCTTCCCACTGTCGTGTAAAGTTTAACAGTTTCTCTCTTTCATTCACAATTTTCACCTCAATACCATGCACTCTTGGCAGATATATGTTGAGCTAATGAGTAAGCAGTACTCTGCATGACATCTAAGACTTCAGCCTTTCCCTCTTGAGTCGTGTGTAGATCTAAGCATTACACTCAGGGAACTCCTAAAACAAACTGTTACTTCTGAAACTATTGTGGCACTCAGCTACATTACCCTAAAATTTGTTTGAAAAAAAAAAATGGACTTCAGGGTCTTATCCACTCCTCTTAATCTGCGTTCTTTGGTACCCATCATTCTGCAAGCTGTACCTTCAGGTGATTCACAGGCTGATAAACGTGTGAGAACTGCTGCCCTGTTGCAGTCTGATGGGTTTAAGCAGATCTCACTGGAGAGCTGTGAGCATCCTCTCTGTGATCTGAGATCCTTAATTTCAACACAAGCTTTTAGAGAAGTGAGCAGCTGGTCTTGAGCCCTCAGGTCATACTTGCCAAACACTGGCTGAATGAATAAGAAGTTAGACACCTAGATAACTTTCAGTAAAACATCATTACAGAATATTGCAAAGTCACTTATAATAATAGTTATACTTCTGTTATTCAAATATTAATTTTATTAAATACACTCAAGTTCTTAGCTGCTTCACATATGTGTTTCAGTTAAAAGTACATAGCTTTGATTTTAGTGCTGATCTTTAAATGTTTGTAATTTCTATTAACCATGAGAGAAACTTGAATAAGACTCATGTCCTAAGGTGCATCTATACTCAGGTTCCTTTACTTATGTGTGTGATTTTTATTTTAATTACATAAATATTTATGCTTTGGACAGCATTGATGAGCAAACTGCTTTGAACAACAGACAGCAGAAAATAGCCTGACTTTATCCCATTACACTGCATTAGCTCAAGTTCAAATTTTATTTTATATGTTATCATGGGGTGACATACGTGCCACAATGTCTGGGTATAGAGTGCAGGAAACCTGCAATACTCTATTTTCTCTTTGTGCTGTGTGTATGTTAAGCTTTGTCATCAGTATTGGCAGCAAGCGCCTTTACCACTGAGCCATTTTACCAGAAGAAGTTAAATTTTATTTGCTCATATAAACTGCGTTATCAACATCTACAGTAACATTTCGGGTCAGATAAGTCTTTGTTGGAGAGTATGTAGGAAGCCATAATATTGAAAGATATTTAGGCTAATTCCCTACCTCTGTTCACAAGGTTCCTAGTACTAAGCCATAACATATTATGGTGAAAAAAATATATTCTCTAGGGGACAAAACTGACAAAGCTGAGAACTCTGATCTGAAAGGTTGACATGCTGTTTCCGGGTCCTCAACACACTCATATGAGTAGTAGGCAAAGAGTAATATGACTTCATGTCATCTTTGTTTTCATTAATTTGACAAATTGAACATAAATTAGTTGTGTATGGCCCAAGAGGTGTGCTAATTATGAATTTGCTTGATTCTAGGTCATTTTTTTCTCATCACAAACTTGGTTGGGAAGGTGGCACCATCCAAGGAACACATTTTACATTTTATTCAAACCAGTTATTCGTCATCCTTACAGACATCACAGTAATACTGTATATACTTTCCACACATCATTTACCTTCATTACCATCATATATATATCTGCTATAGACTGGACAGACTATGGCTATCGGTCATCAGAACCTTTTAGAATTGGCAGGCAGACTATGTGATCAACTTGGATCTAGTGCCTGAGATTTACAGGTTAATTGCAAAAGGGTTACAGTTTAATGGTAAGTTCAGATTTATATTTCCATAGGACAGCTAGCTGTCATTATATAGAATGACACTGCAAGCAATGCCAGTTACAGGTTCTTGGGAAGCAGGGATGGTATCAAAATGGAAGCTTTGTGTGTCCCTAAAAATGTCTTCAAAGGCATTGTGCACAGTGAGGGAGGCAGGTATCCCAAAAGCTACTGGACTGGAAGGCCAAGTGTAGATACTCAGATCTCACAGGTCTCTATGGTAAAAGACATAGCACAGAAATGCTGCTGGAGAGACAATATTCTCTAAACCCAGGGATAACAAACTGGTATACTCTTTACACTTACTGAGTAGAAACAGGCTTCAGAGTGAGTGATCAAGTATTGCATTGACAAAAGGAAATTAGAGGCCGGAGTTTTCATGGAGAAGGTACTGAAAGATAAAGTAACAATAGTTTGGAATTCACTTAACAATAATTTGAACTGTGTATAATTTTTAGTAATCCCTTTGAAGAATTAGACTATTTCTGTATTAGAGTATAAACATAGTAACAGCCCACACACTGTTAATTTCTGTTAAATTTGAGACTGAAAGATAATTTATTTCCTAATACTTTACTGTATTTTATTTTAAGCTCTCTCTCTCTCTCTCTCTCTCTCTCTCTCTCTCTCTCTCTCTCTCTCTCTGTGTGTGTGTGTGTGTGTGTGTGTGTGTGTGTGTGTGTGAATTATGCCTGGTGGGTACATAGACCAGAAACTGTCAGATCCTGCTGGAGATTTGGGCGACCATGAGGTGCCCCTTGAGAATGTCAAGAACTGAACTTGGGGCCTCTGCAAAAGCAGCTCAGGTTCTTAGCTGCAAATCTGTCTTTCTAGTTCCCTGGAAGGTATTTTAACTGTGCCTTCATTAGATCTAGAAAAACTCAGAATGCTGAAATGACACGTTTTAATAGTATCCTTAAATATACAAAAAAAGTGTATATAATTTGCTACATTCTTTAGTCTTTCATAACACAGGAGTTGCCTTTCAGAAGTTCTTTTGATTATGTCATGGAACTTTTAATCTTTCCTGTCCCTGTGTGAGCAGTGGGAGGATGGTGCAGCAAAGAAAAAGAGAAGTATAAAATGTAGGCTTTGGTTGTGAGCTATACATATTCATAGTGTCCTCTGTTTGGTGGTATTTTTAAGTCTTCTGAGCTTCATTTATTCATAATGAAATTGATGTATGGGAGAGGGAATAGCAGTGTGAATGGAAAGAGCAAAGGACCGGAATGATTTCCCAGAAAGTGTGGTTTACTTAACTCTGCCCTCTCCTTATCACCAAATAAGAAGCGAAGGTGACTATAACAGATGTATCAAGATATTAATGTTCTCAGTATACTACGCAAAAGAAAACATTTTAAGCATTTAATAACTGTGACCAATTAATTGACAAAGGAAAGCAAACATTAACCAAGAGCAATGAAAGACACAACAGTGCAATTATTATAGCAAATCATTGAGCATGGATTGCATGCTAGGAATGTTCTAATTCTATAGAGATTACTGAATTATTCAAAATTCAAAATATTTCTCAGTAGTGGAGAATTTATTCTTTTTTATATGTGTAAATACATATATATATATAACTGGGGGAAAATCTTACATATCAGATCTAATATTTATGATAGTAGTATATAATCTGAGAGAAAATGATTCAGATACCATGGGAAACTTTTACTCTATTCAAGTTTTTAGAGATGGGGTAAAAGAATATTCCAGGCATGGGCAGTATGACCCAAATCTCTATAAATAGTAAACCCCAGCTATGTATAGCTACTAAAGCACAGCTACTTGCTCTTCATTTAAATAGGCTGAAATAATATGTGACATAATTATATTATATTAATATGTAGACGAGACACATGCTAATTTAACCATCTGCCATGTAGGATGTGGAACAAAATTCCTCTAGAGGCCTTACTAGTTTCTCAGTGTTGGACCACAGTGTGGTCTTGCATCATTGTGATGGCTTCATTGAGAAGTAAAATTGACATTGACTTGGCATGAATATAGTAGATGGAGCAGCAAACAGTGAGGGTTCTTCTTTTTGCATAATCAATTATCCATCTTCACTGCCTGCATAACAGACTACTACACTCTACCAAGAACATTTTGGAACAGCTCTGTAATGCTGAATTCACTTAGTCATTACTCCATATTATAAATTCATTGGGTGTTGATTAATGCCCAATGCTAGTGCAATAGCAGGAAATATATAAAGATATTAAATCCTAAAAATGCTTAGATGTGATAAATTATTAATCTATTGATGTATTTCAAATAGTGTGTGAACACTACTTATTATATCTTTGACAGCAGTGTCCTTTCTAATAAAACTGCATAGGATTTGTTTCAAAATCTAAGAAAAGGGGAAATGTTTGTTATTTCTTTGTGTCATCGTTATTTTTTTGCTTTCAATTTTGATATGCTTCTGTTAAATTTCATCTATATATGAGAGCTTACTGTTTTGATATACTTCTATTAGATTTCATCTTGGTATGGTGGAGTTTACTGTTTCTATATAACTCATATATTCATATATTTAACTCTGAGCTAGATATCCATGGAAGGCATGATGTTATGATAGCAGAAATATAATCAGGAGGATTTGCTTTGGCTAGATTCATATCTCTGAATTAGCAATATGGTAATATTGCTAATGATATCATTCATTGGAAACCACTTGTCCTTCCTGGGATCCAAATATCCTAAGTCCTTTTATTTTCTCTGTTTTAGAGCTTAGGTGAGGAGTTAATTGAGAAAAGGGTAAAAGGAGGGGAAATTGTGGGGGGGGGCAGAGACTTGCTTGCCTCTTCAGAACAACAGCAGGAAGAGAGAGCCAAATTTCTTATTTTCTACAATAATACAAATCCCATTACATTTCTAATATTTTGTATTTGCAGTTTAGCTTAGTTGGGCAAGACAACAAGTAAAATATGATACAATTGAAAGAATTTTAGGATTCCTTGTGAGTAAAGTTTTAAAGTTTTGGTTGATAATAAAACTATTAAACTATTAAAAGGTACTCTAAATTTGAATTTTATTGAAATCAAATGCAATGATCATTTTGTTATTTAAGTATACAAAGGAGGCAGAAAAACTTTTCTAGGATAAGAATTATAGTTACTGCTCAATTTTGTATGTTCCTTAAAAAGTCTCATATCAGAAGTAATAGTCTGCTAGGAAATTACAAGAAAATGGGCTATTTGCACATTATCTGTCAAATTGTGTCAACTGCCTTTCTGTATATGTGAGTCTTTGAAAATGCCTCAATAAGAAGAAGGGTATGAATAATTAAAAACACAGTTCACTGTGAGATATGCATCCAGGTTCCAAGGTCTGGGAGGTTATATTGGTGACCACAAAGAAATAATAACTTATACTGTTTTATTCCAACAAAAGGCAGAGCTTAGATTTACTAATTTTGCTGAGTATAGGTGTTTGATGTATAACAATGATTCTTTGGATTTTCCCTGTGTTTGTGATTATGTCTCTTTTTTCATTTCTGATTTAATTAATTTGGATATTCTCTCTGTGACAATTAGTTTGGATAAGGGTTTGTCTATCTTATTGATTTTCTCAAATATCCAACTCTTTGTTTCATTGATTCAGTGTATTGTTCTCTTTGTTTCTATTTTATTGATTTCAGCACCCAGTTTTATTATTTCCTGTTGTCTGCTCCTCCTGGGCATGCTTGCTTCTTTTTATTCTAGAACTTTCAGGTATGCCACTAAGTTGCTAATATGAGATTTCTTAAAATTTTTTATGATGATACTTAATGTAATGAGCTTTTCTTAAAGCACAGTTTTCATTGTGTCCCATAAGTTTTGGTATGGTATGCATTCATTTTCTTTGAATTATAGCAAGTTTTCAGTTTCTCTTTTTTGGTTCAGTGTTGACTTAGTAGTCCTTTAGAGTTGTTCAGTTGCCATGAGCTTGCAAACTTCCTGTTGTTTTCATTGTTGTTGATATTCAACTTTAATCATTGATGGTCTGATAGGATACAGATTATTATTTCAATTTTCTTGTATCTATTGAGGCATACTTTATGACTGGGTATGTGGTCTTTTTTGGAGAAAATTCCACAAGGAGCTATGAAGAAAGTATATTCTTTTGGGTTGAGGTGAAATGTTCTGTCAATATCTCTTAGGATCATTTGAGTCATAATGTCTCTTAACTCCATTATTTCTCTGTTTGGTTTATGTCTGAATAACCTGTCCATTGGTGAGAATGGAGTGTTGAATTCTCTCATAATTAACTTGTGGAATCCAATGTGTGATTTGAGCTTTAGTAATGTTTCTTTTACAATTGTGGGTGCCCTTGCATTTTGGACATAGACTTCAGAATTGAGATGTCTTCTTGGTGAACTTGAGCATGAAGTGTCCCTTCCCTATCTCTTTTGATTAATGCTAATTTGAAGTGTATTTTGTTAGATATTAGAAGAGCTACACCAGCTTCCTTTGTGGGTCCATTTGCTTGGAATATGTTTCCCTAATTACATACTCTGAGGTAATGTCTATCTTTGATGTTGAGGTGTGTTGCTTGTATGCAACAGATGGATGGTTCCTGTTTTTGCATCTATTCTGTTACTCTGTGTCTTTTCATTGGGGAATTGAGTTCATTGATACCGAGTGAAATTATTGACCAATGATTGCTATGAAAAATAGAGTATTATTCATCTGTTAAAAAAATCATAATTTTTTATGATTTTTAGGCAAATGGATGGATCTAGCAAAAAATTAGCTCAGACTCAGAAATACAAACATGGTATGCCCTCAGTCACTCAAAAGTGGATATTAGGTTTAAAGTACACCATAGATCCATAAAGGCTAGGAAGTGAGGAAGACTCAGGGTGGTAGTGCATGAATCTCCCTGAGAAGGGGAAATAGCATATGTATCCTGCGTAGACTGATGGTGGCTGGAACAAGAGCAGGAGGGATCAGATGGAGAGAGAGTGGAGGAAGAGAATACTGAGAGACATAACTGGAATTCTGGAGCATCTCAGGAACAAGCTAAAAACCTAGCTCAATTGAAATTCCCAGTAACATTCTAGAGTGGCCATAGATAGCTAAGACTCCTAGCAACAGGGAATTAGGCACCTGAGCTTACAATCTCCTGTATTCAGGCAAGACTTCCAGTGTCAGGACTGAGACAGAGACACAATCCCAGCCACAAAGCCTTTGATCTATAATTTGTTTTATCTCCAAGATATACTAGGATAAGTAGCGGTGGTACAGAAATTGTGGGGCTGGACAACTGAACCATCCATCTTGAGACCCATGCTTAAGAGGCAGCTAATCCATCCCTGTGGGCTATCTGGAGGACCAGGAACAAGAGACAGGATAGCTCAGAGACCTAGGATAGAACCAAAAACAACTAACAAAAAGAAAAGCAAAACCAAACAAAAGTTAATAAAATGATATTCTGCTGTTTTAGTAGACAAGAAACTAGCATAACTATCATTAGAGAAGCTCCATAAAGCAACTAATGGAAATAGATACAGAGACCTCAGTCAAACATTAGATGGAGCTCAGAGAATCCTGAACAAGAGGCAGAGAAAGGAGCAAGAGGGGTCAAGGACACCACAAGAAAACCCACAGAATCAACTGAGCTGGGTTCATAGTGACTCACAGAGACTGAACAATCAGGGAGCTTGTGTAGGATTGACCTCAGTCCTCTGCATATATGTAACAGTTGCAGAGGTTGTTCTTCTTGTGGGATTTGTAACAGTGGGAGAGGAGTGTATCCCTGACACTTTTGTCTGTTTTGGGGAGCCCTTTTCTTCTTTTGGGTTGCCTTGTCCAACCTTAATATGAGGGAAGATGCTTAGTCTTATTACAATTTGTTATGCCCTGTTTGTTGACATCTCTCGAAGGTCCGCCCTTTTCTGAAGGGAAATGAGGACTGAATGAAGAGACTGGGAGGGGAGAAGAGAGAGGAAACTATATCTGTGACCTGGCTGTAACATATGTGAGAAGGAAAGATATCACCAAATTACAATATAGCAAAATATGCTTCACAAAATGTAAATGAGAAATTTACTATATAAGAAAGTATAATTCTTATAATTTTTCCAATTAAATATATATTATTTAAACAAGTCATTCTATGTTATATGAACAATAATACAATATCTTGAATGAGAAATTATTTTCTTAGTGAGATTTAGCAGTAGTTAAAATTCTGTCAGAAAAAAGAAGTCAAACATTTATCCAAGAAGAAAGCAAATATTTTTTTAAAAAGTTCAATTAGAATGTTTGGTAAGAAGTCTTTTTCTATAATGTGCTTTGTATTGGGCAATGTTGGTGCAATCAGTCACCTGTGCATGCCTAGCTTAAAATTGAAGTTTGAACATGGCTGAGAGATATAGAAAACAGGAATTCTGGAGACCTGTGTAAAAATATTCATGCAGTTATGTTAGGAAAGCCAGGTTAGACAAAATTTGAACTGTTGAGGGTCATTCAACAAATAATACTATTTTGAGTGAGAAAGAGCCACCAGAAAAAAATATAGAAATATAGATGAAATAGATTGTATAATGTACAAATGAAAGAATGTTTTTTTTTTTCCCAATGGGAATTCTCTTCAAGTATTTTAGACTGCGTAATAGCAACTCACTGATATATAAAACCAATAAATTAAATAAATGCACTAGAGGTGAATATGTAAATAGGTATACAATTTTAAATAAGCTTTCATTTGCCAGGTGGTATTAAATAGTCACATGGGTATTTGAGAAACCAGCAGAGCACAGTAAAATGTATATCCCTTCATTAAACTAGCAAAATAAAAAGTTTTGGATTCATAATTTGATGAGTACATAATCAGCACTCAAGATATTATGTGTTTTGGCATGATAAAGTCATGAACAGACTAATTTTTATCTGTGTATGGCTTAGTTGGGTTTTCATGTATTTCTCCAATGTTTCTTTCCAAACATCAAGAATTTTATATTGATGCTGAGACTTTTATACAATAAGTAAATCTCTGTGTTAGTTTTGAAACATATTAAATAAATAAATATTTGTAGGTTAAAACTTCATATTTCCATATCAAGAAGAGGTATTTTCGTCTTTTACAAATTTGTAGAGAACATAAATTATCAAACACATTACATATTACTTCTCTGAAAAATTATAAAGCAAGAGATACATTGCAAATACAGGTTGGAGAATGACTTCCACCTTAACTAGACACAATGTTAGTGGCTTATGTTCATTCATTAAGTATCTAGATATACAGATTGTTTACACTTATGCAAATGTCAAGCATTTGGATTGCTAAAGGGCGGTCTTTGTTGTGTAATAAATACGTATTACTATTTAGCTACTGAATTTCCCTATTGCTGTGTCAGACAGGCCTACCACCCAGATGAAAGGAATGAAGAGCTTCTGTTTGGGGCAGGAAATTATAAGTTAGTTTACACTATAAACAGCTTATTTGCACTATAAATTAGCTTGGGTTACAATCAGCTTGTTTACATTAAAAACAGTTAGTTTGTGTTACAGTTTGTTTGCATTATAAACAGTAGGAATTACAGCTAGTTTACATTATAAATAGCAAGTTTGAACTTGACCATCATTGCCGTCTGGACAGTAAAAGCTCTGGAGTTGTCTTAATTACAATTATTTCACAAGGCTTAGTGGTAACATTAAATTATATTATCTAAATAAAATTACTAAATAAATGATACTATTGGCATGTTTTATGTGTTTATTAATCGAAAAGAATTGTGCACTTCATCAAAAAAATATTCTTTCCAAATGTTCTGGAGTTAGATGATTTACCTCAATGGTTTATGTTCAGGTGTTATTGAGTGATTAAAATAAGAGTATGAATTTGTAGAAATAATAAAGTTCACTTTGAATTGGTGGATTTTGTAATCTAAACACAAACCTACATTATTTAGAATTCCTTTATGTGTTTCTGTAGTTTTCTAATAATATAATTATTAGATGTTTATAGTTATTTACAGATGTTTAGAATATGTTAAAGCAAGTAAAATTTGATGTGAGCAGCAGAAGGGTGATTTAATCAACAAGTGATGAAAAACTCAAAGGAAAAAGATGTTTTGGGTGCCTTAGGGAAAAAAGGATGCTGCTTGTGCAAAAGGACTCTTGCTGTTTGTGGCTATCGTGAAAGGTGATGCTTCTCTGATTTCCCTTTCTGCTTCCATATCCTTTGTGTAAAGGAGGGCGACTGATTTTTTGGAGTTGATCTTGTATCCTGCCACATTTCTAAAGATGTTTATCAGCTGTAGGAGTTCTTTGGTGGAGTTTTGGGGTACTTATGTACACTATCATATCATCTGCAAATAATGAAAGTTTAACTTCTTCCTTTCCAATTCGAGTCCCCTTGATCTCCTTATGTTGTCTTATTGCTATTGCTAAAACTTCAAGCACTATATTGAAGAAGTATGGAGAGAGTGGACAGCCTTGTTGTGTTCCTGATTTTATTGGGATGGCTTTGAGTTTCTCTCCGTTTAGTTTGATGTTAGCTGTCGGTTTGCTGTAAATAGCTTTTATTATATTTAGGTATGACCCTTGTATCCCTAATCTCTCCAAGACTTTTATCATAAAGGGATGTTGAATTTTGTCAAATGCTTTTTCAGCATCTAATGAGATGATCATATGTTTTTTTTCTTTCAGTTTATTTATATGATGGATTACATTGACAGATTTTCGTATGTTGAACCAGCCCTGC
>NW_026068013.1:2792872-2824190 GCF_014885135.2 Alexandromys fortis | reverse complement strand
GATTTATTCATTTCCTCTACCTTTTTGTTTGTAATCTCTAATTGTTTATGGCAGTTTTTCACCTCCTGTTTAAGGTCTTCTATTATTTTCATATAATTCACTTTTGAGTCGATTTCTTCTAATTCTTCTGGAATAGGGTGTACAATTCTTCTTATTTCGGGATCCCTGGATTCTGGTGATGTCATGTTGCTTTTCATGTTGTTGGAGGAAGTCTTGCATTGGTGCCTTCTCATCTCCTCCTTCAAATGGAGCCAGGAGAGGCCTGGTGTCTTGGTCCAGTCTTTGCTGTGACTGAGTCTCTGGGTGTATCTCTTCAGTGTAGAAGCAGGGACCGTCCCTTTCAGCTGGAACTCCTCAGCACCCAAACATGGACGACTGGTAGTCTAATGACCCGCGGACAAAAAGGAGGATCTTGTGGGACAGGGCAGGACGAGTAGAACACAGGACACCCTGCCTCACAAGTTGAAGGTGCGCGTGCTCCCTTTCAGGGGTCCTTGAGGCCCGACATGTAGACAGGCACTCACTGCTCTGGGTTGGAAGCCTGTCCAGATGGAACTCCTCAGCACCTAAACAGGGCCGCCTGGTAGCAGTGCAGGATCCAGGAGAGCACCTCAAAGAGTTTTTACAACCTTGAGGTCATGTATATCGTCACATTACATTTTAAGTTTCACAACTTTTGACTACAGGATGTTAAGATATTAACCAATGATGTTTGCAAAAGCCGATGACTGACACAGCCACTTTTCACTGTCCCTGAAAGAATGCAAGGCAGAGAGTAGAGTCACATAGGGACAGTTAAAAATGAAGGGAATACAAGCAGAAGGTCCCTTAGAGACAATAGTTAGAAGTTAGTCTTTGTCCCCAGTAGTTGCATAGCTGGAAAACTGGGAGTCAGGAGACCGTTGTTAAAAGTTTATCTCTGAGCACAGTGGCTGCCAGGATGTCTGCTATCAAGGCAGAAAGTGTTTGTTAAAGGTTAGCAGTGGCTGTCACTTTATTTATTTATTTTTCCTAAAATATGTTTGGGCTTACAACTTTATGTTTCTATATTTCTACATTCCTTCTTCTGGAACCTACGTTTCTATATACTGTTTTGGACTCTTCAACAGAATCTTTCTTTCTTAGCCTCCTGAGTACTGTAGATTAAAGTTCTGTACCACCAGGCCCAGAATCCTGTTAACATCACTGAGTTGTTTTATCATTAAAGGAGGTCTACTTATACTTAACCTCTCTCCCAAGTTAAAGATTACAGAAAGGTCAGAATTTTCAGAGGTCACAGTTTTTATTTATCTTGAAACTTACCATGTCATCACATTGATGATAAAAGATGTAGTCACCAGATAATGTCATGCTTAAACATTCATAGTGACAGGTGAAATTATTCACGCAAGGAAATGAGTACATAGAAAGTTCATTCCATGTGCCCCATAATTCGTGGGTAAACTTATGGACAATGACAAAATTCCATATTAGAGTTAATTCAAGATATTCAATTGAGGTTTTTAATTAAATTCTATCATCAGGAATGACACTTTCTTTCTAATGTGAACAAAATAGAAACACAGTTTAATAGTTCCTACCTATAGGCTTAAATGTATGAAAAGACGATCTTTAACCTGTTTATGATTTTATCTGATACATTCCAGATTTTAAATTATTTAGATTTGTTCGTTTTATTTATGTGTATGAGTGTTTTACTTTCATATATGTGTGTATGCCTGAAGCCCATGGAGCTCAGAAGAAACTCTGTTGGATTCCCTGGAACTGGAGTTATGGATGCTTGTGAGCCGCCAAGGAGGTTCTGGAAACTGGAAACTGAACTTTGGTCCTCTGTGAGAACAGTCAGTGCTCTTACCTAGCGAGCCTTCTCTTCAGGCACCTCGGATTTATTTATTTTCAGTACGTCCAATTTCCATTTAAAATATATAGATATAGATAGCTACATACAAGCATACATATGTGTTAGAGGTGATGTATAACTATATATATATATAGTGTGTGTAAGATATGTATATATATATATATATATACACCACTGTATGTATACACATACATATATTTGGGCAAAAACAACACTTTTTGTTGAAAGGTAAAGTTTTAATTAACTTTTAATTTGATATCTTATGCTGCAACTGTAGTAGAAATATGAAGCACTAAATTGTTCTAATATAGAATCTCCATAGGTCAAATCACAAAAGTTGATGTTCAGCACATTTTTATCAGTTTCTAGAACTATCCATTTATCTGACTAGTACCTGGAGAGCCTTCCTCTATAGACCTATTGCTTTGATATCTCCTGAAGGATATTCTAAAATTAAGATTGATCTCCTATATAAACCAGATACTTAGATCGCACCAACAATCACATAAGCTCTGGGAAGTCTTGTGACATTTCTGAATTTCACTATGTCATTTGATAATTTTCAAATCTATTGTTTTAGGAAAGATACCTAATGTCAGCATTCTTTATTTTATTACTTTTTTATGTGTATGTGTGTGGGTGTGTGCTTGCAACAGTGCATGTAGGGAGATTAGGTGACAGTTTTCAAGACTAGATGACCAGGTTCTATCCATCTACATATGAGACCTTCAGATCAAACTCAAATCATCAGAGTTGACATCAGGTGCCTTTGCCTGTTGACCTGATCATGGGGTTTTTATAATTGGAATCAGCACAATTATCTACATCTAATTCTTAATGAAAAATTTGGAGAAAATTCAAGAAAAGATTAATTTGTATGAAAAAGGGTAGCTCTTTTGGTAATAGACTATGTTATTACTGATTAAGTTTCTTCTTCCATTATTTCTTCTCTAATGTTCTCATATTAATGAAGGCACAATTTAAACTTAAACTGCCCTCAAGAGGTTCTACCAAGAATTTGGCAAAATTAATCTGCTTGTCTTTAGTTACAAAGGGCATGTACTTTTTACAATAATTTCTCTTTGCGGCATCTGCATCTTATTATGTCACAAACACACAAGAGTTTATTTCAGGTTTTTAAATTATGCTATGAAGCAGCCATAATTTATTCTGTTGTTATATTAATTTTCACATTGCTTCACAAAATACCTGAAACAGCAACATAAAAAAGAGAATGTGTATTTCAGCTCAGAGTTTAAGAGTACAAACCATCATGACAACAGTTGTGTTGGCAAGTTCGAAAACCATGGTGACAGGGTTGGATTTATTTACCAGATGAAGCTTGAGGTGCCAAGTCATGTGGTCAGGAGGCAGAGAGGGAAGAATGGTAAAGTTTTGTTTGTTTTCCCCATTTCCCGTTTATACTCAGGCTGAGACCTCAGTCTATGGGATGGGGCACACACACCATGGTAGGTCTTACTTTTTCAGTCAAACCTTTCTGGAAACAACTTCACAGTCAGGCTCAGAAGTGTGTCTCCTAGGTGATTTCAGTACAACCAAGTGGGTCTTGAGCACGGAGATTGTTCTTCTCACTGTGCTTTGCAAGCTTCTTTTTTGTTTATCTTTACACTGCTGGGAATTAAAACAATATCTGCAGACACATTACTCAAGCCCTCTACCAGTGAACTATCACCCTAGACCTTGGGGATGCCTCCTAATTAAAAATGTCAGAATATGTTCAGTGAGACCGGTTTTAACCCTGGCTTTTTCAGACCCAGGCCAGCTGGCCTTGGTGAGTTCCCGATAGAACATCCCCATTGTCTCAGTGTATGGGTGCACCCCTCGCGGTCCTGAGTTCCTTGCTTGTGCTCTCTCTCCTTCTGCTCCTGATTTGGACCTTGAGATTTCAGTCCGGTGCTCCAATGTGGGTCTCTGTCTCCTTTCATCGCCTGATGAAGGTTAGTATTCAGGAGTATGCCTATATGTTTTTCTTTGGGTTCTCCTTCTTATTTAGCTTCTCTAAGATCACGAATTATAGGCTCAATGTCCTTTATTTATGGCTAGAAACCAAATATGAGTGAGTACATCCCATGTTCCTCTTTTTGGGTCTGGCTTACCTCACTCAGGATGGTGTTTTCTATTTCCATCCATTTGCCTCCAAACTTCAAGGAGGACTACTGAGACCTCAAGAACAATGGCAATGGGTTTTTGATCCTACTGAACCTATTGGTTTCGTGGGAGCCTAGGCAGTTTCGTGGATGCTCACCTTAGTAGACCTGGATGGAGGTGGGTGGTCCTTGGACTTCCCACAGGGCAGGGAACCCTGATTGCTCTTTGGGCTGACGAGGGAGAGGGACTTGATTATGGGAGGGAGAGGGAAAGGGGAGGCGGCAGTGGGGAAGAGACAGAAATCTTTAATAAATAAATAAATAAATAACAAAAAAAATGTCAGAATAAATTGTATAGTTGAAATTGTTTAATGATTACTTTATGTGTATGTTAGAAGAAAAGAAAAGTGAATGTAACAATTATATTCTTTCTTAGATTTTTTTTTTTTTTTTTGCTTTCTGAAGCGCATCGCAAAACTGATAGTTTTTTAAATTAGTTTTTTCCCAGCCCAGTCACAATTTTTTGGTAGTTCCTTACCCCAAAACTCCCTCTTTGCTCCCCACATCTTCACCTCTTTTCAGAAAAGGGTCTGGAGAGAAAGCTCAGCGGTTAAAGGGTAGGCTCACAACCAGAGCTGAGAACTTTAAATAAACAATTAAAGGAGGGAAGAAGGCTAGAAAAGAGGGATTGTATGGTTCTCAGGAAAACTTGTGTGATCATTCAGCCCTAGCATGCCAAAACACTGGGTTTGGGATTTTGTTCCTAGTGTGGTATGTATATACTCCCAAAGCTGGTAAGGAGACAGAGATTGTTTTGGCTTGTGGTCCAGTCAGTTTTGACTCATTAATAAGCTTTAGGCCAATGAGAGACTGTATCTCAATGGATGTGAACTGTCTTCCTGCAAATGATGGTAGAGGCCTTCATATAGAGGCCTCTGGCCTTCATATATGCACATATACATGTACCACATATACACACATACACATTTATAAAAATAAGATAAAATGGATTAAAGTTTAAGAGGGTGGATAGGAAGCATTCCATATTATGTCTTTAATCTGCCCGTGTGAGATGTACTCTAGAAGATGCCTTGATTTTCATTGCACAGAATGTACCAGTCACAGAATCGTTATATGAGAGCATTTTATACACAGAAGGCCTTTGACCTCCAATGATGTATTTTTTTTTATATATTTGTGTGGAAATTTTGGTATGGGCACATATGACAAGTGAGCCCATGGATTTTCTGTTCACTTCCTTATCTGCATTTTTCTGTGGCTTGTCACCATGAACCAGCACAATAGCTTATTTCTTCCTTTTAAGGAGAGAAACAGAGTAGTTGCTTATACTTAAAATTAGGTCTATTGGAAGAAAACCTTTTCTCATGACTAAGGTATCCTGAACAAAGAATTTGTATTTTAGGAACAAAGCAAGCATGTTATTTGAGGACAATTTCTACAGTCAGATAAAATTTATTCTTCTTGTTTCTTTTCTTGTACAATGAACATTATTTTGTACTAATTTATCATATTCAATTTAATACATCAGGATAGGTTAGATCAGTTAATTCCACAGGTCTCTAGAAACTAAAATGTTGCAATCATTACTGGTTACTAAACTTTGATGATTATTTGTGTGCATGCACACACACATATATACACATATACATGAATATGAATACATGCATTATATATATATAATCTGTATATGATATCAATCAATCAGTCTATATATCAAACTATAATCACCAATCTACAATCTGTCCATCTATTGATTTATACAGATGGATGTGTTTAGAATTTAATCCACTCCCTTACTAATTCAGTGCCTGGCTCCACTACGGAATTCTACACCAGCCTCTATTGGAAAGATGCACTTTTTTTAAGCTAAGATCAAAGCATGCAGTGATATAATAAGCTAACACACTGAAAATGTAGGATTTTTGGCTAATGCAAATGATAAAAACTAGCTTTGCCATTTGCAAGCAAATTCATGACAAAATTCTTAATTTGAAAGGAACATGAACATTTAAAGTAATGGGGGAAATGGAGCAAGAGGAATATTGGAGAAAAATAATTTTGCCTGATACAAGTCTATAGTGACAAGAATAATGGTGCATATTTTAGAAATGAATCTGGAAATGATTCTAATGAAATCATTCATTTTAATAGGTGATTAGCAAGAAATCTTAGTGATTTATCATTATTATCCTGATGTTTTCCCACTGGCAACAGCACAACAGCGTTGATTTTTAACTTGGAATTGTGCCATTAAAATTTGACACTATTACTTAGTAATATGACACAGCCTTAGGACAGAAGAGTTAGAAAGACAACAAATCAGGAGATTAAATCTCCAGGCTAAATTAGCCAGTGTGCTGTAGTTTACAGTAGGAAGGGTGACTGACATATTTGGTGTCTTGTGGAAGGACTTCCTTTAATGTCTAAGATTAATTGATGCTTCCCTTTGGCTTGTTATTATAAGCAACTCAAGAATAGCTTGGTTTCTTTGATTAATTTAAGTATACTCATGTCTGAAATTCAAAAATTTATATCTTGTGAAACAAATCATTATCAAGACAGTGCCTATCTTACATTCTCCCTTTCCTCTTTACACAGTTTACTACCATTTTTGATCAAGTAAATATTAAAATAGAATCTCTAGGGGAAGGAGGAGATGGTGTGTTATGTACCATATGCAGCAAGCATGAATACCTGTGCTCAGACCCCAGCATCCTGGGGGAGGGTCCAAACATCTGTAATCTTAGTGGTGGGGAGAGAAATGGGTGGGTCTTAAGAGATTGCTAGTCATCTAGTTGAGCTGAAACAGTAATCTTGAGGCTCAAGGAAGACAATTTGGCACAAAAATATAATACAGAGAGTTATAGGGTAGGATGCTTTAAAGTTGACATCAACACAGTGCATAACAGACACACACACACACACACAGAGACAGATAGACAGAGAGTGAGAAAAGAGAGAGAGAAAAAAGAGGGAGAGAGCATCATATCAAATTGGTCCAATAGACAAGTATTGTGTGGCTGCTGTCTTACCATAAACTCTAAATTTGATATCCATTGTAGGCAGATGAATAAAATTGTTGAATTTGAAATTTACCAAAGTAAACTAACATATAAACATTTTGAGAGAGTGTGATATGTAATGTGCTCTGGACACAAACCTACAGGAATAAATATACCCCTTCGGGAACTAACCAGAGGTCAAACGTGAGTTCAGAAACTGGTTAGTGATGAGCTGTTTCTGTCTGTAGGAACAATCCCTTGCTAGCAAACATGATGGGACAAACCCATCTTATCACAGACATATGGGACTGTGGGCAGCCTTAGCATAGCAAATTAAGAGCCGTTTGGTATTTCCAGGGCATCTGCAGTTATCCCAATGCAGGGCTGTGAAGGACAAAGATTAGATTTTAAAGTGTTATGTTAAATGCTCTAATCTGCTTTCTATGAGTCATAAGAGAAAAAGAAGGTCAAATCCTAGAAACCAGAAACCAGAAGCTTGTGGCTTCCAAGCCCCTTAGCAAACTTCTGTCTCCAAAAAGTTTACATTGTAATTTATAATATTACTATATGAGGAAGTAGCAATAAAAATGTTATGGTTGGGGGGGGGGTCACCACAACATGAGGAACTGTATTAAAGGCTTCAGCATTAGGAAGGCTAAGAGTCAGTGGAGTTAGTGTCCTAGAATAACATGGAAACAAATGAAGAGGAAGGACCAACAGTAAGAAATTTTTCTGCAGGAGTGAATGTCCTTGAGGAAGTAAATGTTGTAATGGTCTTAGAATATTTATAGCAAACAAGAAGAAGCACATTCCACTCTACAGTGTGTCCCTCTTTTATGTAAATGTCAGGCTGTCTGAAAACTTGGATTTTCATGCCTGAGTTCCAGCCTATCTGCAGTTAGTTCAAAAATACAGCAAACGCGGATTCTCTCTGTTATTATGAAAGCCAGAGAATGGGATTTAATTAAAGCCCTTCCTTTATTCAATAGCAGGAGCCTTCTCAGCTTAATTGATACTTGGTCAAAGTAATATTGATCAGATAAAAGCAAATCAGTTCCTAACCCCAACAATTAAACCTTTAAATAGGCTGCATCTTATTTCTAAAGAAAGGGCACCAAACCGCCATTGCTGCCCATTAAGTCAGTGGGAAATGTTAAGAAATGGATTAGCATCTCTGTCCATGAATTCATTTATTTAAATTCCAAATGAACTCATGGATTCAGGATATAGTTTTGTCTGTGAGCTCTGGATTTTCAGGAAGACCGATGTGTTCATCTATCAAGTGTCTAGTCTTGCAGGTGTTCTCTTGAACTCAGATATGCACACACATACACACACACACACACACACACAACCATGAGTCCAGGGCTTTGTGGGTGAGAGCTTACACAATAGAATGGGAGTTCACAAATTAGACCTACTTCCTGTGTATCTCCAGGTTAAACTTCTTTCTGCAGTTTTTTTTTTTTTTTTTTTTTTCATTTAGCTCCTTGGTTTCGTGTAATGTAGTTACTGTCTCTGAATTGCGAGTAAGAGCTGTTATGGGAGCAAAGAGCCTGATTCGTAGCATGCACTGAGCACAGCCTACTTCTACTGTCTCTTTAATCAAATAGTAGACAAGAAGCAGCTTAAAGGGGGTAGGGTTTATTTTACTCAGTTTCGTGATGGAGAGGGCATGGTGGTCTGGGCAATTCTATTTAAAGTGATAGATGCTTAATGAGTGATTTCTGACATCTATTCAGACCATCATGTGAAAGTGAGGCCAGCCTGCATGGCATTGAGTTAGGAGATGCTCTTGGTTACAAAGTGAGAACCTACCACTAAATGCCAAAATAAATAAAAATAAAGGAATTAATAAGGAAGATTATGTGTAGGCAGGGAATGGCATTTATTTATATCTATATTTTAATGGATAGACTTTAAGAGACACTACGGTTGTGAAGTCACCATTCCTGATCCCCTAGGACTAGAGTAGACTTGAACTATCAAATCAATCACCTGACCTAAGCAGTGGGCTGGCTTCATGCTGAAGAGCTGGATCACTGCAATTACAGGCTTGTGTTTCCTGGCAGAGTGACTCGCAAAGATAGATTTTCTCTGTTTTATGTTCGTGTTAATTTAAGCTGTCAGAGTTAATCATCCATCCAAGTGCCAAAACCTCAAGATGCTGGCCGCCAGAGAGTGGTCGGGCTCTTTATTCTATCTCCCACTTTGTTAGAAACTTACTAAGTGCCCTTACTTAAGCCCATTTCTATTTTCTTTGTTTTTACCTGAATAATTAATGATTACCTCCTACATTATATTTATTATGTTCTATCAATTGGAGTAATATTTTAAGATATGTAATCCTAAAATATTGATATATCTTCTTTCACTTCTTTTATTGAATAATGACAGATTTGTTTGAAAAATAGCAGACTCGGTAGAGCTGATCAGTTTACTTATATTTTGTATTTACCCCTCAACTTTACAAAGGACAGTTGTAAACATGCAGATATTCACAAAGAAGAGACAAGCTTGCACTGTGTATGTCATAAAGTAGGTCCTCTATAAACCCGTTTTACTCCTGGCCACCATTAAAATTTGACCATCCCATACTGTTTGGAGATATCCTCTCATTGACAGAGATATTGAGTACATTGGCCTTGGACCTATTTCTTTTGACACACATGTAAGATGATGTGATTTGAAAATTATGTGTACAATGAGATAATTATAAGCTTACTCTTACAGGAGGATTGTTTTATGATCATTATGTTTCCTAGACAAAAACAATCCCAGGAAACTCAGGAACAGTGTCCAAATTTATTTTTCTTTGATGATTTTATTTTATAAATTTGATGCTATTTATATTTTTATGAAATATTATGACACTTATCTCCATAAAGATGAAAAATATAATAAATATTTGAGAACTATACTCCAGTACCACAAATGGAGAGTCATGAGGGATTGTGAGCCTCTATCCACCTCTTTCCTGCCACTCTTCTGATTTAATACATTATTCTCTCACCTCCATTTCCTGTAAGCCTCCAGGAACAGTGTCAAGTTTCATGTGGTGTCCTGAAATATATTTAATAAACATATATGTGAGGAAATTTAAAGACACACTCAAGTAGTTATCTGGAGTAAGTTACAAATCTAGTATGTATTAAAGGAATCTGTGAAGATTAATCTACACAGCTTTAAGTCTCTCAGGACAAGGACAATAACCCTACTGTTATTCTGTGACTCTGATGTAGCACAAAACAATTAATTTTTCTAGAAATTCCTTCCTTTCTTGCAGAAAAAAAAACCTATTAGTGAAGCTCTATTCTGTATCCTTTCAGAGAAAACATATTTAATTTAATATGACCTTCCTCTCTCATCCCAGAGTTAATTCTCTGGATATTTTGCATCATTCATTTTTTTCTTGAACACAGATAATTCTATGTATAATCTCTTCATTCTGAGCACACAGGGACTTATTTATATGAAAAAATGTATAAGTTCAAAAAGAAGAAACGTGATAATTTAAGGCCAAAAGATTTTCCTGATGTTCCTAATATTGTGCTGTTAGGTGTTATGAATTCATAGGAATATTACACAAAAAGTCTGAGACAAGCTGACAGTATCATCATGGTAGTTCCCGAGTGTCTGCATGGTGTTAACATACCTATGGAACATACTGTTGCACAGTGGGTTTTCTTTATTCTTTAATTCTTTTATGATATTATTCAATTATTCATTTCTTGTAAGAGGTCAGGGGACTACACACTCAAGAGTCAGCTCTTTCCTTCTACCATGTGGGTTCTGAGGTTGGTTCTCCATTTTAATGGGCAAATGCCTTTTCCATCATCTTGAAGGCCCTGCATAATGAGCTTATATAACTTGATGAGAATTTCCTTTGTGTTTTTGGGACACTCATCAGGGTGTTGTCAATCTACCTAGACTTGGAGAAAGACCAGGTCTGTTTTTCCTAGCTTTACTCTCACACCTTCCTTTGTGCATCTATGTCTGGAACATGATATGTGCTTAACAATGGATGAATTACCATTAGAGCTAGAAATGCTAGCTTTAGTTTTGCCATTTCTTATATGACTTGGTTGTATAAAAATATCTCAGTTACAATAGAGGTTTTGCTATGAGTCATAGAATATATAACTAAAGTTGCAGACATTGAACTAAGGAATTTAGGTACCTTCAAAAGTGATGGAAAACATTTTTAGAAAATACACTTTCTTTGCTCTGTTTATTTTAGACAAGAAGCTACCACAGAATAGTGCATTTTAATCAGTATCTTAGTACAGCTCCTATCATGAAAGCGCTAGCACAAATGTTTATAAGTATTTTAGCATGGCTGAAGTGGTTTTATTTATTGTACGGGAAAAGATTCGGTAGTAAATGATACCCATCTTCAGAATAGCACTTAAGATGCCATAAAACTATTTGAGTATCACAACCAGCGACTCAATTTGCTATCAGCTGCTATTTAGTTCCTCCGAAGCCCACAGCCTTAGCTCTGTCTAGTCTTGGACCTTTTCTACATGGCATGACTGTGAGACAATGTAGGTGGGTGTAGTGGTTTGAAAGAGAATGGCCCCCATAGAGGTTGCACTGTTACAAGTCATGCTTTACTGGAATAGGCGCGGCCTTGTCAATGTCACTGTAAAGGTGAGCCCCGAGATTTCCTACTCTTATATTATGGCAGAGACACAGTTCCCTTTCTCTTGGCTGGTTGTTCAAGATGGAGAACTCTTAACTCCTTCTCCAACACTATGTCTGTAAGCATGCCGCCATGTCTCATCATGATGATATGGTGGTAATGGATCAAACTCTGAAAATGTACATCAGTCCAATTAAAAAATTTCCTTTGTAAGAGTTTCTGTGGTCATGGTATCATCACAGCTATAGAAACCCTAACTAAGGCAGCAGGTACTGCTGGGGAAGGATGCTCCTGCTGAAGGAGCCATCTGAGGTTGCAGTGACACAAAGCCTGAATAAAACTGAAAGTCACCCACTGGGTCCTTCATTCACATGGCATGGATAGGTAGATGCAAGTCCTAGCTAGCTGCTGTCAGGATCCATATTACATTGGACTCTACTTAGATCTTTTGAGTAACTTCATGACTTAGCAGTCACCTTCCCTAGACTTATGCAAGAGAAAAGAAAACAAGAAACCTGCAGCAGGACTCCATGGTCATATTCTAAAACTAACATGAAACATCTCTCACTGTGTTCCAGGAATGCAAAATTCATCCCTCGGTCTCACAGCAACTGTGAGGATTTTACAGTCAGTCCACTGCTTCAAAGTGAAAACAGGACTGAGCTCTATGAGTCACTTAATATCACAAGGCTGGGTGAAGGCTTGCACATCAAGCTGGGGTAGGCTGGCTCCAAACATGTCTTAAACTGCTCGCATAGACTCTGTAGTGTGGTCATTTGCACAATCAATGGGAATCTTCTGAAATAAAGTTTTTTTCCATTTGTACTCTTTGATTTGTTCACTTATTTGATTTTTGCCACTGAGAACTTTTAAGAAGGAAAACAAATGGAAACTTTTTTTTAATCTAGTCTTGGACAAATGTATCTACTAAATTATAACTCAATCAAACCATATATAATTTCAATTATTTCTTTTCATTTATATTTATGCCACTCCATAGATTGAAAACTCTGACTCCCTGTATATAATCACAGAAATAGATTCTATCATTTGCCTTGTATTAAAGCATTTTCAATCTTATTTTATTTATTATTAGGAAAATCAAAATTACATTTCTAGGCCAATCAAAACGTGATTTCAGAAAATAAGCAGTCCTTTGGTTGCTAAATATTCCTAGTATTTTCCATCATGAATCAGTTAAAATGATATTAAGATCTACAGAAATGTGATTCCCCGCATGTGTGTCAGGAATGACAACCAAAGCTGACTTCTCCAAGGGGAGATGTCATCAAGCAGCCTTTAAGGAAGAGATCCCTTCTACAATTTCATATTCAAATTATATTAAGAGATTTGCAATAAGTAAGTGATATGTATGTTAAATATCCGAAATAACATTGGAAAGGTTTTGAATTGTTTTAAATTGGCCTGCCCAATGACAGAAACTGTGCTTAAGGACAGTCCTTGATGTAGCAGCTCTGGGTTTTTACTAAAGCTAATGTGTAGTTTGTCTACTTGTGATACTCATGAGTCCTGGAAGTGGGAGGAAGGAGGTGGCATTGTTAGTGCCCATGCTACTTAAAAGTTGAGGAAGCATCCTTGGGATTTCATTCTTGGTTCTCAGTCATGTATGATAGCATCCATGGAATAAAAGAAGTAAAATTAATTTTCTTTACCCTCTTGCACACTCTTCTCAACAAAAATCGTGACTTCACTTAAACGTATTGTCAAATATCATGGAACCTCATATCTCCTTCTCTAGTGTGTTGCAAAAGGAGGAGTCAGTGTGGTTGGAATGGAACCATTTTTCTTAAGGGATGAAAAGAATTGATTTCCCCTTCTTCCTGGTGTTGTATCTTCTTGGCTTCACACTGAATTGAAAGAAGATCTGAGTGAAAAAAGCAAACCCTCCCAGGTTATGACAACACACGTCACACGAGAGAAATAAATGTTCCACAAAGCTATCTATATCTAACGCTATTGGAAGAAATTTGCAACACTGTAGTCATTTGACTTTTATTTATGTTGTTTTCATTTTCGTTTGTGGATAATATTCGATTTAATAGTAAACTCCATTGACCATCAATTGAGGTGGTAAGAGTTTGTAAATGGTCACACTATTTTCAAACATGCAAGAACTGGAAACATTTACTCTTTTTATGATATATTTTGTCTTTGATAAGTACAAAAGTCACTTTTTCTCTTGAGTCCCAAAGTAACCTTTACTCTTGAATATGGTCAAAACATTATACATTTTACTATCATTTTTTACTATTAACTAAATTACTGTACTTTCATATTTTCTTATATTTGTGTAGTGATTTGTATATTTTTCTGATAAAAGGTGTCTAATTACATGGTTTTGAGTGATTTTATTAGAAATGTAAGTATTAATTAGCTATTTTTCTATACATCATTAAGCAAATTGCATTAAGTTAAAATGGTAGCAACTTATTGTTTATGGAGCAAGAGGTCATGGCCTCCCTCTGCATATATTGCAATTGTGATTTTGGTGGGCATGTCACGTGATCTTGGCAGAGCATTCTCATACTCTGTGTCCTGTGTCTGAATATTTATCCTTACAGCCTTTGGCTTCTGAGGCACTAATGATCCCATGTGTTAGCACGTGCAAGGTGTTTCAATACTGATGATCTTTAGAATCAGAAATGACACATTATCATTTTCCATTATGTTTGACAAAATGAAAAGAGACATAAAGTTTACTCTTTTGATGGAACATGCTACAGAGTAGAAGGCAGTGAAATAAGCTATTTTGCTAGACTATCTACTGTAGGCAGAACACTTTACATTTTGTCTCTTTTGTTCTATGAGGTGCTTGAGGGAAGCCTTTTCCCATTACTGGAAAAAAATTGCTTTAATCCCTTCTGCAAAACCACCTTAGCTTTTCTCCTTGCCTAATGACACGTGTCTTTATTTCATACTGAGAAGTAACATTCTCTTGGCATAGTGTTATGTCTATTATCACAAATTTTAAATACTTACTTTATTTCTCAAGTTTTGAATTCACTAAGATATATAACAAAACATACTTAAGTATTGAAACGATTTAACTTTTTTATTATAAAGTGATGAATAATGAACAGGTCCATATTTAAATTTTGGCCCTCAACTCCATCTTTCAAATAATTAATAACTTTAAGTTCCTCAAAATCATAATTCATGCCATTCCTTTATTTATTATTTATTTATTTATTTATTAAATATGTGCCTGTGTGTGTGTGTGTGTTAAGGCAGGGTGGAAAGACCAAAAGAGATAGCCAGATGTCCCAGCTATCATTCCTCACCTATGTTTAGAGTGCAGGCCTCTCTCTGAGCATAGACTCCTGTTTTCTTGGCTAGGATGGTCACCCTCAGTGGTCATCCTGCCATCTTGCCCTTGAGCTGGGTTTAGTGGTGTGCATGGGATGTCTAATTGGCTCTGGAAGCTTACTGCTTGGCGTTGTGATTTACTGTACAGTAAGCACTCCAAATCACAGCATGACTATCTAGACTCCTCTTTTTCCTTTTAGTCTGTTTGGTTGTTCGATTGGTTTATTCTTTTGGGAAAGGTCTCATTGTTAGACTAGCATGTAATTCAATCGGTAGCAAGGAAAGGCTTCAAAATGGTAGTTATTTTTCTGCTTCAACCTCTTAAGTGTTGGAATCATAGGTGTAAGCTACCACAATCAACTTCTCTGCCTTGTGGCCATAGAAAAATTACATTTTCTATCTGAGAATTGGGAAAAATAATATTATTTGCCTTTCAGAATCAGAAAGAGAAAGATATAAAAGATTAAATATATATTCTTTAAGGAATGTCTGAGAAAGTTTATCCTTTTTTAGTATGTACAAGTATGCCAACCAAAGTAGTAGGAAATGCTGCATTATAGACTTTAAGTATGGAGATATATGAGCATGAATGTGTTCATGTAATATAGAAATATATATAACTAACATATGAAAGTATAGAGTATATAGTATATAAATATAACTGAATGTTTCTGAAAAATTATAAGTACTGTTTTAGTAATATATCCCATAATTTATTATATGATTAATATATTATATATCAATATAAATAATATTTATATTATTTACTACCATAAAATATTTGAGGTTTTCCTATAATCATGTTGACACTCAGGGTTGTTTTCCTTCCACATTCTAACAGTGTATCTCATAACCAAAGGAGAACTGATCATTACATCATGCCAGCAAGCTTGGAAGGCTTAGGAGCACAATTGGAATTAGCCCGTACATTGCAGCTAACCCTGTCTCAGGCTTCTCTTCTCACCCTAAGACTAATGAACACAATATTCAGATTTTCTTCCTATGTCCAAATCTGTTTGTCCCACCATAAAATGTTTTCTAAACAGTAAGACAATTTACAGAAACTGACTTGACTCTAACCATAAACTATCGAGCTCTCACGCTCCCGAGGATAGGGATCTGATAGAACACAGACGGAAAGATGAGTGTGTTGGTGACAGAGAACAACGATATTATACAGATGCCAGGCACTTGAGTATGTTTCATGTGCTTGGCTCCCATTATTCCTGGAAAAGCCTCATGTGTCCTTGTGGCCACTTTACCACATGAAGAGAGAGAGCGACATACCTCAGCCATGAGGACATCCCACTGTGGGGTACTGCAGTAGAAGTTAGGAAATAGAGATGCTCACAGTCAGTAAGGGTCACAGTGCTGTGCTGCAGTCTGCAGTAAAGACATACTTGCTTGAGTGTCTAAAAAGCCAAATTTTATATCTTAGATTTTGCTGTACCTTTCATTCCTACTTATTCAAGAATGTCCTTGGTGCTAACAAGCCCTAATATAATGGCCTTCTTTTCTGTGATTGTCTCTCATTAAGTATGAATGTGATCCCTTTCAAATGAAAGGAACACCAGAAAAAGAAAAAAAAACAAGGCTTCAAATAAAATATTGAGTGAAAAATGAAGGATTCAAAGAATAACCCTCATGCTAAAAACCTGCTTCTCAAAACATGGTGTCTTGGCCATTCTGCTAGGCTACAGATTGCTATTTTGTTACTTTACATTTTCTCTCAGTGCCATTCAATCTCTGTTCTATTTAACTTTTGCATGACATCTACTTCATTGCTGTTCACTGTATTCCTGCTGTAACTAAAATCAGTAGGGAAAGGTGTAACAAAATGCCTATGTCTCTGCTAGTGAACCTTGGTGTAGAGATTGGCTGAGACATTCCCTGGTTCCCTCTAAATTCTGCAAGACTGGAAACGTTTTGCTACTACCCACCATAGAGAAAGCAGTTGGGAAAAGCTAGGCTGCGCTGAATTTTAGGGAGACTAATCAGTCTAATTCCATCTAAACCTATTTACCCTGTCCAGGAGATCAGCTAATGAGCAATGCCAGTAACTCCTGGTTCTTGACACAGGTTTCCAAAAGTGAGTTAATGAACCAATTTAAAGGGACATGCTTGACATTTGCAAATTGGCTTAACTCATTTGTTTGAACAGCTTTGAACTGCATTGAGCTGATGGGGTTGCCATTAAATCACTCTGTCGTGTGAGATTTTTAAAACTTCAGCAAACTTAAGAAGATATCTTAATAATTGAATAAGTTCATGTTATCAACTAGTCTTTCTAAATCCCCTGCTTATTTATGAGAGTACGGTTGAGAATTTTAAATGTTATTCCTTCAGTCTTCACAACAATATCACACTTCTTTGTTACGGTGCCTGTGCCCGATTACACGCAACGCATGCACCATGTGCGTTGTCAGTAATTACAGGTGGTTCAGTGCTTTCAGCAGATTCCAGCGGGGTTTGATGGCTTAAATATCTGTCTCATAGGTTTCTAGGCAACAAAGCATAATATTTCTGTTTTTAAACAATCTCCTCAGAGAGGACAAAAATAGCAAATTGGGTTATTTTTTAAATCTAATATAGCTTTCTGAAATTATAAAAGAAATCTGTTGATTTGAAAATAGGCTGAGTTTACAAATGATTTCAGCCATCTATTTACATAACATATTTTCATATTCTAGTTTATGTTCCCAGAATAAACAATGGCTATATTGCCATGAACAAAAAAGACAAGGGTTCTGTTTCCTCACGGAATTTTTATGAAGATGAAAAACTGGACTCTCAGAAAACAAAAGTGTTTAAATAAAATTCTGAAAAATTTCACATGGAGGAAATAAGTCATTAACAATAAGAAAGGTCGGGAGAGAAATAAAAGTTTATTGCATCTAAATTAAATAATTTTTAATAGCAAAACAGTGAATAAAAGGATCATGGAGAAAGGACTTTTACAAATCATGGGATTGGATCTTATATTAATTACTGTTCTTGTTGCTATGACAAAATACCTGACAAATGAACTGAAAGCTGGTTTTGCCTCAGAGACTGAAGGTGCAGCTGATTTTGGTAAAAACATATAGTGGCAGGAGTTTGAGGAAGTGGCTCACATTCTGTTCCAAACTGAAAGGCAGAGGGAAATTTGGTGTTCAGCTCACTTTTTCTTATTGTTAAAGATGATACGTCAACTCACCTGGTCTAGATAATTCTTTACAGGCATGCCAAGAGGTTTACCCACCAGGCAAGTCTTGATACTGCCAAGGCAATAATCAGTATTGATTAATGGAGAGAAAACACTGCCCCAGAAAACAGAGAAAACTATAAGGTCCATTTGGTGGAAGAATTAAGCAGGAAAAGGCTGTTGAGGACAATGAAGGCAATATAAATGGATATCTGTTAGCCTAGAGTAAGGCTATTATACCCTAGGATTTATGCTCATTGAACACCCTTGATGGCTCTGAGTGCCTGTGACTTTGCTTTTTACTGACTTTGAAGTCTAAGAAATATACTACCAAATACAGCAAAAATCACTCAAAATTGCAGGTCCTTCCCAGATGAAGGCATCTTCAACATAAGTTCTGCAGAGTGTTCATGGCTACCAACCAGTCAATGAGAAATCCATCATCTAAAATTATTAGTCATTTTTAAAGTGTGAGAAAGGAACTGATATCAGTCTAAATAATATCTGAATAAATTAAGTCTAGAAATAATTAATGAAAATTAATTAGTTGAGTTATATAAAATAGTATAGATATGAAATATGTGTAATGAAAGAAATTAAAAGAGAAGAGAAAGAAAAAGATTTGAAAACAGAATCAAGTGAAACTTTTAGTTCCTTATTAAAACTGAAAAGTCTTCAGATGAATAGATCACTAGATTAATAACCAAGGAATAGAATTTATTAATCTGAAGATTGATCAAAGAGGAAACACGCAAATGAAAACATCAAATTAATTTAAGAGCTTATAATTAGAATCAGATTTGGGGATACAAATCCAAATAATAAACAAGAATATTATAAAGAAATCTCATTTGCACATGAAAACATGACTCTCTCTATATATATTATATATATAATATGCTTATATATAAAATGAATTTAGCTTTATGCATACTTATATTTTACACCACACTATATTATTTATTATATTATACCATTAACATATATGGTACACACACACTCATACATCATTTAGTGTTGAGTGTATATATATGAGAATTCAGAGCTGACCAATTGTATTGGGTACCCAGTTAGGGGCTCATCCTTGGGGAGTGTTCTTTCTTCTAATCTCAGCATTTCCTAGTTGCCTATAGTTCTTCCTTTATGGGTGGTGCACTGTGAGGCTTCTGCCTTCCGCGTTACTACATCTATTGGTGTTCTACTTGTTCAGATCTTTCCAGGCAGTCATATAATGTTGTGTGGGCACAACCTCCCAGAAGATTTTCTTGTCCTCTGGCTCTTTTTTTTTTTTTTTTTTGGTTCCTCTTCTACAAGGTTTGTTGAGCCTTTGATTCAGGAGTTGTGTTTTAGATGTAGTCATAAGTTTTTTTTCTGTATTTGGCCAGTGTGTGGCGTTCTATATTGGTTTGTCACAGGCAACAGTTTCTTTGCTGAGTAGTGAGAGCTACACTGCCCTGCTGGTTTAAAGATAACTATTTAGAATTTGGTTAAAAGTTACATTGTTTATGAAAGTGATGGTAGATGGGTCTCCTCTAAGGCTCATCACCTCACTAGACTTGAGAAATTGGGCAGGTTTCCAGTGCCAGGCCTGAATTCTTATAAGCTTAGGTTACACTAAATGGATTGAGCCAGTTGTATTTATATATTTATTTTGAACAACATGAATTAAATTTTTTACACATTGGCAAAATCAGTGTTAAAGGCATTATGGTATGTCTTGAAATCTAACAACAATTATAGTTTCAAACAAATAAGTAACATTTACTAAAACATGTATAATATGCTGAAATAAAAACATGTCAACAAAATTCTAGTACAGCAATGAAAAATGCATTCTCTACATTATTTAAAAAAATATCTGTTTTTTGTGTTTTGTGTATATGAATGTTTTGCCTGCTTGTATGGGTGTGTACCACATATGTGATGCAAAAGCAAAGGCCAGAAGAGGGTATCAGATTTACAAGACTAGAATTACAGGTTTTTGTGAGCTGGGTGCTGGTAATTGAGCCCAGGCTCTCTGCAGAGCAACAAGTGCTCTTACCAGGGTCCTCCTCAATGATACCTTGTGAATGAAGTCCAGGACTTAGATGAAGAAAATGAGGTCTCAGCCGGGCGATGGTGGCACACGCCTTTAATCCCAGCACTCGGGAGGCAGTGGCAAGTGGATCTCTGTGAGTTCGAGACCAGCCTGGTCTACAGAGCTAGTTCCAGGACAGGCTCCAAAACCACAGAGAAACCCTGTCTCGAAAAACCAAAAAAAAAAAAAANAAAAAAAAAAAAAAAAAAAAAAAGAAAATGAGGTCTCACATGAGGTCTCACAACTAAATTTGATGCTATCAAATATCACCTGTGAAAACTCAGCTGTGAGTAAGTAGTACTCAATTACTACATTAACTACACATTGTTTTTAAGGTCGCACAGTCAGATTTCCATGTAATCATTCTCACCTGAGCCCGGAGAATAAAGGTTTCCTCTAATCGGTGTGTGTGACCTGACCAGAATGGTCTAATTTCACTTTTCCAACCCAGTCTACCTATCCATTTTTGTCATCCCTAACTCTTGCAAGTTGTGTACCTGTTTCTCTTGAGTTGTTTGTGAGAGTTTAATATTAAACCCATGGGTTTATTAGAATATCAAGTTTTCCTTTGTGTCCAATTTTATTTGCACTTATAAATTGGGTTATTTGGTGTGTTGTTAGCGTTTCTAAATGTTTCTTATGAGAGGACTGTGGCTTCATTTAGCCATGATTGTTTTAACCACTTCTTGCTTTGATTAAAGATTAGAAGGTTATTCTTGTGTAGAGATTGTTCTGAAACACTTCAACTATGTATAGTGTATATTTGTTCCACAAATGACTTACTGGATTTGCTTCTATAGAAAAATATAAAGATTGGTTCTAGATAAAAGACAAAATAGATTCTTACAGAAGTGTTTTTTGTTGCTTAAATATAGTATTTATAAGTGGGAAATGTTAATAATTTACTATAAAAATAAATATATAAACTCATAAACATTCCCTAACAATGAGGAATAAAGATTATCCTGGATGATAAGAAACTGACAAAGAAATGAACATCTACTGAACAAGGGGTGCAGTGTAAGCATGGATTGGCTGCTGGTAGAGCACCGAGAGAAGTAAATAATATTGTATCATATATTGATGATTTTTGCTCAAAAAGGATGTGGTCTGCTTGATAACAGGAATGATTTTTTCAACATCTCCAAAACTACTAAGAACAAAATAAACAGTACATGTAAGACAGAAATGTAATAATGTATATAGGTTTGGCATTGCAAGCTAGACCAAGGCTAAGGTGAGAGAATGGACAGGGATGAGCAAAGGGCAGGATCTTGGTGAAATTTAGGAAAATGTAGAAGAAAAAAAAAGAAAAAGAAAGAAGGAAAGAAGGAGGAGGAGATGGAAGAGGAGGAGGAGGAGGAGAAGGAAGAAGAAGAAGAAGAAGAAGAAGAAGAAGAAGAAGAAGAAGAAGAAGAAGAAGAAGAAGAAGAAGAAGAAAACTACAATGATGAGAGGGGAGGGGGGAAGAAGATGGGGAGGAGGACAAAGTCACATTATTTCTGAGGAAAACTTTAAATAATTTATCATCTTTTACTGAGGTTCATTTACGTATCATATGAGGAGTAAGTAAAAAAAAACATATTCTCATAAAAGATCTACTGTGATATATTAGATGTGTGTGCACGTGCACACACAGACACACACACACACATTTTAGCTGCTCCATGGAGGTAAATAGTTGAAATGAGGCAATTATGGAAGAAGTGTAGGCACATGGAGGCTCTTACGTGAGCTCACTTGAAAGTAACTGGAACCTTTACTAGAATAGTAGCTCTAGAGGGAAAGATAAACTCATACTTATTCATCACTACAGTGTTTTACATTTGCTACTCTGAAAACACTGGCAAATAAACACTGGAAGGTGACTAAACATCACACTCAAGTCAAACAAAAGATATTTTGAAATAAAAATATAAAATGTGTGTCACTATTTTCAAATTGTTGTGAAACTATCATACATGTATATGCATTTATATCTCTCATGCCCAGACCCTCTCTCTCCCCCCATCCTTTTGCTTGACTCCTCTTTCCCCTGATCAGTTTCACCTTTAATTTCTTGCCATACATAAATACATTACTTTATATGTCTATATAAAGGCTAGAAGCACAAATGAGATAGAATGTGCTATTTGTGTTTCTGAGGCTAGCTTAACTGTCTTAAAATATGACCTCCATTTTTACCTGTTTCTCTTGAAGTTGACATAACTTTCTTCTTCATAATGGTGTTTTTAAAAAGTGCCCTTGTGTATGTAAACCAGACACCAACTTAAAAAACATCTATTTTCCTAGTCTAATTGAGATATAAACTTGATAAATCAATTTTTAAGAATGGAATTAAGCCCTCTTGTGTTTCCACTGATTTTCCATCTTACACTTTGATAATACATGTTTTTATTAAGTATCTTGCCTTATTTCCTAGATTAGGAACATGCTAAGATTTTGGTGATGCTTTCTTCTTTGACAAAAGCTAAAATAAGTGACAATAAAACAATCACTTACTTTCTATGTTTAGTTTGAAATCATTACTTTTAGTACATCTGTAATGAGACTAAAATTATCAGGTGAGTCAGAGTTTAAATAGAGGTGTTAAGTTTCCAATTACAATCTGCTAATGTTGTTAAAAAATTCATGTTTGATGTTGATTTTTTCCTTCTATAGTAAATATAATGGACTTTCTTATAATAAAATTCTACATTTTATTTTGTGAAGGGTCTTCTTGAAGATATAAATATCATACCTTATAATTATCAACATCAGTAAAGCAAAGTGTTGCTTGTAGAGTTGACTTAAAAGCACAATGAAAAGTTATGATGAACGTGTCTTTATTCTTTTATAGCATATACTTGCATGTAAATAGCCCTATAGTTATTTTTATTATATTATGTTAACAAGCACTATAGGGTCATTAAAATAACTCTGTGTACAATTTAGTATAGGGCGGCAGTTCTGTTATACTTTACAATGTGTAAACCAGCCACTTGTTCATACTAACTTGGTAAGCAGAAAGTCTAAATCCTTGTAGACACGTATCAAATTTAGGAAATACTCATTCCATGCAATTAAATCCAACATCAATATGAATCTTATATTTTGTGATAAGGTGCCACACTGTTTCTCAACTGATTACTGTTTAGTCGATGAGTTTACTACCTTTCAAAGTACTGGAAAATTATTGCATACTTTGGACATATAATGATTTACAATATTCAAAACTGTAGTCGAGAAAGTAACTGCAGATGTAGTAGAAATAATAATAACATGAGATTTAGAAGTAGAGTCTGAAATACTATTTTTATTTTTGTACATCCCTTGGAAATATTGTGGGATTGGTTTTATACCTCTGTGGGGTCCTGTGAAATTGTCCACGTGCTTATGAATTTAAACTTATGAATTGTCATCTTGTGCATGTTCAGCAGCATTACATCTAAATGTGTGCAGCTGAAGTCTCATCACTAGAAACTTCTGGTGTTATCTAAATTCTCAACAAAGAAATAATCTTGTGCTCTGGTGGAGGATTTTACATCTATGCCATTCGCTGCTTGTTTTCAGAGTACTGGATACTAAAGATTGTAGCTATTATGGCAGGCTCCATAACTCTGTCTAGGCTGCAGCAGCAAGCTGTGTATTCTAAAGCTGAAAGTGAAATGTCATCTTCTCATCACCCCGTCAAAGACCATGGAGCAACCATGCAGTACCACCCCAATGTAAAGAAACGCTGAGGAAGGCTACTCCTCCAAGCATCTCAGCAAGGGAAGGTTACTTTTGCTTTGAGGGTTCCTTAAACATAAGATGCAGTTCAAGGTTTCCCATGGTGAAACCCAGTGCTTGACAGAATCCTGATGCCTCCCAAATCCAAGCAATGCACAAAGACTGAGCCTTTTGTCAGGAGGCTTAGTGGCTCCCCCATCCCTGCTCCATCATCAGGACGTGTAAAAGGCAATAAGATTCCACCTCCTTGGGAGCGAGGTACAAAGCTATCCTGAGGATTTATTTTGGACCTTATTATTCTAGGCACCTTGTAGAAACTGGAAGTTCCATGTGCAGGCCAGGGCTCAAAGACGGCCTAGACTGCCTTACCCTTACACCAGGCAGAGATGAGTTTACAACCAGGACAGACATGAGTTTCAGTTTGTACCTGCAACCCAAAATGCTACCACTTCTAGACAGCATGTGGAGGGTGGCCCAGCCTTGCACACTATGGTTGGTTATGCTACCTAGTTTTATGTCAACTTGATACAAGCTAGAGTCATTTGAGGAAAGGAACCCTCAAGTGAGGAAATGCCTTCATAAACTCAGGCTGTGGACAGGCCTGAATTAGTAATTAATAGTAGAGGCCCCATTCCATTGGGATTGATCCCAGCCCTGATCTGGTGGGTCAAGGATCTGTAAGAAAACAAACTGAGCAAGCCAGGAGAATCAAGCAAATAAGCAGGAATCTTCCATGACCTCTGCATTAGCTGGTGCCTCCAATTTCCTGCTTGAGTTGCAACCCTGAATTTCTTTCTATAATATGAAAACTTAGTTGAAATTAACACTTTCCTCCCCAAGTTGTTTTTGGTACTGCATTCACAGCAATAACTACCTTAACTAAGACAGTGGGAAGGTGCATTTATTTAAAGAACAGTATAGACTATTACACCCCAAATTAAGTATAGAACTAAGCTGTAATGCGTCAGTCTAGAAAAGACAACTATATTCCCCTGTCCATTATAACAGTTGATATGATAGTCAAGAAACAGAGGCATTTCATGATCCTCTTGATTGATAAATAAATAATGAAAACATTGTCTGTATATAGGACATGTAATACTTCTCATCCATCAAAATATTTGAGACAAAGAGAATGTAACTGGATGTTATTATGTTAAGTGAGCAAAGCTGGGCCTAATATAAAGGCAAGTACCACATGATCTCATGCATAGCCAATATAAATTAGTCTACCTTTTAGAACTTAGACAGAAATGATGATAGTCAGAGCCTGGAGTAAGCGTGGTAGTATTGATAAGGAAATGTTCAAAGAGCAATGTGACTGATAGATTAGAATCAGAAGATCCACAGTCCTACAACACTATGGGTGGATCCACGGTGCTGCAACACCATGGGGTGGATTCACGGAGCTACAATATCATGGGGGTGGATCCACGGAGCTACAACACCATGGGGTGGATTCACAGAGCTACAATATCATGGGGGTGGATCCACGGAGCTACAACACCATGGGGTGGCATCCTGACGAAAGTTTCTGAAAGCTAGATAATGCATCTTACACATCTTAATAATAAAATTTGACGCAATTTGTGACTATACATATAGATAAACTGATTGAGACGTCACACAATTTGTGTATGCCTTAAACCATTACCTGACACCAAATAGATATATACAAATCTTAATCTTTATGTATTTATATAAAAAGGATATAGTGGCATATATTTATCATAAGATACTACAGATACTCAGGCTGGAAGTTATGGGGTTTAAGGCAAGCCTGAGCTACATAGATGTTCTCCAAATAAATATAAACATACACAAATTCTTTAATTTTACACTTATATTTTTTAGTTTTGAAAATAATACCTTGATTTTCCTAAATGATATAAATGATAGTTATATATATCCATTTCAAGAGGATGCTTTTAATAACGTATGGTATCAACGGTATCAGATTCCCTGAAATTGTATGTCAATAGTTATGAACAGCAACACGTAAAGCCTGGTCATCACATATTTCTCCAAGAACACCCAAGTGGCACTTGGAAGTCCATCTCAGCTCAACTTTTCAAGGAAGTGTAATAAAAACCCTTTTAAGAGAGAATGCCTCACAACATGTTTCTTGATATGTCACATGATTTAAACTAAATTGAAGTAAAAATGTGAATTTTCTCTTGGACTATTCAAAGAACACACCTCATTACAAACTTGCAAAGCCCCCTACATAAGATTTTCTGTTTTGACAATTCTGTAGAGCCTGCAATCCTGTTGCCCATGGTGTTCTCTAGATTTGAAATATGTCAAAGACATCTCTTTGGATGACAGTTTTGAACTTTAGAGAAAATTGTGTGTGTTGTCTGGAAAGAGAAGCTTTGTGGAAATATGATAACCATCTTTAAATATTTAAAAGGCTGTCATGAGAAGAGATGGTGAGGTAATGAGTTCTTTTCATGGAAACATTTAAAGAACATTTGTAGAAATTTTGGATGTTTCAGCAGAACACTGAAATCTGAGCTGGAACTTGTTGACATTTTCGTTCCATTGTGTTTTATGCTTCTGATTAAAGAATGCATTTAATTTCACAATGATAAAATACCTATGTTGTGTGTATGTTTGTAGAGAGCAAGCATGAAGTATAAGTCTGGTATGGAAAGATTTATAAAACACTTTAGAAGTTTGTTATTGGTGCTCATATCTGCATTAGTAACAATAATCAAAATGCAGAAGCCACACAAGTTGCCACAAATGAGTTGCTAAACCATGGTGTGTGCATACAGTAAGAAGTTATGGTACCTTTGAAAAAATTTTGGAAGTATGTTATTGTATGGCGGAATGTCTTGGATATTCTACTAAGTGAAATAACCTAGTCACAAAAACAAACAAAACAGTTTGTGCTTTGTTAGAAAAAGAAAGAGCCCCTGGGTGAAGTTCTACTTACCAAGCTCTTTCACAGAAATCCTGTCCCAAGTTTTCTCAAAAACAAATTACAGAGTAGATGAGAAACCAGGAACCTAAGAGCAGCTATCTGTTCAAATAGTAGTTTTAATAACTATTTTCCTCAGCAGGTGGAAGATGGGTGGATGCAGAGACTCAACACAAGGCAGCATAGATACATTTACACAAGTCACAGTATTGAAGACTGATGACAGTTTTAATCATATGTGTGTATTAGTGTATATGTTATGTGTTCATGTGTATGTATGTGAGAGGGCCCAGAAAGGCCAAAGCACTGATTCTCCTGGAACTGAAGTTGCAGGTCATTCTGATCTGCCCTGCACAGTTGTTAGCAACATTACGAGGGGGCTATCCAGGAGCAAAACGATATAAATCCTTGAGCCATCTCTCCAGCTTTAGGAGCCAATGCTAAACCACTTCTTATTTTGCATTAACCCACATGTACTTTGAAAATGTATGCACAGTACCAACTTGTGGAAATATAGCTGTGTCACATGACCTTGCCTCATCATTACTCTCCTTAAAAACTATTTTAATATAGCAAACCCACACAGTGAAGTGAAAAGCGATAATAATTATAGTCTCAAATGAAAAAGGAGGACCATTTTCTAAAGGCGGCCATGTTCTCAGGAGACTATTTGCTTGGGTTGTTTAGTGTGTGTTCTCAGCATTATGGAGTTTATGACAAAGCTTGTATGGTAAAACAAACGGGAAAAATCTAATTCCTTTGTGCTTTCCTCTGTGCCATCTAAGCATAGGCAAAAATGAACCAAATGATGATGGGCAGTTAGCTAGTGGAATAAGTGAAGGTATATTATAGAAACTGTTCCCCTTTTTACTGAACAACACTATAATACCACTAAAGCACAGATGAAGATAGCCAATTAGTACAGCTCACTGATATTTACCAACATTTCTGCAACGTTTCTTCAAGAAATTGTCTAGAATGTGAAATGGTATTAGAGGTTTGAAAATGGTGTCATTTTATCTCCATGTTCAGCAGTTGATATTGAATGAACGCTGTGGTTTAATCTCTGTTCAATGCATCATTTAGATCAGGCCTGCATCTCTGCATCTGATTCCACCTCGAGCTTTCCAATCAGGTAACACCTCTAACTGCTCTGTGTCAATTTCAAGACACATAATTTGTTTGACTGGCATTTGTCAGGCTGTATAATCACCGAGGATGATAGCTACAGCTTTAATGTAGCTCTGATTTTGTTTGTTATTTCTAAGTTTCATTATCTCTGAAATACTAGAAGTATACTGACTCTCTGTGCTCGTCACATCTCACACTTAGCATGAAAACAAAATTCACTTTAAAGGCTTTATTAAAACAAATTTCATTAAGGCGTCTTTGCTTAAAATAAGGTGTTATCTCGAAGAAAATACTATATAATAAGACTTCTTGACTTGATATTTGAAAGAGCTAATATATCTAGGTCAGAGATGCACTAGCTAGTCAATTTGTCTTAATCTATCATTTTCAGAATATACTATTATTCTCCCCGGGACCTGGATTTTTTCAGACAGTCATCGTAACACTGGATTGTATAATATACAAAGCGTCAATCATGTATTGAACGTTCTGCTCGTAGATGTTTGGATAGAAGGGGCATGTGCGGATGGATAGAACAACTGATGAATGACAGTTGGCTATAGACAGAAACATGCACACATACAAAGAATATACTCAGTGCATTTGTCTTCTCAGTGTCTGCTGACTATTACTTTTTTCTAGAAAACTTGATCATTTTATGACTTTGAATTCCTACACAATTGAGGTAATAATGGCACTGAGTCAGTGATCCTTAACCTTTGAGTCTCAACCCATTTGGGGATTGCATATCAAATATTTACATTATGATTCATAACAGTAGCAAAATTACAGTTATGAAGTAGTGATAAAAATAATTTTATTATTGAGGGGTCTTCACAACATGAGGAGCTGTATCAAAGAGTCACAGTATTAGGAAGGTTGAGAACCACTGATCTAAGTGATCTTAAAATATAACAATACATATGAGCACAAGTAACACTGACTAAATATTTAGTAAAGATTCCATATGTCACTTTCTATGGTCTTCTGTAATTGTATTGGATATTTTGTTGCTATACCTATAGCCCATTAGTGTTATCTGTATTTATTTGAACTAGATAAATATTGACAAATTTCTGCTCATTAGAAAGAACTAGTAGTCTATTTCTTCGAGAAACTAGTTTCTAATTCTTTTTCTCATAATACACTTAAAATAATCAGCACATGCAAAAGCCTGTGGTTCGTGGACTGGCGAACACTGTGGATTGCTGGAGCAACACAACAAGAAACAGGGTGATGAAACCAGGGGGCTGTTTAGGTGGCAGGCAAGGCTTTGATGACAGAGACAGTAGAGGCAACTGGTAGAGGTCAAGGTGGAGGCAGAAGCAGAGGCTTTGGGGCAGAAGAAGTAGAGGAGGTGGCAGACGAGGTGGAGACTTCCACTGTGGGGGCAACGAGGGTCCAGGTGGTGGCCGGGAAGGCAAAAGAGGAAACCAGTCAAGGAAGAACAAGTAATGGTGGACCTGCAGCAGCATGAAGGCATCTTTATCTGTCTTGGGAAGGAAGGTGCCCTTGTCACAAAGAATCTGTTCTCTAGAGAATCTGTGTATGAGGAGCAAAGAATATTTCAGAAACAGATGACAAAATTCAGTACCAAGCCTATAACCCCTTAGATTCCGAGCTGGCAGCAGCAATCCTGGGTGATGTGGATCAGGTTCACAGCAAGAGGGATGTTGGGTGCCCAAGATGCTCTACCCTAGGGCAGCCTAGGGTATTACTGACCTCCACATCTGTGATATAATCTGCGTGGATGATCTGGTCTATGCTCTTGAGTTCTCCCGCCACTCCGACTATGACCTCATCAATTTGACCAAGCACAGAACCAACATTATTCATCCACACTAATACCGTATGCTTATTGTGGTAGTGGACATGGTCTTTGCCAATAGGACCCAGCCAGATCAAACTCAGACTGTGGTTCTGAATGCTCACACCTTCCTGCAGAATAGAGGATACTTTGTAATTTCCTTTAAAGCCAGTAATATTGGCTCCACAGTCTTTGTGGAAGCTGTGTTTCCATCTGAGGTGAAGAAGATGCAACAAGAGAACCTGAAGCCCCAGGAGCAGTTGACACTAGAGCCCTACCAACGAGATTGCATAGTGGTTGTGTGTTCAGGCCACCTCCCAAGGTGAAGAACATACTCAGACCTGTCTGGATTTGAAGAAATGAGTGGTACTACTTTTTGCAGTTTTCTCTTGTTTGTTTTGTTTTGTTTTCATTAAAAGATTCATCTGTCAAAAAATAAAATAATAAGATAAATAAAGTAATCATATGCAGGATATATTGGTGTACTCTCAAGTCAGTGCAGAGAAAAAAAATATTTTACCAGCAGGTTAATTCCCACCACTGGGTATTGTCTATTTAAGACCCTTCTTTCCTTCCTTCTTACTAGAAAATCATTATCCATCATTGGCAACATTTGCTTTCCTTCAGTTTCATCTTAATTCAAGATGTTTGAAACGGTTCAGTTTCATTGAATGTATTCACTCTCTTTGTGATTGTAAATGTGCTAAAACTGTCAAATTCTATATTGAGAAACTTTGTCTGTATACGCTCTCTATTCTGGTCATTTTGCTCCTTGATTAAATGTGCATCTTCCACTTCCTCTTCAAGAACATCACTCACTCTACCTGGCCAGTTTTATAAGTTGTGATGGTTTGGATAACAAGTGTCCCATTATCCACTTGAAACCCAGTTGGCACTGTTCGGAGAGGTATGGGTCGTCCAACCTTGATGCAGGAAGCACATCAGTTTGAGGGTAAAAGCTTTATGTCACTTCCACGTCACCCTCTCTGCTTTGCACTTGTAGCTAGAAATGTGAGTTCCTAGAGTCTTGCTCAACTGTTGTGGCTCCTGCCTGCTGCCATGCTTCTCTAACGTGATACATGCTTACTCTCAGGAGCTTGAAGCAAAAAATTAACTCACTCTTTATAAAGTTGTCTCAGTCATAGTATCTTATCACTGCACAGAAAAATGAATAACACATTTGCATTGATAGTAACAGATTGAATTTTATTTACTATCTAGATAAGCCATGCATGATATGGCTTTTTTTAAAATATTATAGAACAAAATATGTAATATTCATATTTTATTAAAGTAACAGGTTTACAACAATTAAAGAGTTTATGAATTTTTAGCACATAGTAATGTACTAGGTATTTCTTTTAGGGCAACGACTGGCTTTCTAAATCATGACACAGAGACTTACTGTTAGTTTTGAATGCTCAGCCGAGCTTAGTTCTTCTTCTTCTTCTTCTTCTTCTTCTTCTTCTTCTTCTTCTTCTTCTTCTTCTTCTTCTTCTTCTTCTTCTTCTTCTTCTT
>NW_026068013.1:2785441-2792705 GCF_014885135.2 Alexandromys fortis | reverse complement strand
TACAGCTGATAAACACCTTTAGTAATGTGGCAGGATACAAGATCAACTCCAAAAAATCAGTTGCCTTCCTATACACTGAGGATAAGGAAGCAGAGAGGGAAATCAGAGAAGCATCACCTTTCACGATAGCCACAAATAGCATAAAATATCTTGGGGTAACTCTGACCAAGGAAATGAAAGATCTATTTGATAAGAACTTTAAGTCTTTGAAGAAAGAAATTGAAGAGGACACTAGAAAATGGAAGGATCTCCCTTCTTCTTGCTCTTTTAACATAAATTAACCTATTTCTCTTTATCTATATTTTACCTTTAGGGCTTTTTCCCTTTTCTTACTTTCTTGCTGTCTATATGTCTGCTTGGCTGAGAGCTGCCAGACTTCTTGTCCTGGCATGTCTCTTATTCTCTTCTCTCCTTTCTCTTGTTCCTCCTTTTTTTTCTGGGCCTACATTTCTCCTCCTGTTTATTCTATCTGTGCATTAGCCCTGCCTATCCCTCTCCTGTCTTGCTATTGGCCATTCATCTCTTTATTAGACCAATCAGGTGCTTTTAGCAGGCAAGATGAAAGAAATGCAACTAATCAGCATGAACAAATGTAACTGTATCACATTTTTACATAGTTAAACAAATGTTGTATAAACAAAAGTAACACATCTTTACACAGCTAAAGTAATATGTCACAGCATAAACAAATGTAATACATCTTTGCCTTGTTAAAATAATATTCAACAACATAGTAATTTACTGTGCTACATAGCATGGTGGCACACACCTGTCACTACAACACTAGGGAGTTAAAGACGTTGAGAAAATAAGATTATAAATTGTAGCCAGGCTAGATTATATATATTGTGATATTTTGTCTCACTAAACAAAATCCATGAGCTAGAGAAATGACTCAATGCATAAAGGAACTCACTGCCAACCCTGAAGACCTGAACTGGCTACCAAGAACACCTAGAGGAAAGAACAAACTGATTCCCAAAAGTTGTCTTGGGACCCCCAACTGTGTATCATAACACACATACACACAAAAGAATAAATAAATAAGTAAATAAATTAAAATGTTATTTAAAAGTAGTTGATATAAATTTTGGCAATATATTTCTCAAAACAGATATTACAGAACTCTATATAGTTTTGCATCTATAGAAGATGCCATTTCTTCAACAAATGTGCCAATTTCTGTCTTCCAATTCAAAATATTCACCAGGTTTTTCTTCAGCTTCAAATTTCTTATCATGTGCATATTCTGCACTATCTCTGAGTTCTTTCCTCAGCTTCACGACAGTTTCATTGTCATTCTGTTAAACTCCATGTTAGCATTTCTCATTCTTCTCATGGAGCGTTCCTCCAAGTTTTTATGAATTTTCTCTATTCTAAATGGATGGGTTTGCTTTAATCATGTGATCAGTTGCTTCTCGGATAATTCAAGGTCTCAGTTTCCACTAGATTCTGTTAGAGTACCATGCTCTTGGATTCCTTCTTTTTTCTGATCCACAGGCAGTGTTAATAGCTGGCGCTTGTGACTCCCATGAGGTCCACAGCCACTCACACTTGACCCCACAGTCCCTAGGGTGGCACTCTCTTCATGCATGTTTCCTAGATGCTGAACAAATGGCAATCATTTGGGAAAAAATATTTTAGTATTTCTTAGCATTTCCAACAAATGGGTGAAAAACATAACTGAATGGATGTGTTCTCTTACATTTGGCTTCCACAAATCGCAGCAGAGTTTTGAATGGCACAGCTGTCTTCCCATAGTCATCTTGGCTTAGTATGTAATGTCTGCTTGCATGTGTGATTACAGACTTGTGAAATTTCACTCCTGACAGGTGCTCTTCTATTAGTCATTTTGGCTTTTACCATTTCTTTGTTTATAACAGTATAATGGAATTCTGCTACATTTAAATTAATAAGTGAGCACTGGGTTTCCTTTCAATGCTATTGAATACTTTGCCATTCAAATTATAGTTAGCACTCCTCCCTCATGTACAGAACAGAGATGTAAATTTATCCATGTGTGGGTGTGTCTGTATTTGAATTAGACACATGAAAGTATAAGGGGACTGAGAAGGGGAAGGAAGAGGCTTGCCCGGAGGGTGAAGGTGGACCAATCAGGGTCAATGGAAAATAGGTGTCCCAAAAGCAGATGAATAAATATCTGCCTAGAGGAAAAGCACCAGCAAGCCAGTGAGTGGGGATGTGGGGTGTGAGCATGGAGGGAAACAAGACCAGAGGATAAGGGCATGTATGTATTAGAACACCACAAGAAACAGAAAATATTTTTAAAAAGAAATTAGAAAAATTGTAACTCTCATTACTGGATATTTATCAAATATCTGACAAAATATTAATCTGTTTAGTTTCAGAAAACTGCAAGAGAGTTGGGCACTGCTTTCTTTATTTTTTAAATGACAAACAAAGACTTTCCTGGTTTAAGAAATGTGGAATAGCAGTGATTGGACACAAATGCTGCTCTCGTGATGACGACACAGGTGTGGTGGAGCTTCCTGTTTGTAAGAATTTCTTGCTTTTTGTTTTCAAGACAGTTTCTCTTTGTAGGTTTGAAGACTGTCCTGGAACTCAACCTATAGATCAGATTGGCCTTGTATTCACAGAGATCCACCTGCCTCTGCCTCCCGCGTACTGGGATTAAGGTGTGCGCTGTCACTACCCAGCCTGTTTTCTTAAGAATTTAATGCACTTGTGTCTCTACAAGCAAATTGGCCACACACTTCCAAGATGTTCACTGTCCTTGGTTAAGTGGATAAACACAAGGACACCTCCAAAGCCACCTATCCTTTCTCTGCCTAATTATTGGTCGTTCTGCACTTTTTTAAGACCAATCAGGTGCTTTAGGCAGGCAAGGTAAAACAAATGCATCATTCTTTATATAACTAAACAAATGCAGCATAAACAAAAGTAACACATCTTCATACAGTTAAAGTAAAATTCCACAGCATAAACAAATGTACTTACTGCATCTTTACATAGTAAAACTATTACTCTAGAAAATATATATGTGTGTGATTATTACCATAGATGTTGCCAATATTTTTGGGCATTCTAGGTAAAATGTTTGCTTGGTATTAGAATATATATCACTAAATGCCTGCTTTAAAATGCATATGCCTATTTTATTACAATAGAGCATTGTTTCCATGAAGAAATATTTATATTATTCCACCAGTCAGATAATCATTTCTGACTTTCAGTTTCTTAATTTATTTAATGAAGGATTTAAAGGAGAATTTTTCAAAGGATTTTTCCCTTAATAATTTATCAATTATAGTAATACCAGATTGACCCAAATGATATTATTAATATAATGGAATGATAACATCTGTTGACAAAATATCATTCATAGCAAATACAATGTTTAAAGTAACATTTTAATATTGTGATTTTTTTTCTTACAGCATTTATGTATTTTCTAACTACTTCATGTCCATAGAACTAGAAGTGAATTTCTGATTTTTCTCAAAATTTTCTGTGTAAACATGAAATCAGAAGCTGGTGAAAATAATAATAAAGTTTATTTTAAATGAAATTCATGGGTTACACATACTATATAATCTGCTACTGCACCAGAAACACAAATGCTTTTTTTCTTTTCACTCCACAAGAAAGGAAGTATTTAACTGTGTCTCCTGAAAGTTTGTTTAGAATGTAATCAATGAGCAGGTGCTTTGGTGGTGGTGTTGACTGAGGATAGTGAATTCACACTGAGGCTAACAACGCCTTTTATTGATAATCTTCTACCATCTGTTCTGAGGATTTATTCAGACTAAGGAAGCAGCAGGTGAGGAGTGCAAATAGAGGGTGTGCAAAGCCCCAGCCATGCTGTGATTTTGTAAACCAGATCAAGGCCACAGTTGCTTCGGAGCATTTGCAGGGGTTGGGCTCGGAGCTGATGAGCTAACTTTTGCTACTTTATTTCTTCCTAAGGACAGGAAGGTATGTCTGAAATGTTAACTTTAAAAATGTAAAGTTGTGGTGAAATAACTTTTATATGTGACTGTAGCATTCCAAAGCAAATTCTCTATATAACCCTGGCTATCTCAATTGGCAAAAGTGAAAGAGCAGGCTAGAAGATCAAATAGAACAATGTGGAAGCTTTCTAAATAAAAATAGAATTTCTGCAGGCTGAGGAGATGGATCAGTGAAAAAAAGGAACTTGTTGCCAAGCCTGACAACTTAAGTGGCTGAAGGAGAGACCTGACTTCTGTAAACTGTTCACTGACTTCCACATCAGCACCAGGGAACACACCCACATACAGAGAGACACATACAGAGATACATACATGCATACACACAATCACACACAGACACACACATGCGCACACACACAAACATGGACAGACACAAGCACATAAACATACCTGTACACACAAAAACACACATATATATGTGTGTGAGCATACAAACATACACACAAACACACAAACACATGTACAGTCACACACACATACACAAGTGTAGTAAGGAGGCCACAGGTAATTTGTTGCAAGGAGAGACCACTTGTTTCCTGGCTGCCCGGCAGCTTAGACCTGAAAATAATCACACAAAAATTGTATTACTTAAATCACTGCTTGTTCTACTTGCTCTAGCTTCTTATTGGCTAACTCTTTTTTTTTTTAAGATTTATTTATTTATTATGTATACAACATTCTGCCTCGATGTATGCCCGCACGCCAGGCCAGAGGAGGGCACCAGATCTCAGTACAGATGGTTGTGAGCCACCATGTGGTTGCTGGGAATTGAACTCAGGACCTCTGGAAGAGCAGCCAGTGCTCTTAACCTCTGATCCATCTCTCCAGCCCCTATTGGCTAACTCTTACATATTAATATTTAACCCATTTTTATTAATCTGTGCAAAATTTCAGCATGTCTGTCTCCAGCAGCTGCTCCACAGCTCTTTGACTTCATCTCCTTTCTCCCAGCATTCAGCTTAGTTTTCCTTGCCTAGCTCTGTTCCTTTATAGCTCTATTTATCAATGGTAATCACAGCATACAGAGGGAAATCCCACATCACACAAGCACAAAGACAAAGAAAATAAATGTTATAAAATCAGTGTTCCAATGTCAGCAGATTTTTTTCTGCCCTGGTAATGGAAAGCTTCAGTAAGATGAGGAAATATGTTTGATCACAGTAAGATGAAATCTGGGCGACACATGCTATGAGATTAAAGACATAGAGCAAGATACTCATGGAGTCTCAAAACTATAATCCTAGCACTCCAGTGGCTGTAGGGTACAGGGGGTGTCACACAAAGATGGGGACAGACCACCAATGGGTAATAAACCAGAAGGAAACTTTATTCCAGAAACCAGAAATTAGAAAAGATAAAGATAATAATAAAATAAAAAATCTCTATGGGGCACAAAAAACTTATTAGCTATCTGAGACCTTAGCCAGATATGGTTTGTATAAAGCTGTGGCCCAGGCCAGTTTCTGAACCCACCTTTTTATAGTAGGTACCCAAGCATTAGGTCTGAACAAAGAAATTTTTTACAATCTCAAGCTAAAACGTAGATACAGATTGTCTTATTTTACAATCTCTATTAACAGGGTTTTAGTTAAGAATCAATCTCTCTCTCTCTCTCTCTCTCTCTCTCTCTCTCTCTCTCGTGGTTTTAGGTGGTGTGTACTGAAGCCCTGTGCTCTCCCCTTTGATGCTGCCAGTTTCACGTAGCATGGATAACCCAGAGGTCATAGATCTATTTTCTAAAAGTTGACTCAGCTTATATCCCTAGACTAGCTTCGGCTTTGTGGATAGAGCTATGGGTTGTAAAGCAGAGTAACCCACTGTTAACAGTTAATCCTTAAGCTACTGGGAAAGCTGCTGACAGTCTGCTCTCATTCTCCTGGACTTACAAGTTTATATTTCATTATTTCTACAATCCTAATTTTGGAATCTATACTTTCATTTTTGGACCCTTCATTCCCCCCTTAGATTTGTAACTCTAATCAAATCTTTGATTCATTTTTGATTAAAGTCTCTGACTTGACCCTTTTCCAGCCTGGTTTGAGGACAGGGACAATGTATTTTCTTCTGTAGCTGTTTCAAGTTGAAACAGATCATAAAAGTTCAGGGCCCATGAAGCTGGAGGGCCAGTTAAAGGTAAAGAGGGAATAATGGGCACTGAGCAGTGGGGTCTGATTTGACCCAGCTGGAGACAAGCTGCACTCTTGTCAACTGGATCAGTCCATGTCAGCTTTTAGCCATTCCGGGGCTCATAGGTTGTAGTCATCAGTGGATGTTTGGACATGTCTGTCAGCCAAATGGAACCCTGCTAGAACAGATATAAACCAGATACAAACATGAAAATTTAGGAATTGAAAGGAAAAATTACTATTGAAACTTTCAGGGAAGAGGCAAAGTCTTAAGACAGGAGAGGTAAAGAAACATCCTCAGGAACAGACAGGTAGGGAGCTTTAGGTTGTTCTTCTCTGGAGTCCTTTTGGTCTGTGAGAAGTGGATATGAGTCTCAGGACTTCTTCAGTACTCTGAAACTTACACACTTTTTTTAAATTTGTAAAAAGATATAAGTTTTAGACATATTAACAATCCCCTATGTATAATCTGTACTGATATTTACATTGCAGAAATGGCAGTATACTCATGCCAGAAACGGATCTGGTTGAAAGCATGAGCATTTTTGTTTTATCCCGAAAATTGTAACAGATGTTCTCTGCACAATGAAAGGCATCTTTGAGGTCTATAGTTAGGAAACAACCAAAGGGAATCTCAAATCTTGAGACTGCGGCTATGATGATATTGGCAGTCCTCTGCCAGGGCTTGATTAATAGCTTATCAGAATTTTGCCAATTAATGTTCAGACTATGAAATTTTGGAGTCCTAAACATAACAGAAGCATGAGAGAAATCTGAAACATGCTTTATTTTTTAAACATCCCATATCATTTTATCAACATTTAAGCCTTTTTATCCGAGACCATTATAACTTGCATTTACATGTCTCAAGCCACTTTCTTGCATTTTGAAACATTTTTATTTACATACCTTAAGTCACTTTCCTTTGCACATCTTGAAACATCCTTTTGACCCTCAAACTCTTTTAGATCCTCACATCTTAATCTTTGCATCCTAAAACAACTTTTATTTACTTTAGCAGTAGGTGCAGGTCGCTGACCATTGAGAGCAGTCACTGTAGAGTTCCTTTAAAAAAAAGAATGGTAAGAAGTTATACTGAAATCTGTTTTGTGAGTTTCTCTCTCTCTCTCTCTCTCTCTCTCTCTC
>NW_026068013.1:2780086-2785432 GCF_014885135.2 Alexandromys fortis | reverse complement strand
TCTCTCTCTCTCTCTCTCTCTCTCTCTCTCTCTCTCTCTCTCTCTCTCTCCCTCTTTTACTCTTTGAGTCTGTTAACAAGGTCAACTGTGTCTAGACTTTGTATTGGCTCTCAGAGAGTGAGATCTGTGACCTGAATCTTACAGAGAGCTGAGAAGGCAGCTGAAGCCTTGGTTGCTGCTTTTTAAGCTGGCCAAAACTATTAGTCACCAAACAGCATCAGAGTTCTAAAAGGAATAAATTTTTCCTTAGTTATTGATTTAAAAAAAATCACAAAGACTTACTTTCTGGCTGCCTAGACAGCTACCCTGGGGTCCTCCATGGTCATTGAGGGCAGATAATAGGGCAACATCCATCAGGCTGACAAGGTCCCAGAACATCCATAGGCTTCTCATGAGAGGAGCAGCCTACCTTTTGCCTTAGGCAACTCGAGTCTCAATATCTGTGTCCTGTTTTCTCCACCATCTGAAGAGAGTCTTTGCAGTAGTTGAGGTGAAAGGCAGGTTTTCCCACTGGCTAGGGATGCCACTTTTGAGCCAGTTCTGAGCAGATCTTCTGTGCTCATCTGTCTTCTTTGGAGGAAGTAGAGGAGCTGTCTGGAGACGTCATGCCTCTCTATTATAAAAAAAAAAAAAAAAACTTTTTAGTAAACCATTTAAATGCCATTTTCTGCAGATCTCTGAGCATTTGAAGACTGTCTGTCCATTAGCTATATCTGTGCAGACAACCCTTGTTACTTGTCCTAAGCACACATGTGACTAGGTAAGGCTTATCTCTTATACCAGTACTTAGCATGACTATGACCAACAGCTTGTCATTTATAAGTTGACTCTTAGCTTGTATTTTTTAACAATCTATAACATGTTAGCAGCTTTTATAATACTAGGACTTTATATTATGTTTCTGTCAGATTTAGTTAAGAATAATGATTTCGAATTGAAGCTGTTTTAGTATCAAAATAGTCTCCCTAAGATCTTGTATGGGTTGATAGTCACTGGTCCCTGGCTCTTGACAGAAGTGGGGAATTCTGTGCTCCTGGAACTGATTAATGTGTTTAGTAATGCCCAACTTGGCCTCTGGGTCATGGTGAACTGCTTCACCTTGAATGGTTGGGCATTGGCTTTTAAGGTGACTACAACTGGGGGCTCCTAAATCGCTAGTCCTTGTGGATTAGTTTCTGCCCATACTCCTGGGATAGAGCACTGGAATTCATCCATTAGAGGAGATACTTAGGGTGAGAGTCTGTTAGAATAGCCTGTATTCTTTCAGATCTAGGCATAAAGCATAGACTTCGGGCCAAGGGGAGATCATTACCCCTTTCCCAGTGAAATGAATTTTGGCTTTTATCTTAACCAATAAGTCTTTTCCAAGGAGGGGATAAAGGCATGCAGGGATGACTATAAAGAAATCCATAACTTTCTTTTTTCCCAGTTGCATGGTCTGTTTTGTGATCCATGGTTTTAGGGCCATCTTTGTAGCCCCTTGAACCCACGTTTGTTTGTCTGATAGAGGCCCCAGTGGAATTTTTAATAGCAAATGGTGGTTGTCTCTCCACTTTTAGGATTTCCCAAGGCTCAAGAAAAGGCTTTAAACCCTGTCTGCTTCAATCGTCTGGACTTGCCAATCCAGGACTTCTTGTCCCGTCCTCCTTTGTGGGCATTTCCCATTTGCTAATTGGGACAGTCTGTGTTCTCTCTGCCCATCAGGTCCCCAACTCTGATCTGCCAGAAAGACATTTGCCAGTCCCTGAAAGTGCTTATCCTCGGGTGTTTCTCTGCTGTTGTAAACCTTAGTGGCCATAGCAATCAATTCAGTCAGATTTTTACCTTTAAATCCTTTGAGTTGCTGAATCTTTCTCTTAATATCTGGGGCTGCTTGGTTAATAAAAGCCAGGTTGACTGCCATTTAGTTCTCAGGAGCCTTAGACAGATTGGTGGGCTGTCTACCAAGTGCTCAGAGACCACCTCTTTAATGAATACCTCATCATTAGTGGGTCAGCCAACTCATCCTGGAACCTGCTTACAGCATTTTCGCTTAATTCTATCTCTTTCTTTGGTGGTGAACATTATCTGGAGCAATTGCTGTCAATCTCCTCCAGGTTGGGGAATGTGTAAATAGGACAGCATCTAGATCTATTAGTGCTTGGGGTTTCTCAGTAAAGGAAGGAGCTTGTAGTTTTTAGTTATACATGACACTAATTAAAAAGGGGAAATAAACCAGGCAGGGGTTGCTGTCCTCTTCAGAAGGTCCCACAGTGCGGAGAGGAAGAGCAATAGACACCACCACCCACCACCTGCCACCTGTGGCTTCCCCGAACAAGTGTGGAACAGGCTCAACTGTAAAAGAGAAAGTTGGAGAGGAGAAGGGGAGGGAGAGGCACTCTGCAAGGGAGCAGAAGGTTTGGGTGAGATGGAGGTGGAGGTGGAATCAGCACTCAGAAAATGTCTGTGAAGCAGAGGGTTATATGGGGAAGGAAAAGGTCTCTGACAGGATTGGCTGGTGGGAGCAAGACTGCAGGAGTACTAGATCCATTGGTTCTTCCTTTTTACCTCTTCAGTAGAACAGGAAGGATGTTAGTCTCATTGTCTGGGAAAGGAAAGAGAGATTTTAGCCATAAATGAGGGTGAATCAGGAGGTAGTGCTAGGCCACTATAGTACTTGGTCTGGGTAACCTTGGTGACTGAAAACAGTCGCCTGAACTTTAAGCATAAGCTTAAGGTCAAAGGAGCCTGCAGAAGGCCAGCCGACCTGAAAGGCTGGGTATTCTAGAAAGCAGAAGGTCTTGAGTAGCTCCGGCTTCACACAGGCTGCAGATGCTGCAACAGCCTCCCTGACTGAAATCCTGGGAAAGAGAAAGGACAAGGTCCAGGGGAGACTTAGGTTTGGAAGAAGCTTTTCCCATAGTGGAAATTACTTCACACATAACCACAACAAGAAGATTTACAACAAACAATATGACATGAAACAAAATTGACAAGACATTGCTGTGTGCTGGTATGATTGTATACTAAAGGGTCGCATAACCGCATGACCCAATGGCCAGCGGAGGAATGGAGCTTCCCCTCATTTCCTCCGGCTCTGAGATACATATTGTCTTATTTTACAATCTCTATTAACAGAGTTTTTTTTAGTTAATTATTGTTTGTACTAAATATTGTCTTCCTTGGTACTTCCAGGTGGTGTTTACTAAAGCCCTGTGCTCTCCCCCTGGATGCTGCCAGTTTCACATAGCAGTGATAATGCATAACCCAGAGGTCATAGATCTGTTTTTTGAAAGTTGACTCAGCTCATATCAGCTCTCAGTTTGCAGAGAGATGCTTCAGCCTTGTGAATAGAGCTATGGGTTGTAACTCATTGTTAATAGTTAATCTACTGAGAAAGCTGCTGACAGTCTGTTCTCATTTTCCTAGGCTTATAACTTTATCTTTCTTCATTTCTACATTCCTATTTATGGAATCTAAATTTTTACATTTTTATTTTTTCGACCCTTCAGTGGCTATTGTCAGGGATTCAAGGACAGCCTAATGTACTGACTCAACCCCTCCCTGACATAAAATAGAACACTTGTGTGTTAAGAATCAAAGACGGTGTTATGTCAAAATTGAGATTGAACAAGTACTTCAAATGGCGAATTATTTAAGGAATACAACATAGATACTAATTCAGAACAAACAAAGCAAACAGCACTCAAAGAGAATAATTTGAGATCGGAGGAATTAATCTTAGGTGGCAGTTTAATATACAGATGTTGACACCAACGGGGGAACTTGTGAGCCCTTCCTCCCATCCATGCTGGGATGTTTCATGGCCTAATCTCTGAAGGTCTAGTGCAAGCAGTCATGAGACTGCACATTTGGGTGTGCAATAGTCCTTAGATGCTGTCTTTAATAAGAATTATTCCTGCCCTTCTTCTCTCCATCATGTTGGTACACTAACCAAAATCAGCAGGAATGCAGAGGAGGAAGAAAATGAACTACAATAGAAGATCTATGAGAATCAATACCTAAAATGTATAACTGACGTATTTTCTTAACTTGCAACTTTTTGATAAATCTCTAGTTTTATGAAATGGTGGCCTTTTGATTGGATCGAGCTCAGAGGCAGTGAGGAAGCTAGTTGCTAGTGACAACAGCCAAGCACACTGCCATCTCCACTGATCAGATCCTTTCCCATTGCCTAAGGCAATATCATCAGCTGAGTTGGGCTTAAAACTTGTTCAAAAATTAAAGGAAAACACAGAGAAGCAGACCATCCCAGAGGCCTGTGACAAAATAAGTCTTATCATGTGAGTAAGCCTGAAGCAGATGCCTGGGGAAGAAGATTGCATCAGCTATTAACCTCCAGCCGACATGCTGTGTCCTGAGCAATTCCGAGGAGAGAACTGAAGCTTCCCTGTCCTCAGAGAAGAGTGGCAGACCTATGCAACATGTTGCTTAATGGAGATTTATGAATTATTGCTGATTCAGAATGAAGCTATGCTGACCCACATATGCCCACAATGAAGTCAGCTTACAGAATAAATTCAATAGCATGAGGGTGAAAGAAAACAGCAATAGTAAGGCTTTGAGATATAGCAAAATTGGTTAAGAAATTATCCCAGGAGATTTATCCACATAAATCACATAAATCACATAAATCACATAAATCACACACATAAATCACACACACACACACACACACACACACACACACAAGAAAAGATATATAAAAACAAGAAAACCATAGACACAAGTAACAATGGTGAATTGTTAGATCAGGAGCAGAGAGAAACATGGGGTAAAAATGATCATGACAAGCTCATTAAAGGTCTATATTCCACCTGCGTGATAAAACTACAAGACACGCAGAGTGCTTCGCATACACAGAAAGGGGGTGCTGAACAGAGTTAGGGTACTCAAATACTTCAGTTTATTACTAGAAGTAATCTCATAGACCAAGGAAACAATGGCTACTGCTGAAGGGTGAGAGGAGTATATGATGCAGAGTACCCAAACTGAGACAGTCAGTGAAGATTCTGAACTCAATCACAGTAATTAAATTACTAAAGCCAAATGCTTTCTGTTAAAGTGAAACATTTGCAAAATTAGATGGCAGTAGCATCACTAACTCCACGAACATGTTGAGAGTGGCTGAACAGTACAACGGATGGGCATTCTAATATGTGAAAGTCGTCTCTGTCAATTATCATTAATAATCTTGTATTGGAGAAGTGCATCCCATCCAAAAATAACAGACAGGAAGAAAGCAAAGAAGGAAGGAAGTAGGAAGGGAGGGAGGAAGATAAGTGGAGAGATAGATAGATAGATAGATAGATAGATAGATAGATAGATAGATAATGATGATGATGA
>NW_026068013.1:2771223-2779886 GCF_014885135.2 Alexandromys fortis | reverse complement strand
GAGAGAGAGAGAGGAAGGAAGGAAGGAAGGAAGAAAGAAAGAAAGAAAGAAAGAAAGAAAGAAAGAAAGAAAGAAAGGAAGGAAGGAAGGTTCGTACAACACATTGCTACTGAGGTTTTAAAAATAAAATATATGTTTAAACATGAGACTATACTGTAGTTTTAAAATATTAGGAAGATTTATAAATGAAGTAGAGAATAAATATCCTTGAGGATACTATCAGAATTCACATGGATACTTTTTTCCTAGTATTTGCTTTAATGTAGCTTATGCAATATCTGGTTACCTTTGAGAATAAGCTATATAGAACCCATATGCGTCTATGTTTATATTAAAATGCATACAATATATCTGAAGCTTTAAGTATAAATAATATCTATAGAAGACAGAAAAAGTTGTCAGAAAATTTCATCTGTTCCTAAATAGCTCCTAAAATATAAAACATAAAGTTGTATAAGTCATTGTTAATAGTGATAAGTTAATTTTTTCATTGACATAAAACATAATGCTTCTCTGCATCCAATGTTATTTAAACATATATTTTAAACATATATTTTTGGCCATGTGTGTTGCAACCTCGGAGTAGGCTGAAGATACCCAAGACCAAGTTCTTAGTACAACAGAAATTTATTTACTCCAGAGGGGCTGAGGGCAGAGGGCAGGATTAAGGACAAAAACAGGAAACAGAAAAGAGAAGGAGAAGGGAACAAGGGAGATGGGAGAAAAGAGGCAAAGGACAGGAGGAAGGGACATTTTTCCTGGAGGGACAAAGGAATGTCTCTGGATAGATAGGAGACAGACTTGGCCCATAGGCAAACAATAGTTTATAAAGGTAAAAGGGAAATTCTGCATTAAGATGAGTTGTTTAATTTTGATTGGAAATGTTAATTAAGGCCAAAGGGAGACTTTGATTGTTAGACTTCAATATTTTGATAGCTAGACCTTGGGTAGTCAGCCTCAGCAGGAGGAAGTGGCCAAATAAGGGAATGCAAATAATGGAATGGACCTTGGAGACGGTTAAAAATATTTCTTAAGATGAATCTCTCTGCCAATGCAAATATTTCCAATCAGACCAAATAAAAGATGCCCACGTGTAATGCAGTGTTCCTGGGTGGCCTGGAAAGCGTGGCAAGAAACAGACAGCAGGGGAGACCACACAAAACCCCGAGACCACTTGTGCTCCCATAGCCTGTGGGAGTGGTCCTCTACTTGGCAGAATTTTTTTACCCTTCCGGGGAGGATTCACTGCTAGGCGGACTTTCGTGGAGGTGGAGTCCAGACCAAGGCAACTCCCAGAACGAGGGGGCTTCCAAAGATGGATGCTGGGTATTACATTCCAGACTCTTTGTGTATAGGGTGACAGGGAGCTGAGGTAATGCTTATGACCAACATTTTACGCTCTCTTTAGATAAAGGGGTTTTGGCTTGAGTCTGGCTACTTCCTGTGGGCATTGAGTAACGTGGAGGAGAGGAGAACTGGAAGCTGGTAGGCTCATGCTCAGCTGTGTGGCTGGGGCAGCATCCAGTTTGCTGTCATCCTGGAATCCTCAGGCAGCTGCTTTTTGAGGGAGATGAGAAGGCAGGAGGCTAGGAGAAAAAAATATTGTTATTATTGGCCCTATAAATGGAGCTAGTTATGGAAAGTTAATTACTGCCAGAAAAAAAAAAATGGGACAGAGAAGTGCCCTGGTTGTACATGTGAGGCTTGGGTGTATAGTTAGGACAAAATAGCAGATAAACACAGATTTTAGTTGGGAGGTGTTCTTGATTCAGGAGAGTAGGTACCAATGGTGAAGTCCCAGGAGCTGGTGCAGGTGTTGGCATTGTCTGGAGAGCACTTTGTAAGTTGGTCTTGGCCCAGACAGCAAGAGTGACCTGCAAAATATGCGTGAAACTGGCTGGAGTTAAAATAGGCTCTGTAGACTGTTAGTTTTTTACCAGACCTGATTTTTTGGTACAGTAGCAGAACTTTTCCAGGAACCTGTAGGTATCTGTAAGAGAACTGGAACAGATTTACACCTCGGTGTCATAGCAAAAGGCTACTGCTTTAGGTTAAAAGGTATGAACATTTTAAAAGACAATTAAAGAGAATTGGGAACTCTGGATTTTTAAGATACACCTAAGACCTGTTAATCCTGAACTATGAAAACTGTAAAAAAGAAAAAAGAAAAAAGAAAAAAAAAAGCACAGCTGTCTGTATTTTAGCAGGAAACTTAACAAATAAAGTAATGAGCTACCAGTACCTTAAGTCATCAAATGCCATTAGACAGATCTAAGGGGATAAATGAACAAAAAGCGAGACAGCTTTTTTAGATACCCAGGAGATCCCAAATCTCTGTTCAGTCCTTAGAGAACATCAGCCTAGAAGCAGTGCTTGCCATTAGCTGCTGAGTACAAGTGGCCCTAAGATTTTCCTGGGGGGTAGGGAGATTTAGTCTACCTGCCTCGGCAGGATGAGATCGATTTCCTGGGTGACTAAATCCAAAGGCAAGCCTGGAGGCAGAAGGTCTTTTGTAACCATACATCTTCTTGAGGAGCTCTAGGATGCTGCAAGAGCTGGCATGTCTCTGTATTAGAAGCTCTTTTGTTAAATGCCACACTCTCAGATTTGTAAAGACACTTGAGAACTGGATATCATAACCTTTTATTTTAAACCGGCATATAAGCTAAATCTAGACATATATTTTATCCAATTAGTTACAGTTTACCCATGCTAGTAAATGTAAGGAGATAAAAAGGAAATTTTTATTAAGTCAGAGAATACTAGCTCATGTGGGTACTCTTACCCAAGATGGCATAGAGGTCAAATGGAGGTTACCCACATGTTTGTGGGTTTTTTTTTTTTTTTCAGAGCTGTTTTGATCTGGAGTTATCTTAAAATGAGCACACATGCACACAGAAACATAAATCCACATACTTACACAGCATACTGTAGCCACATTATCCTAACAGACAGACAAATAAAACATTTTAGAAACCTGTGTCAGCTGTCAGATGTGAAATCCCAGTGTAGTTAGGTTGCAGAAGCCAGAGGATTGGAAAGACGGGGAAGCAGACCATTTTAGAGCATCTCAGAGTGAGACAAACAGCTAGAGAAGCAGGAAGGGGGAGCAGCAGCGAAGGGGAACAGAGATGGAGAAGCAGGGAGGTGAGCGTGGAAGAGGGTTTGGAAGCAAGCATTTAGAAACCATGGACTTTTTGATCCTTGTTTATTTTACATTAGATGTTAGTCCCAATTTAAATTTAAATTTAAAATGATTTTTGTAAGGACATTTGAGTAATCGGCTTGGAATCGCAAGAACCCATTAAAGCCCATGTCTATTGGGACTCAAACATGTTGCAATGTGTCCATTGGACAGTGCTCTTGAGTCAAAGTGGGGCTGCATGAGCAATGAGTGGCAGACATCTCAATTCTCATCTCAGCTAAGCCCACTTAGCTGCATGGGTCAGGCTTCGAGTACAGCCATGACTTCATCTGAAAGCCAGAAAATTGACAAAAATAAAGATGCGCAAATGCCCCCCCCCCGAGACCCTTTCAGTCACATACTCCAAAAGGGGAACTCACTGAGTCAAAGCCAATCTTAGTGTTGTAATATGAGCGCGGGGCTGTGTCCCGGGCACCCAGCTGCCTGCATGGCTAGCTTATGCCCCGAAATAATTGCATGGTAACTATATTAATTTAAACACTGCTTGGCCCACTAACTCTAGCCTCTTATTGGCTAGCTCTTACATATTGATCTAACCCATTTCTAATAATCTGTGTAGCCCATGAGGTGGCTTACCAGGGGAGATCTTAACCTGCTTCTGTCTGGAGTGGGAGAATCATGGCGACTCCCCGACTCAGCTTCTTTCTCCCAGGATTCTGTTCTGTTTACTCTGCCTATCTAAATTCTACCCTATCAGAGGGCCAAGCAGTTTCTTTATTAATTAACCAATGAAACAACAGATAGAAAGATGACCCTCCTCCATCATCTTAGCCTGGTGGACAATGTTCAAGAAGGGTGTTTTTCAGCATGCAGCACCAGGCCCGTGGGAAAATCAGACCCCCTTGGTGGAAAACCTCCATAATGTTAGGAATATTTCTTAAAACGAGCCTCTCCACCAATGCAAATAGTTCCAATCAGACCAAATTAGACATAATAAAAGATGCCCACATTTAATGCAGCATTCCTGGGTGGTGGAAAAAGCATGGCAAGAAACAGACTGCAGGGGAGACCACATAAAACCCTGAGACCACGTGCTTGTCTTCTGGGTGGCAGTCTAAATAGCCTGTGGGTGTGGTCCACCATTTGGTGGGCTCTTTTTGACCCTCCCTTGGGAGGGGTCACTGCTTGGCGGGCTTTCCCGAAGGTGGAGTCCAGACCAAGGCAACTCACAGAAGGAGGGGCTTCCAAAGATGGATGCCGGGTATTACAGGGACTAGCAGTAGGAATGTAATGGGCTTTTAGCAAGGGGGAAGAGAAAAGATAAAAGAGCAAAACCTGTCTGCAATGTTTGCTATGCTTGGACCTGTGTTTGCCATGACTGTACCTGGTAGAGCCCCTTCAAAGTGTTTTCCAGACTCTTCCTTTCTGATTTCAGTCTGGGTTTAATTCTTAAATGCTAAAAATTCATTTAACAAAGGTATCTTTGTTGAAATAGGACAGTGTCTTAGTTCCTAAGCATCAGACTGTAAATTCATGTCAGAAAGCACTCTGAATACAGAATGTTGCAATATAATATACTAAACTTAGAAACTAAACACATGACTTGAAGCAGATCACTGTACAATTATTAATTAGTATTACAAATTTGAGATACATTTATCTTCAAAGCAATTTAATGCAAATTAGAGCAAATGATTAACGAACAACATAATTATACCCAGCTTGTGACCTACCAAAGATAGGACATGACACATGTGTTAAAGCCAAAGAAAGACATAAGTTAACCCACACCATCCTCAAAGTTCAGCAAAACAGCAAAAAATCACCAGCTGGCCCCTCCCTGTCTTCAGTTTAAAATTCTAGGTTTACAAGTGAGTACTCACAGAGCTTGTGAAGTGCTCTTCAGTGCTCCTCAGTGCTCCACAATGCTCCTGACTCTGGGGTTGAGGCACATGCTGCCTGCTGACAGCATCCGAATTTGCAGAGGTGATATTGAGAGTGTGAAAATAGGAGCCACACAACCAGGCTACCGTTGGGGACACCAACACCTCTCCACCTTCCTTCCCATGGTCTGAGCATCGACCCTTTAATAACAGTATAGTTTCTAATAAGCACTCCACTGTGCATGCCTGTGCTGGCTCAGTTTATTCTCTCAGCTAAGGGAAGGCTTCGGGTAGGCCCTCTGGATTTCCTTTCATGTGAATGCTGTCTCCCCACAAACCTCATTTCTCCATCCTTCTAATATGCTGAATATTATGGCATATAAGATAACTTAAAACTAATTGTCAGTTGTTCTGAGCATTAAGAAAGACAGAGACTCAACTCAGCATGGGAAATTTGTTTATAGGCTGCATGGAGTGCTCTAACTGCCTTCATGCACAATCCTGTCACTCTCTGTCTCCATCTCAGTGGTCCGAGCCCTCCGGAAGAGAAGGCCCCCAGTGCATGTTCCCACACCTACGTCTCTCTCTGTAACCTCCTCCGTCAATAAGTATGGGCTCTGTACACGAAGCAAAAAAAAAATAAATCTGCTCAAAATTATATATATATATACTATACATATATGTAATTTTAACATATATACATATATATTATTGAGAAAATAGAGCCTTTCTTTAAATAAATTAATTAAAAAGAATTTCAAGTTCTATGGAAAAAATCTTTCTGCTGAGGATAATTAATATTTTCTGGTTACTTTTCTGAGCCTGACTACAGTGGATTCAATGAAAATTTAAACTCAGGATTTGAGTTTGGAAAATAGTTTGACTATATGTTTTATTGAAGGTGTCAGTCCATGGAAGGAGGTTTTCCTAAACCTTTTAAATATATTTTGTGTGTGTGTGTGTGTGTGTGTGTGTGTGTGTGTGCAAGCATACACCAGAGCGCATGCACTCACCGTGGTTGTTCTCCCAGTTCAGAGGATAACTTATGAGAGGCAATTCTCCCATTCCTATCTCTGTCAACAATTGTTACAGGATTGCTTATCTAGCCGTGCCTGGCCACTCAGGCTACAGTCTGGTGAGAATTATGCTCTCTCAGGCACCGGCCCTATCACTGTTGCTATAGGTAGCTTTAACTAACTCTCTACTGTTCTAAACATGAATAGGACTCGAGATTAAAAGGCTTGGGTGCACACTGAGACAATGGGGATGTTCTATTGGGAACTCATCAAGGCCAGCTGGCCCGGGTCTGAAAAAGCATGGGATAAAACCGGACTCGATGAACATAGCAGACAATGAGAATTGCTGAGAAGTCAAGAACAATGGCACTGGGTTTTGATCCTACTGCACGTACTGGCTTTGTGGGAGCCTAGGCAGTTTGGATGCTCACCTTACTAGACCTGGAAGGAGGTGGGAGGTCCTTGGACTCCCCACAGGGCAGGGAACCCTGATTGCTCTTAGGGCTGATGAGGGAGGGGGAGTTGATTGGGGGAGGGGGAGAGAAATGGGAGGTGGTGGCAGGGAGGAGGCAGAAATCTTTAATAAATAAATAATAATTTTTTTTTTAATTGGGTGAAAACCTGTGAGCTCAGAGAGGCTGAGTAGAGATTAGCTGACCCTTTCTTCTTGCTGGCAAAGAGAAGACTCCACTTCTATCAAACCTCCACTTCTGTCAGGCCTCAAAAAGCTGTGCCACGCCATACCCCACCCTACTACTTCCTTTGTCTCTCTATCTCTCCCTGCCCTCTGATGCTCTGATTACTTTCTGTCAAATACTTGCTAACTCAGCCTCCTTACCCAAGGTTAATTTTATTTAATTAATGCAAATGCTAACTAGGGGTTCATAGTGTGATCAAATAACCCCCATCACATTACTCTGGGATTTAACTCAGGTTGCCTGGCTTAGCAGAAATCTCTCTGCCCACTGACTGTCCTTCTGTCCAACCCACTGAGTGTCCTCCTGCTCCACCCTCTCTTTTATAGTTACTATTTTGGTACTGAGACTTTCAATGAGATTTCCTGCCATCCAGTGTGTTGACAAGAGAGCATCACTAAACTACTTCAAAAAGATGGCTGTCTCCTTTGCAGTGATGGTGGTCATATTTCCAAAAGATGTAACTGCAGATGATAAAATTTCGGATGTTCAAACCCTGAGGGAACAAAATCGTCAATGTCTGAATTTCTTCATAATTACAGTATGAAAAATAAAAACACTGAATGTCAAACGCCTGATGCCAAGCTCTCACAAATTTTAATCTCCACAAAAAAAAAAGCAGTGTGAGGATGTTGACAATTGAAATCTAAGAAGTGATCAGAGAGACACAGAGTCATGATGAAAATGACAGTTTTAAAATGATCAGTTTGTCTTCTCTGTTACTGTCCAGGTTGAGGGAGTTGCAAGACATTTAAATGAATGAAAGTCACGTTTGCCTGATGATACCTACACAGTTGCTGACTTGTGTGCAGGGAAGATGGACAGACAGGTTACTGGACTAGGGCTCTGTCGTCTGTTCTTTCATGCAGATTTGTTCCTGTACACAGGCGCCTGCTGTTTGTATTTCCATCTGCCCTTCAGCAGAGAGATCCTGCTCAGAGTTCAAATTAATAGGGACACTCATACATATTTTGTGTTTCTATTCCAATGGACAAAATGAAATTGAGTTTGTTTTTTTGTTTTCTGTGAGAGGACTTATGCTTAGAAGAAGTTAACTAAACCACTGTGTGTCATAATACAAGGCTCCATGGAGCACTTAACCAAGACAGTCAGCTAACTTTTAAGGGCTCCTTAACTAACTGCCTGTATTTTATATGTTGGATTCCTTTATTTATTTATTTACTTTTCTTTCCCATTTTTGTTTATTTGGTTTTTTATAATATTTATTTATTTATTATGTGTACAGCATTCCTTCCATGTCTGCCCGCAAGCCAGAAGGGGGAGCCAGGTCTCATTATAGATGGCTGTGAGCCACCAAGTGGTTGCTGGGAATTGAACTCAGGACCTCTGGAAGAGCAGTCAGTGCTCTTAACCACTGAGCCATCTCTCCAGGCCCTGTTTGTTTGTTTTTTTTAAATCTTAAGAGTAGTTCCATTTGTAAATTTTGGTCTTTAAAACATTTTATTACTAACTATTATTATTATCAATATCTATATAAATATGGTGCTCTCTCTTAATCTTGTGTGTGTGTGCACATGTATGATGTATGTGTTCAGGAGTACCATTGGCACATGTGAAGATCAGAGGACAACTTAGTGGAGTCAATTCTCTCCTACTTCAACTTGGGTTCTAGGATGACAATCAGGCTCAAGGATTTCCTGGCATGGGTTTTAGCATTTTCTTTTCAAAGGGTTGTTTTCTATACATTAATCTAGCTTCATTGGAGGAAGGAACTGCAGACAGGATTCAGGAAGTCTTTTTTGTGCTTGCCTTTATTTACAAATTTGACCCCGAATATGAATTGCTCAAACTTTGATGATCTGTACCACTTATAAAAAAGGACTTTCTCAACATATGGAGAGATATCATATTTGTGCATCTCCATGATGAAAGAAGACATCTCGGGATATCTGAGCTCTTTAGG
>NW_026068013.1:2715896-2771177 GCF_014885135.2 Alexandromys fortis | reverse complement strand
ACCTGGACAGGATTTAGGTTGAAGCCTCAAACACAGTTTGTCTACCACAGTGTTTCAAATAACCATATGTATAAGTATGAACACAGTGACATGAATTTATATAATTTTATTTTTAACCTAATATGAATGAGTTAATTTGTTTGTATTATATTCAAGAAATTGTCACAAGCACAACAGACCATATACGCTTACAAAAATATATGTGTTACTACTCTTCTATTGTATAAAATAGTCTAGATAACGTTGCATTCTAGTTTTGTGTTTATAAATTTTAACTACTATAAAAAAATCCAAGATACGTCTTCTAATTAATTTTAAAATTTTTTTTCCATAATTTGTGGCATTTTATCTATTCACAAATTCAGCTTCATGTAGTTTAGATTCTAAGGATTTTGATCCTTTTGTATTTTAAAACAGTTGAGGGTGTTTCAGTTGTGTCTTTGGGGATCATAGTTATACGGTATACTGTTATACAGTATAGAAAGCCTTTATACAGACAAAGAACCGAAGAGAAGTTGACCTAGTGAGAAAAAGCAAGAGAAAAATGGATTCATCAGTAGTTGTTTTAGTTCCAACCAAAGATCTGATGTAAAATTCTTGAGTTGTTTGACTTCTCTATGCCTACCCAGTGACTACCTAAGTATACATGTTAATAAATTCTTTGGGAGATCTGATTCAGGTGATCCAACATAACTGTAATAGAGTGGGACACATATCTCTGGTAGACACTATTACCCTTCCTTGGAAGCAAAATAAATCACAGTAAGAAATGCCATGCTTCCTCCAGGCTATGTCTCCTTCACTGAATTATGTGTGGAAGCAAATATACAAATAAATCAGTCTGTAACATTGAAAGGATTAGGGGAAATATTCTCTAGGCCTAGTGTTTCTCTGAACAGAAGACTGTTCAGGAACGTATGTCACGGTAAAACTAGAAAGGAAAGTTGGTGGTCTGTAAAATTTTAATTGAATGAAGAGAAAGGATTTGAGAATTAGTAAAGTTTCTGGGTTATTGGTGCCTCAAATTTATGAAAATAAGAAGAGAATTCCAAGTCTGTTTCATTGATATGTTATATTAAAAATGGCTTGAATTTCAGCTGTCTGCATGATTAGGGAGGAGAAAAACCACTTCCTTGTAAACTGACAATTTAAAGACTCCACAGCAAAGTAGGTAACATTCCTCAGTGGACAAAGGAAAGCTTGCAATTTCTGCTTGTCCTCAATGGCTTATAATCTTTGGGTTACCTGCAAAAAACAATAACAATCACAATAACAAAGAGAAAAGCCTTCCCTTTGGTCTCTAAAATAGGAAAAACTGCATACAGCTCAGAATTTCAGTGGGAAAACGGCATTTAAGTAGCTGAATGTAAGATATTAAGTTTCTCTGCACATTGATGGGGAGAATTAAGTTGTCAAATACTAGATTCATTTCTTTTCTTTATAGAACTGTACATTCTGTCTTGTGCATTCTTAAAATGAGTACAGTCACAGATCAAATATTGCACATACATACAGAGGAATTGTAAAATACTTGCGTGTGTAAATGAGGTGAGGGAAGGAGTGCCTAACACTGCAGCTGGCAGCCAGACACTTGGTGGCCTGCTAACTGCAGTCACAAACCCCTAAATTATTCCAAAATGTTTTTAAGTTATCACAAAACAAGGATTGTTGAGATATGTTCTCTTTAAAATCTAAAATTTACTTTTCTGCACATAAAGTTAATTGAGGCAAAATAAGTATCTCGGTCCTGATGACTCTGTGCTGTTTTCAGTGGTGGTAAGTACCCAATGTTTATGTTTTTAAAAGAGTAGTAAGTCTTTGTTTTTGATTTGTACCTACTGTGCAGATAGATGCACTTTGTGGGTCTATTTCATTTTTCCATTCTCTTTGGTTTAACCTGTGTTCTTCCTTGTTGGTATTCATGCAAGAGTGAAGGTAGGGCCACCACAGTTCTTGCCTCAAGCCTGATGAAATGCATCATCAAGTGCTGTTGACTGACAGATGGGTGTTTCTTACCTTAGAGTTAGACAAGGGTCACGAGATAGCAGCATAATTCTTCAAAAACCTGAGTAGGAAAATCAAGACTGTCCCCATTTAATCACCAGGAACAGTGTGCTTCTTCTGCACTAAACAAGAAAAAAAATATTTCTAGTAACTTTTTCCTTCTTTTTTGCAGTGAATTTCCTTATTGAATATCAGGGAGAAAACTTTTCAGAGAAATTTCAGTGGTTTGGTTTGCTTTTTCTCTTCAATATCCCCAAATTAACATTTTTGATGTGCTGTTTGCATATTGAAATTAATCTTAAAACATAAGATATCAAAGAAAGATGTTGGTAAGGGAGGATATGCTGGGGGTCCCATGGAGTTGGGGGTAAGAGTAGGGGGGCATATATGTTTAAGATACGTTACATATAATGCATGAAATTTTCAAATATTAACATATATTCAAACGTGTACCATATGTATATATATATTTTCCCTGAACCTCACAGTTTTTTCTACTATCATGCCTTGTATAATTCAGTATGCTTGTATTATCTAGCACTTGTTTATCTTTCCAAACTGAAACTCGGGCAAGAAGCTTCTGCTTGCTGGATCTGAGCACCAGCACTGTTATTCAGTCTCCGAGCAGCTCCACATTTGAATCAATAAAAGGCTGAGAGGTCTTGACAAGCTATATTTTTTCTGATATTGATCTTGATGACCAAGCTGGTGCCCTAGAGTCTAACCATTGATTTTAAAGGGGAGGCCTGTCAAATTGGAGGCCAATTTTATGCTATTAAACAGATTGGGTCTTGTAATTAAAGAAAATGTCAGCCTGTCATATTTTACAAGAGGGCCATGGGGATATTTTCACGCAATTTTCAAACAAATTAGAAAGCATTTAGACCTGCTGGAGCCAAACAGGCCAGAACCAGTGTAGGCTTCACAGAAACCAAATCAATATTCAAGTGGAATGTCATTCACTGGCTTTCTGTTTTCCCAAGACTCAGTGATTTAAGGAATAATTTATGATTCCTAGCTTTAATAACATGCACGGCTGCATCAACTTAAAATGCATCAAAGTCTTCTGAAAGAAAGCAACATTCAAATGAAAACCTAATTTGCTGTCAAGATAAAAGAGAACAGTGAAGGCACTCTTCCTCTGTAGGCGCTGTCTTCTGTTTCCGTTTAGAACCAACCATAAATCCAAATATCTAACTCCATCAGAACTACATATTTCCTTTATTCTTCTTTCCTTTCAGAATGGCTCATAGGAACATGCAACTAAAGGATTGTTGAACAGCTCACATTTAAGTAGACAAAGCAGAGAAACAACTCGACATTTTATGTTCTCATTGTTGATAGAACACCAGTGTTCTCCACTGGTAAGAATGTTGTTGTTATAATCTCAAAGTAAAAGAAAAAGGTGCAAAAATATAAATAAACTCTCCTTAGTAGGGATGTATTGAGAACTTCTTACAAACTGCATTGTGCTCATTTTTAGTCTGATAAAATAAAATTTTAAGTTCCAAAATCTTGTAAGACCTTGGGTAGACCTTATTTCTTTTTATTTCTTATTTCTTTGGTAATCGAAGTCTGAGCCTAACTGTACTACAATGAATGATAATCAACCATGATATTATAGAAATAGAAAACAAAAAAGTACCACAAGTAAAGGAAGTCAAGAATGCAATCATCTTCTGCAGAGTGAATGGAAGTAACAACAGAGAAAACATCCATTCATCATCTTTGAGTATTGATTTTGCTCTGAGTATGCCCTTCTGCACTCTGTGTTTCTCCTGAGAGGATGCGACCACTGTGCATGAGCTCATTGCTCTACCTTCCTCCCATGTGCATCTTCATTTGCATATTTGGTATTGAGCTGTCCTCAGTTTCACAAATATCTTTGGCGACATTGGGCTTGATTTTAAACACACCAATGATTTGTTAATCTAGCCGCGTATTAAACTTTTCCATTCTAAAGTACAGATATGTTTTTGAAGGCATAACAATTAGTTGTTAGAAACCTCCATCATCCATCAGCTACCTAGATTTTTCTTTCCTTAATGTTAGTGGGGGATAAAATGAAAGTCTTTTAGAGTAAGGCACATTCACTTGTGCGTCTTTGTATTAACTATTATATCACTTTTGTAAGTCACATTCTCTTATTTCTTTAAGTGCATAGAGGTGGGGCAGGCGGAGGAATGCAGCCTGCCGCTCCTTACTACAGAGTGTAATTATTTAGGGGCATAAGCTAGCTGTGCGGAGCTGGGCGGGAACGCAGCCCACCGCAGCTCCTCATAAGCTAGTCAGGCGGCCAGGAGCCTGGGGGGCAGGGAAGCGGCCCAGCGCTCCTATTTCAACAATTCTGAATATTATAAATCATAAATGCAATGCATTGAGATCCCAGATTCTGTGTCGTAACTAAAATGTTGTGTTTTTTCCTGGTTCACATCAATTTCTCCAGAGGTTTGTCAAGTGGACCACCACATAGGTTTTGGCTTACTCTTCAAACATAGTTCATAGTCTTCCATTAGGGCCCTTACTCCACTCTACATGTCTTCTCTAGGTTCTAGTAAAGAACTGGACAGCCAGTAGTGGTTCTCCAGATTGTAGACTCCAGTTCTTTGAGGGCTCTCTATATCCTGTGCATGCTGCTGTAGGAACATCTGGAGTTCTCCTGTGTGCTTGTGCAGTCCTAAAACTGGCCAAGGCTCTAATATGTAACTATCTGGAACACAGCAGACAGGAGTAGCCATGCTTTGTTACCCCTGGCATGCCTGTCAATCACAGTTGGCATGCCAGTTTCTTTGTATCAATACCATTGCTTCCTGTTTCAATGCTGTCTACTTACACCAAGTCCCAGAAAATATCCTAAAAAACAGAGATCAAATTGGTTTTTGTATTTCAAATTTTGAGGGTGTTGGTTAAGTGACTGTTAGTAATGAAACTATAAATTATTCTCAAAATTCTTTAAATATTTGCAGTTTAATACATGAGTTACTCTTGCAAAGTCGTAAAACAAATCACATATATGTATGTATGAAGGATCTAATTTTTCCAACTGTAGGCAGTTATTTTATATACTAACAAACAATCGCTGTATGTAATACTGTTTGTAAATAATGAGAAATTAGCTATGAATTTACACATTTTTCTCAAAATCTTTGTTCTGGGTTTCAGGCAAAAAGAACATAATGTCGGATTCAAGTATATAAAAAGTCAATAAATGCAAAGTAATTTATAACAGATTCTCAGTTACTTAGTGAGGCTATACAGGAAATAATTAAAAAGACATAAGGTGAAATTTTCATAAATTATTAGTTGAAGTGATTATTTCATGGTTATATAAATACAACTTTCAAATTATATTCAAAATAGTTCAAATCTGTGCAAGTTGATTAGTGTTAATTATACTTCAGATGTATGCCTGCATACATATGTGTATTTACTAAATATATCTAGAGAAAGACACCGCTGATGATTAATAATTAACAGGAGAATCATAAGGCAACATAGTAATTACCTAAACCAATTTGGCAACATGTGCCATAATAATTATAATTTCTCAATTGTTCAGATAGCAACCCCCAAGAAAATGTCATGAATGATAAATCAGCTTCCAATGAGAGTTGCCGCAACATGGGTAGAATCTGTTATTTCTATGTTCAAGGTTCTGATTAGAAGGGACAAGCCAGCCCTTCCCAAATTGAGGCCCCTTTTCTTCTCCTCTCTTGTCGTTAGCCCTGGGTAGGGACGGTCAACAGAGGGAAAGACCAGATCATGGGGAAGTACCCCTCTTCAGAACTACACCCAGGTTGCCATGTCTAACCTCAGCTGGGTGATTTTGATATTGAGGAGAGAGAAGACGAAGATTTGTGTGTAGGTTCAGCTGTAGAGAATACTATTCAAAATCTTTTAAAAGTTGATAAGAATAGATATCCAATAAGTCATTCTAAATGCCTAGGCATAGAATTAATTATAATTCATGTCAATTGTTACACTGGAAAGTGTTCATAATATATCTGACATATATAAATTATTTATTTATATTGAGACATATTGTATACAGATATATTCTAAATAACTGTACATTAAGATGATACATATACATATACATATACATATATATATATACTGTAGTTACCATATCAACTAAAAAATCTAGTATTTTCATAACTTTAAAGGCAGGTATAACAAGATAGCCAACAGCTGTCCAATATAATGCAGGTAATTATGAACTGATAGAAATAGAATAGTGAAATATGAGGTATTATATGAGACAATTTTTCTTTAAACACTTTTAAGAATTTTGAGATTAATGAATTCAGTTGGATATTTCCATAGTCTCTACTTCTGATTTGTATAAATATATCACAACTTACATGGTCGTTCTCTGTGGAACTATGTCAGTCATTTCTCTGCATATATTAAGATAAAGATGGACCTGTTTTCCTCTTGTGTTTCTAATTATATAACAAGTCGATTAGGCTTAAGTAGCAAATACAATTAGCATTGTTCTCATTGGCTCATGATATATCATGTATCTGAACAGTGAGCCTGCTAAACATTGTAATTTTATATCCATATAAAGGAAGCTCCATTCTCTAATTGTATTTAGTTTTCCTATAATGTCATTATCACATCCTTATTCCAGGGATGCACTGTTACCATAAAATGGTTAATAGAGAGAAACAACTTAGCATCATCTAGATACTGAGGAGCAAGTGCGCCTTCATACCAGACCAACTCCGTAAGGCTTTGGACTATGGTGTGGTTCTCACCTGAACTCCCTGCTCATAGCTTGAGGAAACACAGAATTATAAGATTTCATGAATAAATAGTTGCTTCTATATGCCTTCATGTTTAAAAGAATATCCTCAATTACATTAGTTTTTGTTTTGTTGTTTTGTTTTTTTCTCAAGGTGACTAAAGAACTCCTAACACAAATATTTTCTGGCCATTTTTAGTTCTAAGACTGCCCTTGGGCACTTGTTCTTTAAACGTAAAACACTCTCATTTGGGTGTTTCCAAGAAGAATAAATATAACTTAGTGTTGGGTTTAGGGTTTGTTTTCAAGTATTTAGTAAATATAGAGCTTTATAAAATATCTTATGAGTTTCACATAATAGTATTGTGATACTAAGAAAATTAGATGTTTTCCTTTGTGCTGTCATTATATTTAACATAACCTTCTATAGACCAAGTGGTAGAGGCCCATGATCCCAGCACTGGGGAAGAAGAGGCAAGAGAAACCTGGATGCAATGCAAGGCCCCTTCTCAAGAACATCCAGGGATATAGGTGAAACTCAGAGAAAGTTTGCCTTCAGAGTGTCCACAAGACCCGGGAATCAATCTCAGCAACAAGATAAGCTGAGCAACTCTTTCTCTACACAGGCCTGAGAATGGGGAGAGCACAGGAAAATGGGGCCTCTGTTTGAGAAGGGCTGGCTTGTCTACTAACTAGAACCTGAGTCAGGGACACAGTAGATCCTGTCTACAATGGCCCAGCTTTCATCAGAAGCTCATTGGTTTATAATGCATTGTGCTATCTCAGGAGGTGATATCTGAGCAATCAAGAAATTATAGTTATTGTTGTATGCATTGTCAAATTGGTTTAGGTAATTATGTTGCCATATGATTCTTCTGTTAATTATTAATGAGCAGCAACATCTTTATCAAGATATACAGTAGTAAATATATTAGACATAGAATTAATAATCAAAATTCTCAGGTTTAAGCTATTTTGAACATAATTTGGAGGTTGTATCTATACATCCATGAAATAATGACCTCAATTTATAGTCCACATACATATAAATAATACCAATACCTACCACTCTCTGACAGTTCTAAAAACTGAAAAGAATGATTGAGAAGTATTGTTATCTTATATGTGCCTGAACATATTTCCTAGGCTTATTAGCAATACATAAATGTAATTTGCCAAATTCTGTGTAGGTCTTCACAATGCCTAATGACTACAGATAGCACAGCACATGACTGGTGAATAATATTATATTTTAACCAGGAGTAAAATGTGAAATGTCTGACAATTCATGCTTTGATTGACTACTCTTCACAAGTGAAATATGTTATATGAAATCTAGTAAATAATTCTCAGTGAATTTCAAAGACATGCCTTATATCATTCCTACAAATAAAAATCAGAATTGTAATTGGATGTTATATAATGGTATCATACATACTTTCTCAAAAATTGCAATGGAGTGACATTCTAAAAGGAAAAATTCACTGCAAAGCACCAAGATTAAAGAGATCATGCCTTATTTTGAAAAATCATGCAACTACTTATTTGTGTATTTTGTATGTGTGATAAATAACTTAGATATCTTTTTTTGCAAAAAGTGAGTTTGTTTATTTATTCATTTACTTATTGACCTTTTAAATGTTGTGAGGCTATGAACAACCATATGTCAGAGGATAACCTGTAGGATTTGGTTCTCTCCTTTCACCACTTGAAAGCCTGTTGAGCCATCTCACCAACCTTATATTGTTTGAGGTTAATTCCCCTTAGTGTTAGAAATCACAGCACTGTGTTCTTTGTGAACTTCTCGTAAACATAGTAGTGTCTCACTTCATTATGAGCCACAGGAAATAATATCTTGCCTACATGAGATACAGACGTCTATGTCATTCAGAGTTACTGTCTGTCTCGCTTGGTAGTGCAGAGCTTTAATCCCAGAACTCTCGATTAGAGATAAGTGAACTTTGTGGATGTGAGGCCAGCATGTTCTAGAAGAGGTTCTAGGAAAGCCAGCTTCTATGACAACCAGAGCTACATAATAGAGAGACCCTGTCTCAAAACAAACAAACAAACCACAAACCAAGTCCTGTCATGTAGCTGTACGAGGTTTCTCTGCCTTAGCAAATTTTATGCCAGGCACAGATGTCATGCCCTTTCATTGTGTCTATCCTGTTTTGGATTGCTGTAAGGCACATACTATGAGATCCTTAGCATATTAAAAGAGATTAAATGAATTTTCGATGAATATTTCAGACTGGTCCACTCACAAACTCGATGGTAATTAGTGGAAGTGGAATTCAGAGTAATTATTTTATCAAATTTACAGAGCAACAAAATGAGAGTCAGAACCATGGAGGTATGATGTCTTCTGTTAAAAAAGTGGAAGTATGACTGTAATAGAAGAGGTCACTCTTCTAGGAGGCCACACAAAAGATGGTCTTCGTGGAATGGGCTCAGAAGGAATCAGAGTAGAGCCCAGGGGGCCTGAGGTGAGAGTACTCAGCTTTCAGACATAAGCCCCTGGCTACAGGGAAACGAAAAAGGTCTCCAGCGCTTTTTGTCCCCCACCACTCTTATGCTTCAAAGAAAATAAATTAATAGTTAGAAGTCAAATTTGAACCAAATAATCTTCAGCAACCATAGGTGAAGCCAAGGTCTAAGTCAGTAGCAGGAACAGATTACGAGTAAATGTGCGCATCATTACCACCATTCTCAGGTGAATGCCTTAGAATTCCACATGCGTCTTCATGCTCCTTGTTATCAAGATACTTTTATTAACTTTTCAATCAAATCGTAAATTTTAAGATCAACATACCAACTCACTAATTTATTATAGCTTCAGAACTTCCACAAAAGCTCAGATGGGCAAAGAAGGGTTAGCATGGAAACCACTTTCTTTTCAGGAAAAAGAGGTTCTCAAATGCTCATGTTCAAAGTTTGGCACTGTGGACTTGTAGATGGGAGGTTACGAAGAGGTTGCATTCCAGCACAAGTCTAGTGGGAGAGGGAGGGGCAGGAGTAGGGTATTGGGAGTCACTGCCACCTTTTTGTTTGAGAAAACTGCCACATTGAACTCAGAATTGGAGGCAGAAAAGGCTAAAATTGGGTCCTAATTCTGAGTCAGAAGCGCAGAAATAATAACTGTTGGACAAATCAACAGACAATTCAAAGGACAAAGTGAGGTAAAATAAAGCTTTTGTGTTTTGTTTTGTGTGGTTTTGCTTCTGACATAGATCTGAGTATATGAAAAGGGCACAGAAAAGTACATACATACATATATGGAGAGTATCTACAATATGGTATTGATAATTTTAGATAATATGTAACTATACATAATATATAATTATGCATATATGTACATATGTATGTATATATAATATATCATATGATTTAGCTTTATTTAAAGTGATTTCAAGAAAACAGTAAATATTTTATAACAATGCACTCAAAGAGAAAACATATTTAAATGTAACTATCATCTTCCTTTCATTCTTCCTAATTGTTACATAATGGGGCAGCTTTCTTTTGGCATTTCCTCCTTTGGTTGTTTTAATGATGTCCCTTCCTTGGTTCCTTCTTCCACCACCAGTCCCTCACACACACACACACACACACACACACACACACACACACACACACACACACACTTGCACCCTCCATGTCCCATAGTCTCTTGTCACTTACATGGCCTAGATATTCTCAGATTCCCCAGTACTTCTTCTTTCTTCTTCCTATGTTCCTTTTCTAGTTTCCTGACTGATTCCTACCATTATAACTACCTAATTTCTTTTCATTATAAGGCTTCTTGTAATATTAGTAAAAAAATTTGCTAATACAATGCACATTGTAAAAAGTATATTACCTTGGGTATCTTAGAGAAAGGTGTGTGTATGTGTTTGTGTGTTTGTATCTGAGTGTGTCCATTTGTCTGTGGGTCTGTGTTAGTGAGAACCCGAATAATGAATTTGTAAAGTAAACCCCCGATATCTATTATTTTAACTGCATATTAAAGCATATTTTAGCAGTGTTAGGGTTAGTGCTTGATGGTGGCCGATATTCTGAAAGAAAAAAAAATTGTAAAAGTTTTGCTTCAAGGCCACTGACAGCCTTCTCGAGATCTTGACAAACTGATCATTAAACCACCTTCTGAGATAAAAGCTGATAACTTCCGCAGATCACGTAGCCATTGATGCTGTCAGGCAGCTTGCCAATATTCAAACCTCTGTTGCCCCATCCTCAAGAAAGACATCAACCACACTCTTTTTAACCCGTATGGCCAGGGCCAAATTCATACCAGGGGCCTGGAAATCGGAGCGATAATGAAGTCCTCTTCACATTTTTCTGAACTGTTCTTGCATTTCTTAGATTTGAAGAATTTTTAAATATGGTATTTTTGATATATGTTGAAGTTTTTAAATGTAACATATAGAGTTAAAAAACGCATAGTTATGCACATCTGCATTTGGAAATTTTCAATTATATTCCAGTTCCTGAAGAAAGATATTTCTGCAGGAGGATATTAGAAAATTAATTTTAATTCAAATAATTTCCTCCCACATGTATATCTTTATGAATTACAGAAATCTAAATCATAACAGACAAAGAAGTCCAATTAGTCTCCACGTTTCAAAGTTCCTCTTTTTAACCGACTCAAGAAGGACCGATTTATCCTATGATGTGAGGCAAATCCCCCAGTCCAGTTAGGAGCAACTGGAGAGGATGGTGACAGCAGCAACCCAGCTCCCAGAAGCCTTGAAGCAAACGACTCTCCGCCCCGGCATGCTGCCAGGCCGCTGGCCCACTTTCTGCGAGTGTTAGCTCATTACCAGTACCCACTTGCCATTTCTGCCTGGACACCAAAGTGCTCACAACTGTGGTGCCTGTGGGGGGGAAGGTAGGAAACACCTTTGTCAGCCCTGATGCCCGCACAGACTTGCACTCTGCAGAGAACAAAGTCTGAGAAAACCTCACTGCAACCTGCTTCCTCTCTTGTAAAGGGATTTGCTGGACTGCAAGGCAGCTTTGTTCTGTCACATTGGACTTATGGAGAAAAATGCTTTTTTTTTTCCCAGACAGAAGTTACATGTGGTAAAGGGTGACATACAGTAGTAACAGGGATGGTCTAGAAGTTCATGATATTGTGAATAAAATGTTTCAACAACATGTTCATTCTTGGCTTGGGTATCCACTGTGCGCAGCCCTGTGACCTTCCCCACTGAGGATGCCAAGAAGGATTATAGGAGAAAATTCCACTTATCTTGAAGTTGAATAGAATTCGTAACTAATAGTGACAGACCTACCAGTGTGACTGTCACTAATGGCAACACCCAGGGTCACCAGGCAATGAACAAGTTCAGAAGAAAGTACAAATGTGTGAGAAAGGATTCAAGATAACAAGGGCCAAAGAGCCTGTAGAAAGGTTTATTTTTAGAACTCTGCTGGTTTGGTTCAGGTTTATTCTTGTGTCCGTGTTTCTAACATAAGAACACGCTGCAATAGCCACTATCTGAAGAAGAGAAAGCCATTCATTCTACATGAACCACCTTGTACGACTCTTCTTTGTTTGTTTTTGCACGTATTAAACTTCTTTCCCATGTTGTTTGTATTGCTATGATTTGTATGTCGGAAATGAGATTTTTATTTGTTTGTTTGGTTGGTTGGTTGGTTGGTTGGTTGGTTGGTTGGTTGGTTGACCCCTGAGTCAGCCTCTCACTCAGTAGTCCTTGCTGGCCTGGAATTTGCTATGTAGACCAGGCTGGACTCAAACTTATGGCAATCCTCCTGTTTCTGCCTCCAGAGTGCTGGGATTTCAGACATGCACCACTAAACACCAACCTAACAATGACATTTATTAAGTGTAATTTATCTTTGTAATTTGAGAGTTAAGAAATATTCCATGACAATCGGCTTACTATAAGAATTTTTATCTGTGAGTGGTTTAACCGCCACTACTTTGTAGCAGATGTGAAGACCTTGTCCAAACCTAATTTCAGATCCCATGACATTTTCCCTCTGCATATGGTTTATAAAAGCACCACATTTTTATTTCAATTGCTGGCAAAGTTGTGAATGTGTAATGGTACAAGTCAACAAGTCTGAAAACCCTGATCCCCTGATCCCACATGGTCGAAGGAGAGAACTGACTACTGCAAGCTGTCCTTTGATGTCACACACATCCATCCTGATGTGTGTATCCCCCATTAAATAATATAAATAACTCTATAAAGTAATAATAATAAAGTCCAAGTCTAAAGCTTTGCATCTGTTGATAATTCAAGCATTCTAGTACAAAAGAGGCTTAAGCAGTTTAAAAGCCTACAGAACTGAAAAATATTTCAGATAAGTATCCTATTAGTAACTACTAATATACCAGAAGAAAATGGGACATAAAGATATCTATATGCATGATCAAGTTGTCATGGGCTTGTTCTGTTTTCTTGAGGTGTTCCTGAAGACTGGAGTTAAAGGGACTGTGGGACTTCATATAGACTCTGTGTGACAAGAGTCCTACAAGACGACTTGCCAGTCTTGGTTACTTCTTCTTGCATCACCCTCTGAAAGCCAAGCAAGCTACCTGAGGATTTATCTTCAGCCTTTATGTTAAAACTCACATCAAATTAAAACTTTCACCTGAGGAAAAAAATAAATAAATAAATCTCTGTATTAAATATGATGTTATCACATCATACGAACCTCTAAAACTATTGAAAATTGCTATTTTATTTTTATAATTAACTCTCCATTGGGTAATTTTCAGAGACAGACACATCACCCAAGATGTCCTTAGGGAAGTCTGCAGATTTTTCCATTTCAGTGCTAATGAGCCATTTTCACCTGACTTCTGTTCCCATCACTCCCCACTGAAGAACCAGCTGTCAATTTCCACAGTTGAGCAGGCAGGTTTGGTACCAAACAGGTGGCAGCAGGATGGGAAAGAAATCATAGGAGTGGAGGTAGTTAATCTGGAATCGCGATGCTCCACCTGGTGTCATTAAAGACTGACTGCATATCAGAGATGGTTAAGCATGGCTAATCAACACTTAAGGCGGTGAATATCTTTGGGAAGGAAGATGAGAAGACTTGACATAAGTTGGATATCTGAACAGTCCTGTGCTCACTGTACAATCCATGGTGCCCATTCATAAATGGTGGATGATAGGCCATGCTTCTACAGAGGAAGGAGTGAATGGGGCTGTTCCAGACTATAGCACAGACACTCTGCAATGCTCTAGGCGTGATAGTCCCTCTGAAGCAAACACTCCTTACCTACTGAGTCATAGTGGGTTCTGCTTACCTGCTTAATAGAGCTGGATGTGCTTTGCGAGCTGTGGTCACTTAACAGAAATCTGAAAATGGTATTATAATTAGCATTGCTTTCAAGGATCATTTTAAATTTTTTTAATGCAGCAGACATTCATGAACATGTGCCTTTGTTCATCTCTCTATATATAACTATGACCATATATACTTTGATTTGTTTCTTTTTTCTCTTTAGAATTTGTTTTTGAAGACTGTCTTCTTTGGTGACACAGTAGTAGCCTGGGAGGTGTCCTGTGATGTCATAGCACCTGACAGGACCACTTCTACGGAACTCACCATGCAGTGTTAGAACTGGCTGCAGGTTCTAGTATCTCACCGAGGCACTAAGTCACAAAATGATTATTCCCTGCCTTCTTGCCTTCTTTCGTCCTCAGATTTTAGTACATAGCATAGAACATAATGGAGATTCAAAAAGTATATTAAAATGGATTTGCTTCATGAGTACACATAAATAAAAGTTCATACAAGGAAGAGTCGGGACCCCCTCCTCCTGTTCTCTGATTGGCTGTCATTCTGGATGCAGTGTGACAGATTCAATGGCAAGCGTGAAAATGCCCTTTATAGCACAGTAGTGATCGGAATGGAGTAGGAATGGAGTAGGAACAGATCTGAGGTCAACAGAGGTTTAATCAGTACGATTTGGACAATAAGTGAAGAGAGGAACAATAAGAAGCCCGAGGGGGACTGTCAGATCTGTGCTTCACAGCTGTGGGAAGACGGTGGGCTCATCCACACGTGGAAGAAACAGAACAGCAGGAGGAGCTGAGGACTGTGACTGTGGTCTTCCAGAAGGGCCAGGGAAAGCAGAGTACCTGCTTCCTGACTGCGGTTAGCTGTGTTTATTTTGTATCCTCTTGGAGAACACCCAAGGAAAATTGTATCAATCTGGAATCTTTAATGTTTTGTAGAGGTTCTGCACTGTCTAGGAAAAAAAAAATTGAAGTAAGAATTCAAGAAGGCAGGTCTCAAGAATGAACTAAGATACTAAGATACCGAGTGGGTGGGAGGGATGGGGGGGCAAGTGGATCAGTAAGTGTGTAACATAGCAATGAGGAATGAACCAATTCTGAATATGAAAATGAAGGCAGCCTCCAGTCAGTGGTGGTGCACACCCTTATTCCCAGAGGCAGGTGGATCTCTGTGAGTTAGAGACCAGCCTGGTCTACAAGAGCTAGTTCCAGGACAGGCTCTAAAGCTACACAGAGAAACCTTGTGGAAAAAGGCAAACCAGAACAAACAAACAAATAACAAAACAACAAAAACAAAAAATGAAACCAGCCTGAAAATTGTCCACTGTTTTTTGTTATGTTTTATGTAAATGAAGTTGTCTAGCGTGTGCAACAGTAAGAAAACATGATGGTCCACTGAAGTCTTGTGTCCACTGAAAGCTCTCGGACCTGTGATTTTTCTGAGTGTGACATGGAAGTGTTTCTAGATAAGCTTAATATGATAATCAGTTGAATGAATAAAGTAGGCCTCTTTCGTAGAGGTGCGCCATAGCTGACCAGTGGAAAGCAGGAAGTCTGAAAACAACATAAGGGCTGACTATCTGCTGAGTGAGGTATGGCTTCCTCCTGGAAGACAGACATGAAATTGGAGTGTGTTTCCTCATTGCCTTAAACCATCAGCTGTCATGAAAGCCCTACCTGTGTCTCTGGGCTGCTGCTATTTGGGTTCAAACTAGCACATCAGTTCCCCATGACTGTTGATTACAGATCTCAAAACACTCTAAATGGTCTATCAAAAGCATATTATATAAACAAAAACCATTTCATTAAATGGAGAATTCTACTAAACAATGAACTTCGCTTAAATTACATAAAATAGAGACACCCTCAAACAAGTAAATTCCCACTAGGTCACCTAAGAACCAAGGACATAATGGTTCAGATAGCTGTAAATGGCTTATTAGATTTTAAAACCCTCACATAAAACATCAAATAAAATCTCACAAATACTTGGGATAGCATAAAGTATAAAGTATCTCTTAAAAACTAAGGAATTGAGAAAATGCTGATATAAAGTGATGTGGGGAATGGCTCCTTAACTATTGTAATCATGTAAGAAAGTTCAGCTCAGATAAAAGTGCGCAGCATCATTTGTGTGCGTGAGTAAATATTGAGATTCCAAGTATCATTAAACAGAGCCATTGCTTACAATGTTTAATAAAAATAATGGGCTCGGGTTAAATGAAAGCATTGCAGAGGAGTCTTTTTTATTCACATTCCCAACACTTTTTTTAACAGGTATCTTTGGAAGATCGCTATTTAATGCCACTCAAGTCCTGCAGCGCCTCATTTCTGTGTGACTACCACGAAAGGGTTACTAGACTGCCGCCTTTTGGAGAGTGTGATTTGGACCCTGATTCAGAAAACAGGTACAGCTGTTATTTTCTCTCTGAAATATTTTTGTTGCAAATGAAAAAAAAAAAATAAAAGTGTTGACTGGAAACTCAGAGCAGAATAGCCGTGCGTCCTTTCAGCTTCGACTGAAAACCCAGCGGAGGAAAGCCGCATGTAGTTTCAGCTGCTCCTCACTCCTGGTACTGCCTCAGGAAGCTGAGCATTGACGCCAGTCAAGGGGCTGTTTTGTGTTTGAAGTAAAAACACTTTGAGTAAAAGTAAACACTAGGATATTACAGAAATATTGCAGTCAAAAACACAGTGCTTTCATTTTGGTTTTTGGTTTGCATGAGCATGGCAGATAGAAAAGGGTAGCCCCAGAGAGCTGGCCACACTCAGGAGAATACTGTGTAGCCCAGAATCATGCGATCTTCCTAGTCATTGTCTGACTTTCTGGCAGGTGCATTTTGTACTTGTTGGTTGTTTATGTTGAAGATAATGATTAAGGTAAGTGAGCAGGAGGTGACAGACAGGGAGTGGTAACCTCACCAAGTATATGAGCCAGGCATCTCCTGTACAAGGATGCGGCTGTGCTGTTTGTTCAAGAGCGCTGCATTGTTTCCATGGCACCCAACAATACATGTTACTAGATATTAACTACACTTGTTTACTGTAAAATTATTCATTGTGTAACTTAGTAATTGTCCTTAAAGTAGGAATCTTACACTATTTAAAATATATGAATAAACACATGTCTAATACCCATGACTAAGTAGGCACCAATAGACAATTTCAAACCAAATTTATTGGAATGCTCTGTCAATAATTGAATGATGATTATATATTTTTAAGTAATCAGGATAAAAATTTTAAATGTAATTAAGAATGAATTGTTATTGTATTATTGTTTTTAAAACAGGCATCATTTCAAACTAATTTAAAGGTTTCAATTCTCTAATTATTAAATTGATCAAAATACTACAGATTCTCTCCCCAGTCTATCCTGTGAGTTGAGAGTTTTACAGGTAAACTATGAGTGAGGAGGTGACAACGCTGGGAACAGTCTGTAGGCAGTGCAGGGTGACCTGTGATCCAGGCAGTTAGCCCTCATCTTACAGACACATGCAAATTCTCAAGGGTTTATATTTCTTGAAGTTTTCATGAATTCTGTTAAACTATAACAGTTCTTCTGTTGATTAAAGATCCTAACTAGATGAGGATCTTTTAAATTAAATCTGCCAAGTAAAGCAAACATGACTTTTATCATTAAAAAAATAGGTAAATAAATAGGAAATCGAAGAAGAAAGGACAGGGAAGGAGGCATAATGTTTCCATGGGGCCAGGGACGTAACTTTCCCACAAATTAGCACATCATTTCATTACAACATTGGAAAGACTTAAAGACAATCATCCATATTTGAGCGTTTAAGAGATGTAAAAATTATCTGAGAATATGCAACAAAAACAAAATAGTTAACAATTTCAACAATCCATATTCTGTCTGTAAATAGAATGTAAAGGTGTTAAATCTTGTGTATCATTTTGTTTTGTTTAAGCATAGGAACATTTTCATAAATCAAAATCCATTTTAAACTTCTACTTCTGAAATACCTGTGAACATTAAATTGTATCCTGACTCCTTCGTTCAGCTTAGCAAGGGAAGAAATAAATAATTTATGGTGTTTGTCAAGTTCGGGGGAAAAAAGCAACAGCACACAGCTCAGCTGCTGTGGTGTGAGAGGGAGCCCAAAGCTCACTGACATGTGGGTAAAGATGGAATCTAAATATACGCCACTCGCATTAGCAATGGAAACGAGACGCGGTGAGTGTCTTGACCAGCTGTGACCTGGTACATCACCTCGGGTGTCAACCCTAATGTATTCAATTTGTGGAGTTCAAGAGAACTCTAATCACAGTTTGTTGAGAGGATTTTGTTGGCATCTTATTAAATTGAGTTTTGAGAACGGGGACATGGAGGTCCAGTCACTGAACAGGGAAGCTGTGGCTCTTGGCTTGGCGGAGTGCAGTGAGTGCACTCAGGCCATGTCATTCTTAGTACCATTCTGAGGAACTAATTGAAAAGCACATCTGAGCAGATGAGCTGGGTCGAGCATTCCAAAGAGGCAGAAGTGAATTAGAATTGATGGATTTGATGAGCTTGGGTGACAGCGTCACATTAAATAAAGTTTGCTCCATTCGTGGACTCACGTGTCATCTGTCTCTGCAACCACGAAAAACATTCAGGGGACTCATTGGCAGTTCATCTCGACATACCAGCTAAGCCATTATAAGAGGCGACACATATTAAAAGGGGTCCTAAGTTCAGCCACTGAGAATAAAACACTTCCCTCGATAACTTACACAACTGTCTCCAGCAGTCATTGGCCCAGGCCCAAGAGAAAGAGTTCCTTCCATTAGGGAGAGATCCCTAGGGCTCTGAGGTTATAGATTTTCAGAATTGGCAGGATTGTTCATTACCTAATGAAAATAAACTGGGCGTTACTGCATGCAGCTGGAGGTACAGTGGCTGAGAATAGGGGAGTACAAGGTGCTCTGAATTCCATAACTGAAGAATTTAAATTTCATTAGTAACGCTTTTGAAAATTGCATAACATTTTTGGAAGAAATCATTCATGTATTTGTTAATTATTTGTGCTTTGTATATGTGAATACCATTGTTACTTGTGAATGTATTCACAGTATATAACTCATTCCTGAAAGATGAAATTGAAAGGAAAATCCATGGAAACAGTCAGAGTGAATATCAGAATGTATCGGCAATTTTGGAGACCACAATATTCTTCCACACACATGCACCAAGAGCAACTAGGAACTGCAACTCTTGATTGTCAGGTGGGAGAAGGGTTGTTTCCCTACTCAAACGGTATACAGCACTAACATTGCCATTCATTTGTAGGGGTTAGGATAAAGTGATCTATATTTTGCATGTTGTAAAATGTAATAAACATTGTGCCTTGAAGTATTTTTATCAGAAATGAACTATATGAAGTATGTAATATTGTCTGTATAGGTCAACTCAAAATTCTTCCCCCAGTTACTAGTCAGTTGATGTGTTTCATAGCATGAAGGTAATACAATACCAGTCAGCGTTTATCTCTTTCTACTTGTTATAGAAGAGGAAGGGTTTAGTCTGTGAAGTTGTTCTTAGTTCCTGTTCATCTCGGCTACTTTGGGGAATGAATGCTTCTCAGCTGAACTTCTTAAGGGTGGAAAGAAAGTGGGATTTACTTAAAAGAAGGAGCCGGGAATTCAGCGTGATGACCTGACAGAGTGCTGAGGCTTTATGGAACAAAAGTCTTTTGGAACATGATGGGACACAGCTGGAAGTTGGCTGCATACAATCACTATAGTTAATGTAAGGGTATTTCATTTTGTCGTGTAAGGTATGAAATCTAATCAGTTAATAAAAGCTCTAGGTAAATAATGTGGACATTATATGCAAGGTACTATTGAAATAGAAGAATATTATTGACAAGGGTCAATAATATGCCTGAGGGGATTAAGGTACTTGTAGCCAAGTCTGATGACCTGGACTAATTTCTTATAAATCACATGGTTAAAGGAGACAGCTGGCTTCCATAGTTGTTTTCTGGCCATGGGCACATGCATGCGTGCATGCAAGGATGTGTGTGTGTATACACATGTGCACACATATTTTTAATCAGAAATACACTTCAATTTTGCAAAACTTTTCTATACCTTTTAATGCTCAGAAAGATTGCTTTTGAATGGCAAAATTCAACATGAATGTTCTGTAATAGATGTTGATAGCAATATACATCAAATCCCGTGTACATATGAGCAATAGTGGAAGCCTGACTCACCAGAGATGTGAACACTTCCAGGCCATTTGACAGTACATCTGGGGCTTTATTTCCACCAGCAGATCAGTCTATAGTATTGCTAATGTCTGTACTAGGACAGAGGGGAGACTTCAGGTTAAAAAAGAAATGTTTAATAGGTGAGGACTCTTTCCTAAAAACTATTCTACTTTCTATATGTTTTGAGGTAAAAATGGCAGATGAAAATAATACAGCTAAGGGATGAGGTAATCTTGGAGTGAGTCTCTATAATTTTGTCATCTTTGGAAATCCAGCTATTATGTTAACTTTTATGAGCTTCAGGGTTTCTTCACTTATAAATTGGATCATATCTTATTTTTAGAAAAGGTGTGAGAAGATGGGATAGAGCATATCTATAACTACATCTATGTATACACAGGGACATATACAGAAATGTATATATTTGAGGTTTGGTATGTAGAAAATGTTTAACAGATGGTTGTACTGTGTTGAAATAAGTACCATGGTTTGTACCTCACCAAGAAAAACAAAACTTTCTTGAGACTCTGATAAAATATCAGTGAAGGGAAGAGAAGTAAATGAGGAGAAGAGGAAGAGACACATGCAGGGGAGAATAGGGAGGGAGGGGAGAACACAAAAGAGGGGAAGAGAAGAAGGGAGGATGTGGAAGGAAAGGAAAGGTGGAGAAAGAAAGAATAGCAGAAATAAATAGATGTGCCCCTTCCTTGGCGCAAATCATGCATCTTGAGACTTTATCCCAGAGGGTAAGAAGATGGCATTTCAAAGTGGATCTCAGTCATTTTTGAAAGAACTGTTGTGTAGTACTATTCTGGTGGGGATCAAGAGTTAGTCCAGTTCCCCATCCCCGTGTTCTCCAGGAAATCAGAAAGCCTGGGTGTAATACCCGATTCTGTGTTATCCCCTTGGTACAGTTCGTGCTCCACTGTGCCTTACGCAAGCTGGGCAAGGGCCTGGAGATTGAAAGAACACACAAGAGATCTGGGTCATTAGAAAGAAGATCAGCCGAATACCTTTTATTCAACCTTGGGGAAATCTTTATATACCTCGCTGCTGCACAAGGATTTCCACCCAGGCAGGTGGGAGATTATTTTACCAAAGATGGAGTAAACAATGCCCTACAGCTAATCACCAGGCGTGGCAGAGTGAGCATAGGAACAAACAGAATGTTTTAGTTAGCTGACCATAAACTGTCCTCAAAATGAATCCCAGGAACAAGGGTAGACCCGGGCCCTACACCTGGGAGTCCAACAGTGCAATTTCTGGAGACTCACCCAGGCACTTAGTACTAGATGACAGCAAACGGGGCCATGCCTGAGAGAAAGGGCAGTGCAGCAAAGCCCCTCCTACTGCAGCAGCCACTGATGCTGTGCCCAGTATGGTGCCCAGAGCCAGAAGCTGTGTATGCTCTTTGTGGGTCCTTACCTAAGATCCCTTCACCTTTATTTAGCTCTTATGACAAACCTGAGTTAAACATTTTTTTTCCTGATGTTTGTTCCTTCAGCGACCTTAGCAGCTCTAAATCACCTCTATCTAGAATTCTTTCTGCTTGAAATATCTTAACAAAGAAAGGTGACTGAAAATAAACACCCACTCCACACATTTATGTAAAGCCCAGTGAGATGCCTAAAAGCAGAAAGACAAATCATGCATTGCACAGAAAAGTGCTCTGCTTCAAACAGGTCTTAACTTCCTTTATCTGATTCTGGCTTGCTATAACTTTGTAAAGTTAGCATAACACAATTCTTTTAAATGTGTTAAGGAGATAGAGCCAAGGACCAGTAGGCACAGGGACAGGTGCAGATGCAGGAGCCATTGCAAGCTCAGGTGCAGGCACATGCACCAGCACAGATGCAGGCGCAGGTAGAGGTACAGACATGGTGCAGGCACAGGCGCAGGTGCAGGTGTCGTCTCAGGTGCAAGCGCAGACACAGGTCCAGGGCAGGAACAGGTGCAGGTGCAGGCTCAGATGTAGGCAGACGCAAATGCAGGTGCAGGAGAAGGTGCAGGCACAAATGCAGGTGCAAGCACAAACGCAGGTGCAGGCACAAGTGCAGGTGCAGGCTCAGGTGCAAGCTCAGGTGCAGGTGTCGTCTCAGGTGCAAGTGCAGACAGAGATCCAGATACAGGTACAGGCACAGATGAAGTCACAGGCACGGGCACAGGTGCAGGGAACACTTACAGAGAGCAATATGCGTGTCTGGCACAACTACCACTCACAGCAGCTTGCAGCTACAAGAAAATTGTTGCCCTCTTCTGCCCTCCTTAGAACAAGCTGTGTATTTTATGTACTCATGGTGCACATACTTATACTCAGGCACACACATTAACATATGCATAAAATATAAACAAATAATTGAATGAAACTTTTAAAATGTGTTAAGTGAATAGTGAGGAGCCCTAGTCAGACCTCTGGAAGACAAGAGAAACAACAGAAAATATTTTTGTCTTATTAAACTAGACATACAATCAAAATGATAGAATACAGTAGATGAGTGAGGAGGAAGGTACCATCCCATAAACGTGTAAGTAAAATTCTGATCATAAAAATAAATATAAATAAAACTAAATTGTTTAGTGTGCTTTTCAGAAGTTAAGTAATGAAAAATAGCTTAGATTAGATTTTAAAGTCTTGATGTAATAAGCAGAATTTTTAATTTGAGGGCAAAAATGTGGCAATATTTGCATCACCTCAACACAGAAAAAGATATTTTTAAGGAAGCAAGCCTAGTCTGTAAATGCACAGGACAAAGGATATGATTAAATATGAGGAGAAAGACTACAGGACCATCTTGCCATCTAAACTTTTAACAATTCCCTATTGCCTGAAAAAATAGAATTTAGACTTTAATATTGGTGTTTTTTATACATTTGCTATAGAGCTTTCTATTGTGTATTTTCCAGATGGTTAAATGGTAATTCTGTCCCTGAATCTCTATACACTCCTGCCTTTTGATGCGGTACTTCTCAATTCTTCTTGGGTAAGGACTAGATGTGCTTCCTGCCACTAGGCTTTGTTTTGCATGACACTTCCTGGTGGACAGAAGGACATAAGTTGCAGTGTGCCAGCCGTGAGGTGGACCTTAGTGGGTGAGTGTGTCTCCCTGCAATCACAGTGCTAATGAAGAAGGGAGACGATGCAGAATGTAGGATGTGATGGTGTCGCTCTTGTTCTCAGTCATCACATACAGATGTAGCTCACCATACAGCTTCGGCCAATTGATAGAAGCATTATTTATAAGAAAATTCATATCTATTATTCCCATCAACTCATTGTCCTTAAGTGTCCACCATACCATCCTTCTCAGGTATATTTTTCCTTCTCTGGAAGGAAACCCCATTTCGTTCTCTCTCTCTCTCTCTCCCTCTCTCTCTCTCCCTCTCTCTCTCTCTCTCTCTCCCTTCCTCCCTTTGTCTGTCTGTCTCTCTTTCTTTCTCATTTCATCTATCTCTATCCCCCTCCCCCTCTTTCTCATGTTTTTCCATATTTCAAATCACTATCAATTTCTCTTGCCTTATATGTATTTCTGCTTCTTCTGTTAAAAAAAAAAGAAAAACTAGCCCACATTCTAACTGATAACAATATTGTTCATCCAATTTCATTTTGTATAGGGTACATTTTTAACTGTGTGGCACATTATACAAATCTGGGCCTTTCGTGATTCCTCGCACCTCTTCAATTCTTGATACTTAGAAAACAGTCTATAAACTCTTATTACTCATTGCTGAAAAGGCAGATGCTTATTTTTATTCCATAAATAATAGCTTCATTTATAAATTATTTTTCCAGACCTGTTTTCTTTTTACTTTAATTTTAAGATTTACTTATTTTTATTTTATAAGTACTTTGCCTACATGGAAGTTGGTACACCATATGCCTGCAGTGCTCATGGTAGTAAAAGCTTAAAGGACAGATGATTTCTGACTGGCAGTGTTCTGTCGAGGGTGTAACCTGAGACAAAAGAGGGAAACTGGGGCTGGAAAATTTGCTTAGTGCTTGAGCCTGGTTCCCAGCCTCAGTGTCAGCTGGTTCACAATCTCCTTCAACTCCACATCCAGGATGTCCGACAATGCCTTCTTGCTTCTACAGGCAACTGCATGAAGGTACATAGACATGCACACTTGCAAACACACACATGCACACACATACAAATTTAAGTTTATTGAGTATGTCAGTTTTCTCCCATATTCTCCTTAGTCGGTTTGTTTCTGGCATTTAAAGACTGGGAGGGGGAGACCACAATTCTTTCAGAAGAGGCTTCTATTCAGACATACTGTGGAGACTGTTGAGGATCTCCAACAGTGACATCTGAAGGATGTAAAGAATCTGTGAATTCGTGGTCCCTTTTAATAGTGGTCGGTGTCCTTTCTTCCAGTGGAAAGACTATGGAGTTCTGAAAGACTCAGCTTGATGCTGACATCTTCGGTGCAAGGTTACAGACTTTACAGACAGGCTCTCTGTCAGAGACAATGACCTAGGTTATGTTTCCATAACCCCCAGGGTTGCTCAAAACTGTGTGTAACTCTAATCCCATATTTTATGATACCCTCTCTGATTTATCTGGACACAAAGTGAACAATTGGTGGTCATATGTACATGGAAATCTAACATTCATACATGAAATAAAAATACATTTTTAAACACTACACTAACATGTGGAACACGAAGCTCTGTATTTCCCTGGAGGAAATAGCAGAAAGTCACCCCTATGTCTGTACGTCACAGCAGCTAATTGTATCATTCAGACTCCAGTGGCACACGCAAGGGGAAACAGGAAAGAGTAGGAAGCTTCCCCAGAGACAGGTCTTCCAGGTGACTTAACCCTCTAGTTTTCTGAGCTCTCCAGCACACTTCATAACAATGGATTTTCACATTATTCTTCTCACTATATCCTGTTTGGTAGAAACTTTTTTAAATGTTATATTCTCAAATTTAGGGTTAAAAACATTGTGATCATCAATGGTCATCAAGAGGTCAAATACCCCTGTCTTTCATTCCCTTCCCTTGGTCCCCCTCGATCCTTTTTCTTCTCTTTCACATGCATACACGTACATTTGTATGGGTGAACTTTGCCCCTTTTACATCTTTTAATTTTACTTCATGTGTATGAGTATTCTGCTTTTATGTATATTTGTGCATCATGTGTGTTCCTGGTGCCTGTGGAGGACAGAAGGGAAATCAGAGGCCATGGAATGGAAGTCACCAAGGTAGTAAGATGCTACATAGGTACTGGAAACTGAACTTGGGTCCTTGGAAAGAACACGTGGTGCTTTTAACTGCTGGGTCATCTTTCCATTCCAATCTTTGCCCTTTTTTCAGAAAATATTACTACCAAGGATTAAATCAGGTCGTTGCAATAAATAAAAACAAAGGATTAATACACACACACCAGTGCTTTTGTCCTGAAAGTAAGGCTCTTTGTTCTTAGAACTTTGAAGATTCTCACCCACAGCCGCATAAATTCTCAGAAATGATCTGTAACAGATGCCATAGTCTAGCTCCTCAATGCCTCACAATTTAATAATAGAATACAAAAAATATAACTAGGCTTCTACAAATAGAAACTCATCTATTCTGAACTGAGAATTAAGAGTCAATGTCCTCATGTTGGCAACTAGAAGACAATGGGCATATAAACAAATTCTTCATGCAAAGCAACTTAGAAATGTTTCATAAAGTAGCTAATAGGTGGGAAATTACTGGAAAACCCCACAGACCTAAACCATGTCATCAATAATGTAATTAACTTAGCTTGCATTGTCCCATCTAAGCAGATACTTGCCTGGACAAAATCCTCCAATCAACTTAAGTTATAAAAACAAGATGCAACAGATTGACAAACTTCAGCATAAAGAGTACCTAGTGTTCCATTAATAATCAATTTTGCTTCATCTTAAAATTCGAATATTTAAAATGAGTTTAGTAAACTATATAAGCAAAATTAGATTTTCTCTGCTTTCCTTCTCATGGGCACTTAATAGTAAATTTAACATTATATATAGGGGTTATATTTTAGTTTGCATACTTATAGTTAATGAAGATGACTTACAATATTTTGGCAGTAATGCAACATTATTGATTTATTTAGTTTGTTCAAAGAATTGACTTACTCTAAATTTAAGGAGCAGAATGATAGACACTAAGTTCCTCAAATGAGCCAGTATGATTAACACAGTGAGCCATTGCTCTAAGTGGGGTTTTCATTTACTTATTTATCTTTTCATCTTGACTTAGGTTCTCATGTGGTCCAGGCTAGCCTTACACTCACTGTATAATTAAGAACAGCCTTGAATTCTTAACCCTCCTGGCTCAACTACCCAGTGTTGAGATCACATGGATGTGGTGTTACTGTGATTTTGAGTCACGTTTCTGCATGTCAGTTTGTCAATCACTCATGCTTCTCTATGCTACCTTACTTAAAGTTGCCCAAATCATCTTGATTGCGAAGTTTTTGATAAAGAACTGTAGTAATATGAGCGTCGGGCCGCTTCCCAGCCACCTGGCTAGCTTTACCCGAAATAATTACATGGAAACTGTATTCTTTTAAACACTGCTTGGCCCATTAGTTCTAGCCTCTTATTGGCAAGCTCTTACATATTGATCTAACCCATTTCTAATAATCTGTGTAGCCCATGAGGTGGCTTACCAGGGAAGATCTTAACCTGCGGCTGTGTCGGGTGGGAGAATCATGGCATCTACCTGACTCAGCTTCTTTCTCCCAGCATTCTGTTTTGTCTACTCCACGTACCTAATTTTCTGCCCTATCAGGGCCAAGCAGTTTTCTTTATTAGTTAACCAATGAAAGCAACAGATAAGATACAAGACCCACCTCCATCAAAGAACCATTTTCATTTTAAGGAATATTAAAGGTAGTTTGAATGCACTTCACTTCGCTGTTGTCTGATTTGTGTAGAAATGTAACTCTGGTCTTCAGCTAAAATATCAGTACTCCGAGTGATTATTAACAAAACAATAATGTATACCCACCTTCCAAGAAATGATTTTTAAAAGTTGCACCAGAGTTATTTCAGCAAACACTTCTAAAACAAATTGATTTAAAAAAAAAAATTCTGTGCCATTTGCAGCAGCAGAATTCGAGCCTTTGCTGACAAGCCAGAGAAGCCCTCTGTGACTCTGCTCCACACCGGTCACAAATTCATGAATTTTATGATTGTTTCCATCAGGTGTCGGTATATAAAGACTGACATTAGAGCCAGAAAGTCTTCATACTGTTCAGCACAGGCCTAGGCAGATTCCTACAATGCTCCTGAACACTTAGAGGCAGAGAAGGAGCAAGGCAGGGCAATGGCCTGTGGACCACTGAGCTGGGAAGATGCCAGTGAACTCACCAGCTGCCCTAAATGACTGTAGGGGAGCATTTGAAGGATTATAGTGAATGCAATAATGACATCTACTACCGAGATATAATTAACTAGAGTCAGATTCTGTTCTGTGAATGTACACTGAGGCTTAGAATGGATTTCAGAATCAAATATGTAGATGATCTAAAAATAACTGGGACTTTTAAACTGATTTTATCTTTCAATTTATTAAAATATATGAAAACATGAATCAACTCCCCTTAAATTATTGTTTTCACTTTTTCAAATGTAAGGAGAGTGTAATCAAAAGTGTTTCATTCAAATTAGCATAAGAACTAGAGCATAAGCCATAGCTGTAGAAAAATAAAGAAAAGTGTTGAATTTTTTTTGGATGAGCATCACCATTTAATTGAAGTTTTAGTATTTGTTGATGGATTATATAAGATTTATAATAAAATGAAAAGGATTTATGCCCGAGAAAGTGCAATGCAGGGTTGCCTTGGCAACTAAAGAGGTAATTTCTTGGGAAGTTGACAATAGGAGCAGGTGTGGGACTGGATTGCAGGAGCTCCCTTTCAGGTAAAGCTGTCATACAGGGAAGGTGGCAGAATTGCGATGATGTGGAGTCAGTGCAGTTGGACACATTGAGCCATAGGACACATGAACTGAAGTGGTAAGAATGAAAGCTGAGCTGGCTTGAAATAAAAAGTGGGAAATTTTTACAGATGCAACCAAAAGGCCAGAAGAGTAATTTGAATGAAGACAGATACTGAAGATTTCAAGCACCTTACAGCAAAAAGAGAGGTGTTAGTGTGTCCAGACAAAGACCAGCCACAGAATCTCAAAGAAGAAAGGAGGAGGGAAGGATCATGACAAGAATGTAGTTGTTGTTCTTTGTTTTAACTCCTTGGGGGCACAGTGCCCAGCTCCCTAATAAGTACATGGAGACTTATTCTTTCTTATGAATTTCCTACCTTGGCTTGGCTTGTTTCTAGTCAGCTTTTCTAACTTAAGGTATCCCATTTCTCTTTAACTATATATTGCCTGTTTTTTTTTATTATTATTCTTTCTCTCCTTCTCAGTCTGTGGCGGACTATATGGCTGTGTTGCTGGCCCCTGACTGTATGGTTGTGTTGCTAGCCCCTGACTGTATGGCTGTGTTGCTGACCCCTGACTGTATGGCTGTGTTGCTGGCCCCTGACTGTATGGCTGTGTTGCTGGCCCCTGACTGTATGGCTGTGTTGCTGGCCCCTGACTGTATGGCTGTGTTGCTGGCCCCTGACTGTATGGCTGTGTTGCTGGCCCCTGACTGTATGGCTGTGTTGCTGGCCCCAGTACCCTCCTCTCCGACTCCTTTTCTAAATCATTGCTTTCTTCCGTAAATATCTCCTCCTGTTTTTTCTCTGCCTGCCAGCCCCAGCTCTTTCTCTCTCATGCCCTGGGTATCAGTTGTTTAGCTCTTTATTAGACCAATCAGGTGTTTTAGGTAGGCAAAGTAACACAGTTTTTCAGAGCTAAATAAATGCAACATAAAATAATGCAACACGTCTTTGCCTCATTAAATAAATACTCCACATTATAAATGAATGTAACACATCTTAAATATACTCCATAGCACAAGCGCTGTTCTAAGTTCGTTGAGATGAAAACTGTAATTGTCACTCTTTATATCTTGGAATCATGGCTAAACTTTCAAATGGGATGAGAAGAATGGGAAGAAAGCTTTGAAGACCAAATGTGAGGGGTAAAGAGAAAAAGAGCAGAGACTTCTCCCCAAAATAATAAATATTAGTACTAAGAGTCTTGGTTATAAAGTTTTGGTTACAAATAAAATAAGTATAAGTTACCTAACTCTATTCTAAATGGATTTAAGATTACAAAATATAAAAGTATCAAAATGTCATTGAGCTGACATTCTGTTTTACATAAGATGGTCTGCTTGCTTCTGCATTTATTGTAAGTCATTTGCAGTTGGATTTCCTGTGAAGTAATAATCCATAAACTCTATATTACTGGAGTTTGAGTATTAGAACACTTGGGATCTTAGCATATATTAGTTATAGCTTTTCCATATTAAAGTCCAAAAGTAGATAAAATAAAATTTTAATCATATCTTATAATGGGGAGAGATGTTTCTTCATTAAAAATTTTATATTCCATTGAATACCAAAAACTAATTAGAGTAACTTCTGGAATTTTTATTTAAATGAACTAATAAAAATTAGCATGTTGATTTAGAACAGATATGAATATATGTCAGAATATAAAATACATTTCCCTTAATTAAAGATTTAAAGTATGTGCTTAAATAAAACATATGTGAATTCAAAATAGTGACCATTATTAGCCTCACTTGGTATTATTTCTGGCCCATGCTTTCAGAGCTCGCCTGATTCTTTCCATCATCAGAGTTAGACTCAGCCTGTAAATGCAGAATGGTGGAGCATGTGATGCCAGAAAACATGAAGCTGAGTCCCAGCGCTGCTGCTTCAAGCTGAAAGGCTTGTAAAAGTGTTCACTGTCTCGAGTTCAAGAAACAGCAGAGAACAAGTCAGAATATCTAGGTTGGTGGCTCACTGTGTAGGTTATCCAGAGTTCTATAAACCTCACATCTGTAGGGTTTGGAAAGGTAAAGCACTTTAGCTGCCAACAATGGAAGAGAGAAAGGAAAACCAAAACCCTCAATTGAGCTTCAGAAAAACAGGGTTGTTCAGAAGGTCAAGAAAGTGTCCCCATCAAATTATTAGGGAGGTATAACCAGAGTAAATGAAAATTATGCATAAAGTTTTCAGTTCAGTGTTTACTTGAATGTCTAAATATTTAAGGGAAAAACCATCACTACAACCAGGCCTGGTCGCATGTGCCTGTGTTTCTAACACTCAAGAGGTGGAGACAGAACAATTAGACGAGTTCAAGGACAAGCTTAACTACTTGAAACCTCATCTATAGATAGATAGATAGATAGATAGATAGATAGATAGATAGATAGATTGATAGATAGATAGATAGATAGATAGATAGATAGATAGATAGATAGATAGAGACAGACAGACAGACAGACAGACAGACAGACAGATGATAGATGACAGACAGACAGATGATAGATGATTGGGTGAATAAAGAATACTTACATAATTGGCATACAGTTGTAAATTATTGCAGTTGGTCCAAATTAAGACAAAAATCTCAGTGACAGTGTGATTTTGAGTATGATGGGAGAACATGTTACCCTTTTTTGTAAAACAAGCATTGAAAATATCTAGACATAAACAGTGATGATTGCTACAGTTTGCCACACTGATGTGTTTCATATTTTAAAATGTTTATTAGTGTCAGAAAATAAATCACAAAGATAGTCTTAAATTTGACCGAAGAATGTGTTACTTGCTAAAAATGAATCAAATTTTATAGATTTTGAAATATTATAGAAATTGCTACCTGGGGAATGTCATTTGACTTGTAGTTCTCCTTAAACTATTTTCTATAATTATATTCAGAGACAGCTGGGAGGGGAGGGGTAGTGGTTGGGAGACTCAAATCAGAGGTATAAATGATAAGTTGTTAAACACAAAGGCTTTTACCTATAATCGAAAGCAAATTAGGGTAATCATTTCAGAAATTATGCTTCATGAAGATATAAGTTAAGTCATTCCATTATCATACAAAAAGCAGAAAGAACCAAATATTTTAAAGAAACAGATTTTACTGCCCAAATACAATTATTGTTATTTTTATTTTGAGGAGTATAATAGCTATTTGTTTGAACTAAATTGGCAAATTTAGGCTTCCTGCTGTGATGCTAGTAAAACTCCTAGAAAGTGCCTCCAAGAAAAGAGCCATTTTTCAGTGAGAAAAACAAATGAAAAAGAGATACACAAAACAAACTAAAACTAGCTCAAAAGACAAAGTCTGAAAATGAGAAATGTATTTGCTGTATTTCAAACTTGGTTGCAGAAGTATGAACATGAATTGCTGTCCAGAAGAGAGGATGTGTGGGCTTGTCAGCCTCCATCTGGAAGAGCAGCACTGGCCACCTGCAGAGCTGGGGGAAGAGAGAAGGGGTTGATGAACTTTATCACCTGGGAAATGATGCACTCTAGGGACAAGGAGACTTAGACAGAAACAATATGAGTGTTCTCAGCTTTTTGAAAACACTGTCACTGAGAGCGGATTTCAGCGTAAGTCTGTATTACTCCAAAGAACAGCCTCCTTCCCAATGCTTGCTGTCAATAGAAGGTCAGCTCTGCAATGACAAAAAACCCCTGCACATGTCTTCCATTTAGGGAAACATTTGTTAAAACTATCTTGTACTGGGGAACTATTGGTATAGAATACCATAGGCTGTTTTTCACACTGAAGATTTTCTATTTTGTCAATTCAAGTCAAATACAATATTCTCATTTAATCTAAATATTAAAGTCTTGAAAATTGACAGATATCTGAAAATCTTCTTTTGCCTTGCCTCTATTTATATTTCTGTTCCCTTCAAAATCTTGATGATTGATATTGAGTTGGTTCAGTGGTTAAGAACACTTTCTTCACTTCCCAAGAAACCAAACTGAGTTTCTAGCACCCATAGAAGGTGGCACACATGTTAGCATTTAGGCATTCCCACCGGCCTGCCCTCAAGGACGAAGTGACAGCAGAACACATCATTTTCATGATGGGGAGAATCTTCTGTTTTGTGTTAATTTCATTGGTTAAATAAAGAGACTGCCTTGGCCCTTTAATAGGACAGAAAATTAGGTAGGCGGATTAGACTGAACAGAATGCTGGGGGAAAGAAGCCGAGTCAGGCAGTCACCATGATTCTCCCACTCCAGACAGATGCAGGTTAAGATCCTCCCTGGTAAGCCACCTCGTGTGCTACACAGATTATTAGAATGGGTTAGATCAATATGTAAGAGCTAGCCAATAAGAGGTTAAAATGAATGGGCCAAGCAGTGTTTAAAAGAATACAGTTTCCTTGTAATTATTTCGGGGGTAAGCTAGCCGGGTTCCAGGCAGGAACACAGCCCTCTGTTCTTCACAACATTTTCAGCTGCCAAGATGTGATGCTGTCTCCCAGAGTTGTGCACTGTCTCTATGCACTATATCCCCCTACAAAAGCAAGTGCCTTCTCTCCTGTCTTTTCCCTTGTACTCTTGCTCATAGACCACTCTGCACACCCCCATAACTCTCTCACATGATATCTGCTGCATGGTGTGACTTTGTGAGACCCTTTGGCTCCAGCTTGCCAAGGTACTTTTCATTGCTAAATCACAACCCCCTACCACACTGGCCTGAGGGCATCCAACTTCTCCTTCTGGACTCTGTATATGCCCATACACACAAGCCATTCACAAATACAGAAGCACACATGCACACACACACACGCTAAAATAAATCTGGTTTTGAAATCTATATTCATCCATCTATACATGCATACATAAATATATCCTATGATTAGAAATTGCATAATTTAAGCTGCATAAATAAGAAATTTTCCCAATGGCATATTTTAGAACCCTTTTCTTACGATCAAAAGAATCCAAACAGCTATAGGCACAAGACTGTGTAAACCTGACTTGAGTAGATGACAGAAGAAAAACAACTGACCAATGGAAAAAATTTTCTGACTCGAAAAGCTCTTTAAAGCGACAGACACTGCAGCTTGAAGAGAAAGCTGCAGATGTGAGACATCTTTGTCCACTTACATGTGACAGAGGTTTAATGTCTAGAATGTACAACGTACTCAAAAACCTAAAAATCAAGAAAACAAACAACCCAGTTACAAAACTGGGGTCTGGTACTGAGAAGAAACTGTTCCAAAGAAGAACCCTTAAAATGGTGTTCAATGTAACAATCCCGTTCTACCCTAAAATATTGGCAGTTTCAAATAAACAGAGCAAAAGCCGTAATCTAACAGCTTGCTGCACATGACACTGGAATAAGAAGTGTGTAATCAAAATAGATTAAGCTATGTGCTGCAGGAAAAATATCAGGAGGCTTGATAAAGTAATATTCAAAATATATAATATTTGAAACTGATAAAAACTAAAAGATTAAATTTCAACTATAAAATCTCACATAAAAATAATATTACCCCTAATACATTTAATTTGTGAATATCTTCATAGATAATCATTTGCTCAATATTACCACTAACGAGGGCCTCCATGTCTTCACTGCTGAGCGTCACTACTAAACCTTCTGCTGAGGATCTGTGGCCAGGCAGTTTCCTTCTGCAGGCTCAATGCAGATGCATATAAGAAGGATTTGTTCAGTTTTAACTATATACTATCCCTTGCTGTCACCAAAATTTAGAAAGTCATGTCACAATATCTCTTACCAAATGGATCTTTGGGGGAAATGCCTTTTTAATGCTTAATTCTAAAATTATCAGAAAAATAACTGGACCTAAGTAATTTCATCTCTTGATAAATTATGTCAAAAGAGGCCCACTCCACGCTCTAATGAAAAATAACCATTACATTTTGTTTACTTTTTCTTAGAAACAAACTCTTCAGCAGAGAGGACATGCCTAATGTTTGTTACCATTCCACATCAGCAGGAGTGGCCAGTGATATGCACAGGCAAGGAGGAAATGGATGACTTTGAAGATACAAGTCGTGACATGCAGGCACAATCTGTCCTCTGGCCTTCATGTGCATGCCCCAATCCCCATGCAAATATATGTAATTTTAAAAATTTAAGACAGAACAAAAGTCATGTGATAGTGAGTGAAGACTAGGCTGTTTAGTCTTTTCCTCAGTCCACATCTAAACCAGAACCTCGTTCTTTTACCAGACTGAGTGAGAGATTCTTGGTGGGGAATCTAAGATTCTTGTGAAACCTGAGCACAAACTGAATAAAATGAATACACATGCATATTTGGCATCTCAAATAAAGTATTGCTAGGAATCACAGGGGATAGCATTGTGTTTGTTTGTTTGTTCTTTTTGTTTTGTTTTGACATTTAACCTTGACTTATTGAGGAGACACTTCAACCCTGCTGTTGAAGTGTCTCCTCTTTGATGTCTTCTGGAACCTTCTGAATCATCTTAACTGTGTTGGGGTGAAATAACATTTATTCAAGCTGAAAAAGACGTTTGCAGTGTGGCAGACGTATTTCTGATGCTTTAAGCCAGACTCTTCCACGTCATAACATGACAACACTCTAAGCTCCTTTTGCTGAGTTTCTGCTGTTTTACATAAAGTGTTGCATCATGTGCACTTAGGATTTATGCCTACCTTTACATTTTATATTTATTCTTTAAAAGAGCATGGCTCATTTATCATTGTATCTACTGACAAATGAACATTGAAGAGAACATTGTCCAGTAACGAGTATGTTTGACAAACAGGAACACAAATCAATTTCTGTATATAGGAATTTCTAAAGAAGTTTACGAACATAAATATTCTCACAAATGGTGTGAAATTAATGTAGATTGACCTATTTTTAAGGCCATTGGCATTTTTACTTATAAAGAATGAGTTGTCTATGCAGCTTTTCTTTGGTTAACTTCAAAGCCTGGTAGATAATTCCCACTCTGCAATGCACGCAAATGTGCAAACACATAAAAGGGATCAGGTCTCTTATGTTAAATGCCATATGGTCTGCAAAGGGCCTATAAAGATCTTCCACAGGCTTTATTTTTTATCACATTTTATTTTTCAGTGTGTATCTGTGTTAGTGTTTCTGTATGCACATGCACAAACATATGCATACACATTGTCTTAATGTGGATGTGCAGATCAGAGGACAAGTTCTCACCTTCTACCATGTGGTCCCTAGTTCTGAACAAATGCCGTACCGACTATTCCATCTCACTGGCACTCTCATAAACTTTAAATCATCTCTGAATTACTGCTAACACCCAGCACAGTGCAGCTGCCATGCACATAGTCAGTAGTCTGTATTGTGTATGAAGTAATGTGGGCACCCAGTGTCTGCACAGGCTCTTAGCAGGTGGGCCACTATAGCCTTGTTGCATTGACATACCCTCCAGTTCCAAACAGGTGGAATCCAGAAAGTAAATAGCAGTCATGGAGTGTTTTTTTTGCAATGTGATTTTGTGTCTCTAATAATCACAATTGGGCCCAATACTTAACACTGAACAGCTTATCTGAGAACACTTAACACTGAATAGAAACCCTCATATGGACATGTGTGTTCCACTCAAATCTACGAGGATTCCCTGTTTTGTGCATAAATTAGGAATAACATTTTGATAATGCTTCCACAATGTTAGCTATTTTAAAAAAGAAAAAACCTGTATTCTTATTAAAAATGTTAAGTCATGAAGGAAACAATTGGTAAAAAATTATAGTCATTTAAAATTATCATTAGATGAAATTATCAAATTATATATTTTACATCCTACCTCATTAGTTCTCTTAAAATTCTATCTTTTGGGGCTTGATTTTTTTCTTCATACTTTAGTTCAAATTGTGATCAGTTTTAAGCAAATGCCTATGCTTTTGTTGCCATAAAGGTTCAGCTCAGCCAGCCCTCCATTCCAAAGACTCATCACAGCAGAGAGAAGAAACCTAATCAATTCTCAGTGCACTGAGAAGAGGGAACAGACAAGGAGTTCAGAGACCTCCAGGCTACTTTTTCCAGTACTGATAGAAGCTTTAGGTTAAAAGAGAAAAAGAGCTGAGGTACTACTCAAGAAATTTGCATAATTAAGCAGCCTCCAATTGGTTACTTATGCCTTTAATCCCAGCACTCAGGGATGCTGAAGCAGAAGGATCACCTAGTTAAAGGCCAGTCTGGACTACATAGAAAGTTGCAAGCCAGCCTAATCTAATACTTATGAAATGCTGTCAAATAAATAAACAAGCAAGCAAGCGTGAGGATCCTGCATGGTGGTCGGATAAGTAGACACACATCTGCTAGTTCACTTTGCTTCAGTGAGATCAGTCCTGGTCCTGCAGGATGCTCTTCTTCAGCATGCCCAGCATGAATCATTACCTGGACAGACAATTGTTCTCATGAGGGTCTAATCATTTCTGCCTACAAATCTTTGCAGTTCCTGGAATTCCAGGCAGTTTTGGGTTTAGTACAATGACTTTTGTGCCTTCATTCTGCAAAGGAGATAAGATACTATAGGTAGGAAGACATTCTTGGTGATTAACTTTTTCATGCAGGGTCAACTCAAGTCCTATCGGAACTAAGAGGAGCAGATCAAAATAGGGAAGACATGCAAGGGTTTTATTCTAATCTTGGTACTTGTGGGCCTAATGAACAGTTGATGCATTTTGATGAGAACAGCTTGTGATTACCTGCTACAAAATCATATGGAGTTTTCCAGTCAATAAAGCTCTGGTAGATGCAGGTGAACTACAGATGATTGAGTTCTGGGACAGATTTGACTTCTCTCTACCTTAGGAAATAGGGATAATTTGCTGTTGGCAGGGAACATACCTAACAGGTCCCAGGCTCTAAAGATGATTGTCTCTGAAGGCAATGCTTGCATTGCTCTTTGGAAAGGTAATGATGAATTTAGTGCAGTGTTGATGAATAAGTCTAAAATATTATTTGTTTCTGGGATGTCTTGTATTTATAACCAGTGCAGTGTATATAGATTGTCTTATTGAGTCTTGTGGGTACAGTGTATATAGATTGTCTTTTTGGGTCTTGTGGGTACAGTGTGTATGTATTGTCTTATTGGGCCTTTTAGGTACAGTGTGTATGGATTGTCTTATTGGGTCTTGTGGGACTCCAGGTAGATTTATGTTCTCTAGCCCCATGGTTTTTGAAGTGACCAACTGAGGTGTCCTGAATAGTTTGGAAATAACTGGAGCTAGAAGCTGTCTAAAAATGCACTCTTCAGTGGGTGTTTCTGCAAACAGAAAATTATTGTCAGTGCTGGAAAAGATAGAGGAAAATATTAGTCATCTTCACATCACAGCTTTTGGATCTTCACATATGCTTTCTAATTATTTGTTTCTAAGCAGATTTCTGTTTCATTGACGTTGTTTCTAATTCAGGCTGCTCACATCTCATGTGGTTGGGCATTCACTACAGATAAGCCCCACCGTGGAGCTGTGTAAACGTTAACTAGATCTGTCTTTCTTGTGGACTCATCTGCCCCATATTCCAAAAAAAAAAGCAACGCATTTTACATAGCAGATTTGTACCCTGGAATACATTTTACATAGGAGATTTGAACCCTGGAATACTAACATTGCAGAAGCAAAAGGAAACCACCAAAAGTCATGAGATACCTCCACTTGCCTGACACTTTGAATTTCAGTAGAATATCTCAAGTCATAATGTTATGAAATACAAAACTCAATAGTGTATCTGTTTTCATTTTATCATATTTACAATAGGTTTTATTAGAAAGTCTATGACATTAACCTTCACATAATGGACCCATTGCTAATTTCCTTTCAATAGCTTCTGAGTAATGGTCTCTGTTTTGTCTTTAAGAAATGATAGCAGCATTTACTTTTTGGATAAAGCTTAATGCAATGGTTGCATGTGTTTTTCCACAGATTCATGTGAGTAAACTCCTGCTTTTTATTCTGATGATATTTGTGGATACAGATTTCAGGGGTGTTCATATGGATCGTTCTAATCCTTAGATGTGGTTCTTGTGTAGACAGCAACTCTATTATTAGAGAGAAAACATGAATGTTGATTTTTCTAGGTGTTAGTTACCTCACTAACTAACTGGATTGCTTCCAGCTCTGTCCATCTACCTGTGATTTTCATAATTTCACTTTTCTTAACTACTAAATAATACATCATGGTATAAATTATCATCTTTTTAATATCCATTTATCAGTTGGTGGCCATCTATGTTGTTTTTGTATCCTGGCTTTTGTGATTGCAGAAAAGAAGAATATGGATAAGGAAATATATATGTAGTATTATAAAGAATCCTTTAGGTTTATACCAATGATGGTCAATCTGGATCTTGTGAGAGAACCTCTTCTAGATTTTTTGGGAACATCCACACCGATTGGTATCTTCATGGTGGTGGCTCTACCAGTTTGAGTACCAATGAGGACATAACAAAATGAGGCGCAGACTCTCTGACTGTTAAGAATATTTCAGGAAGGCAGACCCCCCACAGCCAGGATGAGAACTGTGGTGCCAAGCCTGCTTAGACTGTTTCCTTGTGCTTCTCAGATTGCAGAATGTGGAAAATAAATATTTGTTGATTTAGTCAATTACTGTGATATTTTGTGAACCAGGGAGAGTACAGTTACTCTTAGCTTCTTCTGTACTTTTACTAGCTGAGGATTCCTGAGTGATTACTAAGTTCCAGTTACTGTTATGTATGTGCAGATCTCATTTATTTGTTATACCAAATGCAAGAGCAGACACTTCACATACTCTGCCTCAGGGTTTGCACTTCTAGATATAGATCCATGAGTCCTAGTGTCTTAGCATTTCAGGTTTAATTACAAATCTTTTTCTTCACTGAGCTGTGTCATTAAACTATAAAAATAGCCAGGTCATATGCCCAGTGTCAAATCTAGGATTGTCTGTGCCTTACATTCTTCTTTTACTGCATAAACCCGTGCCCATTATGGAATATATGAGTGACATAAGGCTTAGAGTCTATTACACATTTCCAAACGAAGAGATGCTTAGTCCTCTACTCCTTAGAAATTAATGTATTTAGCATAATAGACTACACTTGTACATACAGAGGAAAAAAGCAAGGTCACATAAAAATTATAGCTGTTATGTCATCCATTTCTTATGTAGAAAGTGTGTAATCGCTTTCACTGATAGGTTAAAGAGTACCACAATATTATTTTCCATGGCTCTATCTAAGATCAATCCTATTAATTTTTTAAAAAAGAGAGGAAAAAGCGATTAAGAAGATGTGTATCAGAAGTAATCTATGTATATAATGCTTGTTTATTAATTGGCAGCTATCCATTATAGATCCTTTGCTGTGTTTGGTGAGGAAGCAGGTGGGAGTTTTCTTAGTGGAGCCCTGGTTCAGCTACTTCATCATTAATGTTCCTCCAAATCATGCAAATGCTGCTGGTACTATGTGTGTGATGTAAATTATACTCATTGCTTCAACAGCTGGGCACATGGCTGAGTCAATGAAGTACTTGTTGTGCATGCTTGAGGACCTGAGTTCAGATTCCCAGCACTAATGTAAAAAGCTGGGCTTAGTGTCTGAGTTTGTAACTCAGCTCTACTGAGACAAAGACAGTTGAATCCCTGGAGTTCAGTGGCCCATTAACATGGCCAAATCCATGAGATCCAGGCTCAATATGGTTCTGCCTTTCAACTGACAAGACAGTAAGGCACTGATGTCAGCCTTTGGTCTCCACATGTACTGCACATACATGTGTGCACACACGCATTTGCTCATGCATGCACAGGTGCACATGTGAATATGCATTTATCACACATAACCACACACACACAAACACATACACATGTAAGTATAGTCATTGTGTAGAGTGTGTTTTTGTTGTTTTTTTAAGCACAAATTATGCTGCCTCAGTCTTGAAACAATTGTAGACATATTTAAAAAGAAAAATCTTCTTTTATATTTTAAATGTCATGGGGTTGTTTCATAAAAATGATTGATTAAATGATTAAAATTTGAATGTAAGGAGTTCAAGAGATTATCTGCTCTTGGAGTATATTCCTAAAGCAGACTAACAGTATCTGCTTAAAGCACACAGCTTCAAACTTCATGCCCTACAGCATGGTTACAGTTCTCTGTCTATCATGTGATTACAACACTCCTCTTCTTTCTTGAAAACTCTAGTGAGTAAAGATCTATCTTTCACATTGCTATCAGTCTTAGCCCCAGAAGATTCCTTAGGGGTGTGTGCCAATGTAAATATACCTTGGCAACAGAGCTCAGTGAGCTCTGGAGTGGGCTCCATGTTCTCCTTCATTCAAGCTGCATTTCACAGATAGACACAGTCTTATCAGATGAGTGAAAAAAATTAACAAAAGATGAAAGAAAATATTTGTGCTAGAAAAAGTTTATACTTTGATGGATCAATCTAACTAATATGCAAAATGAATAAACTATATGATCATTCATTGGCAGGAGGCACTGTAGAGAATAGGAGCAGAGATGTCTAATGTGGAGTTTGACTACAGACTCCATCTGAAAAGAAATTTTGAACCCCAATGACAAAGGAGGTTTTCTTGATAATATTTAACATGTGGTTATCTCTTTGTAATATTAAATTTCATATCTGTGAATTCAGATAACCATGGATCAAAACTATTTGGGAAGGCTTTGTCTGACATGCATGAGAACTTATATTCAATACATATTAGCACAACTAAAACTTAAAAAACAAAAGAAAAGGTGAGAAAATAATTTTGAATTTCCATGGACACTAGATAGTTTCATGTATTGTGAATAACTTAATAATGACTTCGCGTGTAAGGGAGTTTGTACCCAGGTTATGTGCAACTATTGTTTAACTTTATACAAATAATATCTCTGTGACAAGAAGATCCAGGGGTAGGTCTCTAAGTAGCAATGACAGCAAGTAACTCAAATTTTCCAAGACACAATCCCCAGTCATGCCATGGTTTATTTTTCTATTGACCAGGGAGAAGCTGTGACAGAGAAGTGGGTGACTGGTCATTCTTCTCATCACCACCTTAATGGAACTGTTGTTTGCATTCCTTCCAAAGGACAACATCATTTTCCCCCTAACTTTGTACAGTTGCTTTGGCAAGGATAGCACAATCTGACTCTGCCCTTACAGTACTATTGCCAAGTTACATACAACATGTTTGTTTGGGCATATGGTCCTGCTTCTCTGATCTTTTAACCTTTGTTTATATTAGATGCACCAGGGTGTAATGGATCATTTAGGGGAAGTGAACACTGGGAATGGCAGCAGGTCTGGTTGATGCCATCTGGAGGTATAAGGAAATGAAATTTCTTTCTTCCTGAAACTTGATTTTAAAGAAGATTAAAAATCAGTGTGAAAATTTAGGATTACTTTAATTAAAAGGAGGGCATATTAATTATCCTGATGTTTGATGTGGAAGTGTCATATATCAATCTGTTGATTTCATTGGTTAAGTTATAATAAACCAGCTGCTTGGCCTCATGGCTTGGAACATAGATGGGAGGAGTAAACAGAATAGAATTCGGGGCGGAAGAGGAAGTGAGGTCAGACTCTGCTCTGCTCCCAGAGAGACCCGATAGCTCTGCTGGAGCAGAGACACCATGCTCAGCTCTCCCAGGCAGATACACGCAATGAAGCTCCTCCAATCCCGGATGGATGTAGGCTAGAATCTTCCCGGTAAGCGCACCTTGAGGTACTTACAAACATCATTAGAAATGGGCTAGTCCAGGTGCGAGAATTAGCCTGTAAGGGCTAGGGTTCATGGGCCAAGCAGTTCTTAAATGAATACAGTTTGTGTGTTGTTATTTCGGGCATGAGCTAGCCAAGCGGCCGGGGTGTTGGGGACACAGCCCCGCCGCTCCTTATTTCAACAGATGTTGTGATAAAGACCAACAAAATTTGAAAGAGATGGTTCATTTGACTTAGAGTTCAAGGGTCGCAGCAGCAGGAACACGAAATGTTGATCCCGTTCCTTCTTCAGTCGAGATGCAGAGAAAGTTGAGTGATGGTGATCACTTCACATTCTACTTTTCATTCAGTCCAGGAGCTCAGTCCATAAGTGGGTACTGTCCATAGTTATGGTGGCATTTCTACTTCAGTTAATCTCTTCTAATCTCCTCAACGAAACACCCAGAATTTGTCTCCTATGTGATTCTAGATCATTTAAAGTTATCAAGCAATATTAATCATCACAGAAGACATTTATCTGTTGTTTAAGATAGGAGAAAGAACTGATGTATGGAAAGCCACCTGGATACACGTTAAAGCCGTAGTATATCTCTGTTCTGAAGCAAGCATTCTAGAGTAATCCCGAAACTTCATAGACTTGGCCTGCCCAATTATATAAAGTGGATTTAATGGGAATAAAATCATTTTATTTTCATTTACAGAGATTTGGACAGGATTAATGTGCCATCTAAAAGCCTAATTGCATGCATAGTTAGAGTGATGAGGATTGAACTTTACTTGGAGAAACTATTGTGCAATAATAGGTTGTTTTCAAATTGCATTGCTGATTTATGTCCTTTGGAATTTAGAATCTGTATTTTGATGACTGGCAGACTTCTAGAAATAAATATGAATATTTATTTTGAGTGCTTAAACCCATCTAGATACAGTATATGATCAGTATACTCAGCCTTCCCCCTGCATCTGATTGTTATGCTTCAATAATAACTACATGAAAGAAAACAAAAGCACACATGGACAAACACACATAGTCATATAGATGCATGTGTGCACACAGGCATTTATGCATTTAGGCATACATATACCTATCACCATCAAATGCTTTTCATTTAAGAGAGAAAATGTCTGCCAATATCAAATGATGGCAAGAAGCTAGAGTTTTCTCATTTGTTATTGGTTGGAGTACACAAGAATACAATGAGTTCAGAAAAAGAGAACACCTTCAGTTGCCTCTAAAGCTATGCATAGACTGCACTGTAAATCATCCATTCCATTCCTGGATATTTTCCTGATACAAATGTTATATACAACACATGCACATTAGTAGACTTAACAGGAGTTTTAATGCACAGTAAGTAGGAGAACCATTATGCTCATGAAAGGAGAGTACTTAAACAACTTTAAACGTCCAGAGGTGGAATGCTGCACTATAAAACCTTTGTCCCAACAGTGTTTTACTTTCACATTAAAAATGTTCACTACTGCATTTCACTGATAGTGTTATAAAGAGCTAACATGTAAATAAATGAGCACCAGCATTTTATAAGAAAACTTCTTATATAAGCAAGCAAACATACAAACATGATCCTTCTGGCTAGGGCCTCAGTTTAGTGGCACACGCCTCATGCCTGACTCCCCAGACTGAAAGCCAGACTGTTGCTCCTCCTCCAGAGAAACACTGCAAGAATCATGTCTGAAAATACAGAGTTCAATGGCCCTGAGGTTATCATTTATTCAAAAATGCCAAGAGCTGACAATCATCATTTTTGTTCTTTGGATAAGCAAATGAGGCATTGGCCAAGGATCCTCTGATCTCAGTTGAGTTTTAAAATGTAGAGTTATTATATCTACTTGAGCTACTGCCAGATTAGAATGCAACAAAGGGTGATATTACTTTTACTTTTTACTTTCTTCTCAAATAGACTTTGTTCCTGCCTGAGAAGTTGAAATCTAAAGAATATGACTTTACAGGACAAATGTCATTAATAGGAAAGAGCATGTGCCACTGTTCTGCATAGATTGAGACAGTACATCGTGGCATCCAAAGAAAAGGTAAAGACTTGTACTAAGAGCTGTGTGGATATCCAGGCAGAGTAATGTGCCCTAGGAATCTCCAAAGGAGCATGTCATGCTACCAGAGTTCCTGCTTCCTGAGAGAGTCTAGCTTCTCTACATTGCTGAAAAGAGAGTCAGGGAACAAATGCTGTCTAGCTACAGTGGTTGCTAGAATGAGCATCATTCTACATGGTAACTATCTTGTGCATGGCCAGGTATCAATGAGTATTGACAGTATCAGTTTAGCTGAGATGGATTTTACTGTTCCTTTTCTTCGTGATGTATAATTTTTATTAGTATTTCTCCATTTATATAATAGCAAAAGTTACTTGTGTGGGAAGAGAGAAATTTAATCATGAAAAATCAGATATATGAAAATAGCAACTCCTCTTATTTTTCCAGTTTACCACATGTTGCTTTGGAAAATTTATTTATAAAATCAGCACAAACAATTTAAAAAATTAAACATGATACACACAAATCATTCTCATTTGTTTTCTGTAATTTGCAGTGAGTTCACAAAATGTCTTTAAAATGAGGATGTTACCACTCCAAGTTATGTTTGAGGGGAAGAGTTTTATTGTAGGTATGAGGGAGAATATAGTCAAAGACAGCTGAAAGAGTCCAGAGCAAGGAGAAAAAATAGTAAATTGAGCATGGCCAGCAGATTGGACTGGGCCATGAAAGGAGACAGAGAGGCAAAAAGTGGGAGAGGAGGAATAGAGGAAGACAAAAGAGAGAGCACTATAGGGCTTAAGTGCAAACTATCAGGCTTCTGTGGGAATGCTAAATGGAAAGGAAGTACATGAGCTGGAGAAACTTAGGGGAGGGGAAGGACTGAGGGGAGCCAGGATGCCTGCAGTGACCCTATAACTGGGAAGGCTGAAAGCCAGAATGAGCTTTGATATGCTAGCAGGAACCACACATAGCCATTTGTCCCTCTGAGGAATGAGAAACAGACTCCTTTGGTAAAGGGTGTTAGAATTTCGGGAAGTGGAGTTTCCTTTAGACCTGACAATAAGAAAGCATTGATTCCATTGTCTTTAGCTACTAGTCTGAAGATTGTCTGAAAGCAGCTGGTGATTTATCTGTGCTGAAGAAGAAAGGGAAGTCTCTCATTTGCTTACTCTTGATTGAACTCTCTTGCCATACCCATAAACACCTTCTTATCCTTAGTCAACTGGTCCTCAGATAACTTCCTCTCAAATGTCAGCTAATACAATCCCCAGTGAACATTTTTTTTTTGTAGTGAAAGAGTAACTTGGCAATGGACGGCCAAGGAATGCCACAAAAATCAGACCACACAACAGATTTTAATGGCGGAGGTGAGGGTGAGGCATGCAAAATGGCTAACTCTGAGCAGGGATGGAGAAACCAACAGGCCAGGCTGTTATAGGATGTATGGAGCATATTCACAGGTAAAATATGGCTACGATGGGAATGTGTTACATTGCCACTAGTGATGGTGGGCTTGTTGGTACTGAGTCACTGAAAGCAATGAGGACTCTAGTTCTGGAAGGTGGGCAATTTTTAGTTGACCCAGGCCTCTCCATGTTAGCATTGATTTTGGTGATGGTGTTTCCCTTAGCACTTACCAGAACTCACACCTGTTTATTTGCCTACTGTAATTAATGTTTTATTTAATTAGCCTTTTTCATTTATTTTAATATCAACCTCAATTTCTCCTCCTTCTCCTCTTCCTGTTCCTTCACCCCTCTGGACTCCCATCATTTCCCTCCCTGTTCACTTCTCTGTTCTCATTCAAAAAGGGGCAGGCCTCCCATGGACTTAAAGCACAGCACTTCAAGTTGAGGTAATACCTAGCTCCTCCCCTTGCATCAAGGCTGGGTGATGTAATCTATCTTCGGGAACAGGCTCCCCAAAGCCAAGTAAGAGTCTGTGATAGGTCCTGATCTCAATGCTAAGAACCTTACAGACACTGTAATTCTTGCCATTGAACAAATGTTTCATGTGGCCAGCCAGCACCTGTGTTTTGTTTCAACATAATACTCCCAAATTTTAGAACAGACCATTGTACCTAGTACCTAGTATGTACATTGTACCTAGTATGGGGTGCACACCTGTGGAAATAAGTCATTTCCTGAAGTAAAACAGAATTGTTATGTGCTCTAAGCTCTTCTTGAGACCAGTTTCACATAAGAACAGAAAGTAGAACAAAAATGAATGAGGATAATGAGAGTCTCAACTGACATCCATTGATTTAGGCACAGTGACTCAGACCTGCCCCAATCTTGCAAAAGACAGACTGCATCCCAAGGTAAGTTAATAGGTAGCCTGTAAGGGAAAGGATGGGACAGAAGTCTTGAAAATATGGAGTATTTTGGCACCCATGCTTTTATGAAACATTATCAAAATCATAAAAAGCAGTTCCCTAAAGTGCCTTACTGTCTTCAGTGATATCTGGGTTTCCGGATCTTCTATAGTCCTGGTTTTTGAACGATGTATGTTCCTACTTCACTGTTCAGATAGTGACTCCTGACACAGACCTTCAGTTATTTTTTTTTTTTATTAAATGTTTCGATTTTGTGTTTGTATGTCAGACGTTTACTTCTGCCATGGCATATGTATGGAGGTCAGAGGACAGCTTTTGAGGATTGATTCTTTCCTTCCACCAAGTGTGGCTCTGGCATCAACAATGGGTTGTCAGGCTTGGCCGCAACCCTCTGCATCTGACTGGCTGGATAAAGGCCTTTACCTCATTGTCCTGCACTGGGTTCCAGATGCTCCTGCATACTCCCTGCAATATGATTGGAATGTTCCTTAAATTTTAGTGTTATGCTCAAGGGGCTATGTTGCAGATGTGTTGCTTGGGGCTGGGCACCTCACCAGTTCTCTGTATTTTGACTAGTCATGACGTTCTGCAACTGTCTCTGCCTGCTGTAGAAGCACTTTCCTTGATGAAGGCAAGATCTACATTTATCTGTGAGTGTAAGGATGAGTATTTTAAGAAATGTTAGGAATTGTACTAGTTTAGGAAAGTGGCAATAGTAGGCTTACCACTAAGGTCCATGGGTAGTATAGAAATAGCAGAAGTCTCCTAGGATATAATATCCTTTTTAGACATGATAGGAAAGTTACATTCAAGAAATATCAATAAAACAAGACCTGAATAGTAGCATCAGTTGACATACTGAGGGCGGGGGAATTTCACAGGGCTCCACCCATAGATGAAGAGCTATTGACAATTACTGACTGCTAAGAAGAAGAATCATGGGGCTGGAGAGATGGCTCAGTGGTTAAGAGTGTTGCCTGCTCTTCCAAAGGTCCTGAGTTCAACTTCCAGCAACCACATGGTGGCTCACAACCATCTGTAATGAGGTCTGGTGCCCTCTTCTGGCCTGTAGGAATACACACAGACAGAATATTGTATGCATAAATAAACAAAAAAAAATAAAAAGAAGAATCAGTTTTCCACAGGGATAAGCTCTCTAATTGGTTATCTAATGCCAACTGGTGAGCCCTAAAAATGTTTACATACAGGAAACACTGAAGGGACTTAGCATGATGTATTTATATATTTATTTTTTGTCTTTACATAGTTATATATAACAATAACAATTAAAAAAGAGAGCATAGATTTGAGATGGAGCAGGAGGAAGACATTGGGAAAGTTCAAAGGAGTAGAAGGAAATGGAAAAATTATGCTATAAAAAATTCCAATAAGAGCATATTTTATGCACAGCAAAGTAAACGATTCCACTGGAGAAATCAGGATGTGGCTTACAGAGGCTTGCTTTAGAAACAATTTCAAGCAAATACATTTCTAAAATTCAAAACGCCGTGTGACGGCATGTATTGAGGTGGTCATGAGAGTGAATGTTTCCTGAGCACCTACTGTTTCACAGCTAGTCACTAATTAGGAGTCCATGGCAGTGGTCGTCTGCAACTTAGAGAGGAGAAAAATAAGATAACATGTACTTTCTTTAACTTCAGTTTAGTCGGCGTCATTCATACCAATATACATTTTCAAGTATTTGTGAGGACATTGCCTGTCCCTCCTCCCATGGACAGCTTTTCTCAAAATCAACAAGTATTTGATAACTTATAGAGTCAGACAGATGAGTTTATTTTCAAATACTCAACAGGAAGAAGTCTATCCCTGCTTCTAACAATCTTCCTAGATTGTTTGTCTTTAATAATAATTATAGGGTAATTAGTATTTGACAAATATGATGTTGCTTTTTAATGTATAAAATGGAATCACATTTGATGAATCTTCATGATAACACACAACAATAGAATTCTGTTCAATCAGTCATATTAATGGAATTATTACTGAGGTAAATGAGTCCTCTTATTTGGTGGGATTTGATTCAGGACATAATTAGATTCTTTATTTGGTATTAAATTAAGCTTTTATTTTTAGAGACCGTCTTACCTCAACATTTGGAAACATGAAAGAATTATGATCAGAGCAGTGAGGAAACTTTAAGATTCTCAAGTGCTCACCTCACCACTGTTGCCACCCAGATATACGGGACAATCTGTGAAAGTCAGTTTGTTCCTTCAGCATCGCAGGACCAAGGATAAGCAGTTAGGCCAGGCCACAGGTGTCTTTACCCACTGTGCTATTGTGCTGGCCCTAATTTAAGATAATGAGAAATAATACAATTTAGTAGTCCAATAAGATATACTTTTCATCTTAATTGTAAATAGCAAAGACAACTCCCAACTTTGAAGATGTCCAAGGCAGCTTATGTGACCATAGACAGACGTATCACCGGATCCCACAGCTGGAGATTCTCTTCAGTTAAAGCGTTGGATCTCAACCCTATTCACTCACTCGTTTCTTTTGGGAACACTTATCCTCTGCTACTTCTCTCCTACTCAGTGCAGTCTCCAGGGAATACCTGCAACCCAAATGGTGTTAACAGTTGGCATAGCTGAACAATGGAACTATTATCCTTTTCACCACAGTTTAACAGGCTCACAGCAAAAAAACCCCAAAACTCTGCAAGCTTGAACACACACACACACCACAGGCACACACGTGGAGGGATTCAGCAGTACAAGTAGCAAGGCATTGAGAATCACAGCCTGGGGTGTAGAATGCGCAGCGAGCCCACCATGAACAAGACAGGATTTCACTGCCTCCTCTTTGTAGGTAGCTGTTTTTGTGATGTCACTGTATTTCCTACATCACATCTATAGTCACTGGAAAGTACTAGACTTTCCTTGCCACATATCTGCAAAACCACTAAGATATAAAAGAAATATCTGGTCACCAAATCAGGGCCATAGCACAGGCCCAAGATTCAAGAATCCTATTGGCCATGGAATCCCAGAAAGTTGCCAAGCCCATCACAAGTCCTGGACTCTGTCAAAAGCAGCCTGCCTGGCTTGTCTCATACCCTGTAGAAAAGGAAGTTCTGGGCCTACTGAAGTCTTAGATAGTGAGCATATGTGACTAGCACAGGAATGATATTCCTGTTCTGACGAAACCAGGAAGACAAAGGGATGGGCATGGGGAGAGGGGAGAGATTACTGACCCAAGTGTATCTTCTTTTTAATAGGGCAGCAGTATTCATTTCTTGACTCCATAACCTCTTTGCAGGCGTGTTGGTTGCCTGTGTTCTTCAGGCAGCCCCACTGTACAGCATGGTGACTTGTGTTCTTATAATGTCTCTCATGGATCACAGCTGCCTGTCTGTGGGTCTCCCAGGCTAGAGTTCCATGCTGGCTTAGGAAAGTTGGTTATTCTGGTGATGAACTGAGAGACAATTCCCTGAAGTGGCTACATAGCTATTTTCAACCTAGGCCCAAGATTCTCTAGGATATCCTTTGGAGTAAAATTGTATACAGCTGTGCTTCCACAGTATTAATACTAAACACAGCCATGAAGATATCAGTGTGCACAGATAACTGAGCCCCTTGGAATAGATAACTGTTTTCCAATGCTTTGAAATACCAGAGAGAATAAAATAAAGAAAGAAATGATTCTTGGTTTTTGTTTGTTTGCTTGCTTTGTTATGTTTTTGTTTGCTACTTTTATGTTTGCTTTGTTATGTTTTTGTTTGAGGTTTTAGACCATGGTTAGCTGGAAACATTACTTTGGGCTAGAATTGAGACCAGGATCTGGTAGGAAAGGGTTGTGGACACTGTTTCCCTAATGGTGGCCAGGAAGCAGAAATGGATGTGCCTATACTTAACAGCTTCTGCCTTTTTATTCTATCAGGTCTCCTGGCTCAAATAGTATACTCACACTCAGTGCAGCGCTCTTCCTCCTGGTTAGTCATCTTGGAGACAGCATCACAGACTCAACTAAAGAGGTCCTTTACTGGTGTTTCTCAGCCTAGTGGAGCTGACAGCTCCTGTCCTTCATTGCACCTTCCACCCTGTGGATCTGAACCTGCAAGAATAGATCTGCTCTGAAGTTTGTCATGTCTGTTAGTCAGCAGGGGAAAGACGGTCCCTTCCCTAAGGGGTCAAAATGTAATGGGGACTATTTTTCTGCTGTTGATGGCTGACAGTAGGTCTCGTGTAACCGCACCTCTATCACATTATTCAAGTTGAGTTTCATCATAACTTGAATGTTCCAACGTGAATAACTTTACTTCTCAATCTGCCTGGGATTAGAATTTTACATGTTTTAAGTTCTATTTCATTTTTTTGTTTTGAGTTCTATTTCTACGCTCTCTCCTTTAATTTCACTATCTGTAGTTAAGAGAAACTGTATTATAACCGCAATAGTTTATGCTTTCCTCCAAAAATGGAAGAGCTCATCACAAAGAAGTCCTTCATCTCACTGAATATTCCGTCACAACACAGCTCAGTAATAATGTCTTAGCCACTTAATAGCAAGGATCGTCCAAAAGGGATATAGGCCTGTGACACCATCTGTTTGAAAAGATGAAGTTAAAGTGCAAGATTGAGGCCCAGCTGACCTACAGAATGGGTTCAAACCTGGCCTGAGCCACTTACTAGGATGCTGACTCAAAACTATAAATGGAAGAGCTGGCCTGTGGGTAGAGCTTAATGGTAGAATGCTTGTCTCAGTGGATGCAAACCTGGCTTTCATTGGCAAATGCAACCCCCAACAAATATCTCCAAGTATTACATTTTCTCCAGTGTCCTTGTTTCCATTTGAGACTTCTCCAAAATGACCATTCTTTCCATATTTTTGTCATCAATGCATTCACAAGTACTTTAGAGAACTCTAAAAATAGTAACTTCTTATTTCTTTTCCCAGTTTTGATCTGAGCATCTGCAAATTTATCCTTAATGCTCAGGTCATTAGAATATATATATATATTTTTTCCTTAAATTCACTTCAGGAACTTTCTACCCTGTCCCTGCTACCAGTAGGCTACTGGATAAGATCATTTCATGCCTAATACAGTATTGAGTACATAATACTACAAAATGGATATCTAGAACCATGCTTTGATCACCTCATAGATAGATTCATCTTCTTGTACATGTGCAATGAAATATATGCATATTCAAAAGCTTACAGTTGGATCATTTCACACATAAAATTCATGGCATTAAATTCATATGAGTGTTATGTATCTATCAATGCTATTTCAGATTCTGTTATTCAAAACAGAAACTAAACAGCCCTTCTTTCTTTTCTCACCTGCTCATTTCTGTTCTGTGTTTTGCCCTGGGAATGTGCCTATTTTTCATATCTTTTATCTGAATTAAATAGAACCATATAGTGATTATTTCCAGGTAACTACTTTTATTATTTAATATAATGGCTTCAAATTTCTCCAATGTCACATCAAGTAAATAATTAGTATTTCTATTAAAGGCTAAAAAAATATGTTTGTGTATGTATGTATTGTACCTATAAATATATGAGTTTTTATGCACTCATCCATTGAAGGACGTATGGATCGTACCTACCTTTTGGCTTCTGTGAGCATTAATATTTGTGGACCTATTTGAGCTTTGTTTCATATAATACAATTATTACCCAGAGTTCTTGTGCTGCTCAGATACTCACTGTCAATGTGCAAGAGTTTCAGTTACATTTAAAGTATAGAAAAGGTCCTGAAAGCTCATTTTCACATCTACTTTCAGAAGTATGCTCTTTCTGAGACACATTTTTATAGGTAGCAGTTTCTTAGAGTTTCTACTGCTGTGAAGAGACACCACTACCACAGCAATTCTTAGAAATAAAATATTTAATTGGGGTGACTTACTTACAGTTTCTGATAATGGTTTAGGCCTTTATCATCATTATGAAAAGCATGGCAGTGTGCAGGTAGACATACTGCTGGCCATGTCTTGATCTGAAGGTAGTAAAAAACAGACTGGGACACTGGATGTAATTCTAAGCATAGCAAACCCCAAAGCCCATCCACTCAGTGACCCAGTTCTTCCAACAAGGTCATAATCACTCCAACAAAGCCACACTTTCTAATAGCTCACTCCTATGAGATTATGGGGCCAATACCATTCAAACTGCCACAGAAAATTTCTTTATCATTTTACATGTACCCGAGTATCATTACCGTAGCTCTACTTCTATCTATAAACAGGCCTATTCGGTTTTAGCATTGGTCTGTTTCCTAGTTTTTATTTGATTTTATTACTATAATAACAATATACATTTTGAAAATGGTATAGTTAAGTATGTACATATCTGTATAACAACTGATTGGGATAATTCAATATCTATCTCCTTAAACATGTAACATTTCTTTATACTGAAAAACAAATTTAGTATTTTTTATAAAGAGGGTTTATAGTCTTCCTTCTTACCAAAATTTTTGTTTCTTTTTTTCTTTTTATAACAGCTATCCTGGTATAGGATAGGACTGTTGTAGGACAGGGCTCCCCGTAGTTTGATTGACATTTCTCCAAATATTAATGGTGCTCAGCATTTTTCATGTGCTTAATGAAATTTACATATTACCTTTCATTTGTATTTATTCAAGTTTTTAGCATTCCTGAAGTCGATTGTAGTGAGTTTCAACTTTTTTCTATAATGTAGNTTCTTTTTTCAGTTCTGGGTGTTTCATTTTCACTCTCATGTGAGTAAATGCTTTCAATTTTAATAATATCAAATTTAACTAATTTATTTTCTGTTTTCTATGTTCTGAGGGTCATATCCAAAATCTAAGGGGTAAGACAAAGTGAAAAGGATTTGCCCATACGTGACCATTGAAGGGGTTATCGTTTTAGGTGTTGCACAGAGATATTTGAACATTTTTTTGTTAGTTTTGGAATTGTAGTATAAGGTCTTGCTTTAGTCTATGGTGGATGGATATCCAATTTTCCTAAGTCCTTTCATTGAGAACACTACATACTTGCTAAAGTGGTCTTGGCAGTCTTATGACAAGCAAATTGACAATGGATGTTAAACTTTACCTCTGTGCTATCTATTGGAGTTGCTTTTGTTTCTATATGCATCCAACCATCACTCTGTCTTTAAAAAGAGTAGAGATAGACAAAAGGCTTCAAATCAAAAAGTTTGAATTATCCAAGTACATTCATTTTTTCCCCAAGATACATTTTTTTCTCTTAATTTCTTGAGATTCAATGTGAAATTTTGTGGGAAATTTCTATTCTGAAGAGAAAAATATGGTAGAACTTTGATAAAGATCCCATAGAATCTGAAGGTTGCTTTGAGTAAAATTTATATCTTAATAGTCACACTTTCAAACCATGACAAATCGGTGCACTCTTTTGATGAAGGTGGGTTTTCTGTCTATGTGTTACTTTCATTGGTCAAAGAGACTGCCTTGGCCTTTGATAGGAAAGCAGCTTAGATAGGTGAAGTAGACAGAACAGAATGCTGGGAAGAAGGGAAGTGAGTCAGACGCCATAGCTCTCCTCTCCAAGATGGATGTAGGCTAGAATCTTTCCCAGTAAGCCACCACCTCATGGTGCTGCACAGATTACTAAATATGGGTTAAAGCAAGATATGAGAATTAGCCAATAAGAGGCTGAAACTAATGGGCCAAGCAGTGTTTAAAAGAATACAATTTGTGTGTGGTTATTTCAGGGCATAAGCTAGCCAGGCAGCCATGAGCCGGGCGGCAGGAATTCAGCCTGCTGTTCCTTCTATACTCTTTCATTTAATTTCAAACTATTCAATTTAATTTTGTCTTTAGTTTATTTGAGATGGAAGTTCTTCCTGTAGCCAGGCTGACATAGAACATATTGTGTATACCAGATAAGCATTAAATCCAAAGTGGTCCTCATGCTTCTTCAAGTGCTTGGGTTACAGGCCTGTGTCCCTAAACTTGATTTTATGATTTTTTTATATCAGTGTTTTATAAATATTATATAATGCTTCTGTGGATTTAGTTTAATTTTTTCCGAGATGTTTCTTCTTTAATATTAATTTTTTTTCTTATGAAAAATATTTGCTGTTCAAGAAGCTTACAATCAAATGTCAAATAAATATAGAAATGATATAAATCTGTAAGTATAAGAGAAAGTCTATAGTTTTAATCAGCTCTTCATATACTATGCTAAAAAATAAGAAACAGTGTTGCAGTGACTTCTTATCCCATGCTCACAGGCTGAATGGGTTGAGGGGCTGGGCTAAGAGCACTTGTTACTAACCTGGGACCATGACACTAGATGGTAACACTGCATGAATGTGACACTTGGAACATGAAGAGAGAGGGCACTCAAAGGATTTTGTAAAACAATTCCTGGGAATTAGTCTGAATTCATCTTTCTAAATTGTAGTTTATAGGTCAAGACAAATCCAATGGCCATGGTCTACATCCCTGTGGCAAAGAAATTAGGCAGAAGCGCTTAGGAAAAAAAGTCTCTGAACAAACGATAAGCTCGACCACACTGAAATCAGTCTGAATTCTGACTTTTAAGACTAATCTACTTTATAAAGACTTACTTTTTACTTGATGTGTATTTTGCCTGAATGCATATCTATACACCTTGTGCATGACTGATGCCTTCTGCATCTAAAGAGGGTGTGAAATCACCTGGAGCTGGAAATACAGATGGTTGCCATCTTCCTTATGGGTACTGACTACTGGAACTGATTCCCCGTGAGAACAGCCACGCTCTTCATTGCTGAGCCTTCTTCCCAGTACATCCCTTACCGCCAGCTCTCCTGAACTCTGGCTTTCTTTGAAAAACAAATGAGAATTTTTTTTTTTTTTAGAATTTAATATTTATTTCCCCTTTCGTAATAGAAATATGATACTGCTTCTTATTTGCACAAAAGATGCATAAAAGAAAAAACCCTCTTATTTTGCACACTCATTCTGTTACAATCCTATCTCATGTCTATTTCTTGAAGGAGTTGAGTTGTTCATTTTCTTTTCTTTCCTTTGAACTACTTATCAATTTTATTTCAAGTGTTCATTGACTGATGTATATTTTGTTCCTATATTTTACAATCAACATTCTGCATGAATTCAAATAAG
>NW_026068013.1:2702176-2715554 GCF_014885135.2 Alexandromys fortis | reverse complement strand
TTCTTTGGGTTCTCCTTCTTATTTAGCTTCTCTAAGAACCCGAATTATAGGCTCAATGTCCTTTATTTATGGCTAGAAACCAAATATGAGTGAGTACATCCCATGTTCCTCTTTTTGGGTCTGGCTTACCTCACTCAGGATGGTGTTTTCTATTTCCATCCATTTGCCTGCAAACTTCGAGAATTCTTATTCACTCATGCAGCTGAAAAAGTAAGTGGAATTTCAGTTAGAAAATGATTTAAGGATAATAGAAGACTCTTTTTAAAAAAAAAACTCTGATTTATTTTGATTACTCAAACAACCATAGAATTTTTTAATATTGTAAGGTATCAAGCAAGTGTACATGTGAAAGAATGGGGACAGGCATAGAAAATGAAATAACACTGGGTAACATTTATGAATGATGCAGCATGGTAAATAAAAAAGTTAGTGTGAATTAAAATTTCAATTAATGTGCTAATTGTGTTTATTTCCTAATTAGATGGCTTTAACTAAAGTAGGTTGCTTATTTGCAAGGCTCTGAAGTATTACTATGTTATATTAACTTTCTAAAGTAACTAAGTTTACAGCACTGATAGATTCTTTTCACTCTAATTTTCCAGTGTTTACAGGATTAGCATCAAATGCTAATTTCCAAGTGTATCTGTAGGGATAAGTCCCACCCCTTAGGGGGCGTGTTCGCCTCAGGCTAAAGTTCTCCTATAAAATTGGTGAGCGTGCTCCCAGCGCTCTCTTCTGCTTTCCTGGTCTCCGCGGGAACAGTGGTTCTGTAAGTCTATTCCTCCATTAAAGCTGTCTATATTTTGACAATCTGTCTGCATTCGCTTACGCCGTTACATGTATCTAAGATAAATTTAGCACACCTTCTTCACTGACATATACAGAGACCACTACCACAATTTTCGAGTCATGTGTGAAGGGGAGGGCACAAGTTCCTCTTGTCACAGGTAAGAATGACTCATTTTTTAGCAAACAGGAACTTTCTTTGAGCCACTGAAGGAATGGTGACTTTTGTCTAATGCCTGATCTTGGGAAAAGGTTTTTTTGTAAGATCAGACACTCCATTTTAGAATAGTTGCTTGTATGTCTTAATTTATCCAAACAGCCAAAACAAAGAAGCTAAACAAATACTATTGTAAACCTGAGTAGACCTTAAGAATTTATAAATTTTGATTATCAAATATACCTTATTTTTCAGGTATATGTTACTTATCTAAATTTTTTAGCAGTTTGGTGTTAGGTTGTATGGGAGTAGGCAGACTTATCATGCTATATGGTTCCACAGTGGCGGGAAAGTATTACTTTGCTTAAAGAGGTTACCACTGTGTACATTTTCATCCTTCAAAACCTGCACAAAATTTCTCAAAGGGAAAGGCATAAGGGAACCACCAGAACACACAGATGAGAATCATTGAAAATGAAAGTAAAAGGGTGCTGGAGAATTGTGATTTGCAAAGTTGAAATTCTGGAACTTTTTTCAAGCAGCAATGGTTTCCATGCAGTTTACACCAATACATATTAAATAGATTACTCTAGAAGGTGATTAAAGATGACCTTTAAGGGTAAAATCAAACTCAGACTTACTACCTGGGAGACATCCCATTTGCTTAGGTGAGCAGACTGGAAGTTTAAATGATGATGCAAACTAGACTTATAAGAAGAGGCCAAGATATTTTCAATTAAACAAAAAAAGAGAGACATCATGTTCTATGTCAATCATCCTGTTTCACTATGCTCCCCAACCTCACATCTTAGGGTTCTGCCATTACGTGACATTTCTGAGTGCTCCATCCTTCAACTCCCCTTCTCATCTTTAGAATGTGACATGGTGTGTTTTTGATATTGTAGCTCTGTGGATTTAACAAAGAAGGACCTTTCAGGGTAACATGATCATTTACTAAATGAGAGCTAGCGTTTTACAACAGGTGAATTAAATTTTTCACAGTCATGCTTATAGAAACTCGCATAAAACAAACCTGTCCCTAGACCTTGGTCAAAACTGTGGGACACACTGCCTCATAGAACCTGTCAAGGGAAGGAAGAGGGTGTTTGAGTTATTAAAAGTTATGCAGCATCAGAGCTACCGTGGCACAAGTGATCTTACTTATTCATCACTCGGTTCCAAATACATGTCCTTCTCGTGTCCAAAACTGATCATTATTCAAGGCTTAGCTCTCACGCTGTCTTTAGATAAATGAGATCCATTGTAGAATACTACTTGCTTCTTAAGAATACACCTGTTTCTAATTCTTGATGTATCCTCTCTCCCTGTTGAATACACATGCATATAAGCTATTGAGTGAATATATTATGCATTTTTAAGATATAGTTAAATAAATGTATCAAAATGTACTTAAAATAAAAATGCAAATGACTAAATTACAACACAATAACAGTAAGGCTGGTTATCTTTCTTCTCTTATTCTGTGGAATTTATAAGGGTTTTTTATTTTTTTTTTTTTTTTTAGTCTTTTCTTTCAGAGTAAATGTATGGGAGAGAAGATTAGAGAAAGTTTCAATATTGGCATCATCAATTGGAATTTTGCAAGGGAACTCTAGAGGCCCGGTATCCAACTTTGCCATTAACAAACACTTGGCCAGAGGCTCTGGCCCCTTCCCTCGGAGCACAGGGGAATGACTGGAAACCTCATTGACTCTGTGGGCTTGCACAGGACTGATGAGTGACTCAGTCATCATTGCTCAGGACCAATTCTGTTGCTCTTTCCTGATGCCCTCTTGGCTTGTGAGGCAGGGACGAAGTGTGTTCAGCTTCACACACTTCGTCCCTGCCTCACAAGCTTGGTTAGGGATAATTGTTGTGCCCAGAGTCTGGAAGCCCAAAACGACCAATAGACCAGATCCGATACATAAGCCAAGAGCTTTTTAAATCATGAGTTAACTTGGATCCTCCAGTATCAGACGCAGCCTGGTGGAGCAAGTAGGACCGAGAGATGTAGTGGGGGCGGGTGTGTGATGCAAGTAGAGTAAGGGTGGGCTGATGGGGGCATGTTAGTTTCATATTAACAGCCTCAGGATTGGCTCATGTTTGGGCTGGTGGAACCTATCCTGAAATGATTGTTCAGCTGCAGAAAGGCTTTTATACCTGAAGGCCATGGGGGGGGGGGGATTGCAGTTACTGCATTCCACCATTATTAGTAAAGCACAACCAGAACCCAGCCGGCCAGTTAACTTCTGATTGGTACCTAGTTCCTAGGAGGATACCTCAGAGCTCCTTCCCAGTAATTAGGGCAAGTCTGGGCAAGATTGGGGACTCAACACAGCCTGCTGAGTGGGGCCTACATCTTGCTGGGTCTTTTCCGCAGCCTGTCAAGGCTGCCAAAGTAGAAAGCTAGAAGTTCTGAGTCCTTTACTCATCACAAGGCAATGCTGTTTGTTTTTTAAGTTTTTTTTAAATTTTAATTCAATAATTTTTTAAAAACGATCTTTTCTCATTTTACATACATATCCCAGTTCCTACTCCCTGCCCTCCTCCCACTCAACCCACCATCCCCCCAACCTCCATCCACTCATCAGAGAGAGTAAAGCTTCCCATGGGGGGTCAGCAAAGTCTGACACATTACTTCGAGGCAGGACCAAGGCCCTTCAGCCTATATTTTGGCTGTGCAAGGTATCCCTCCGAAAAGAATGGGCTCCAAAAAGACAGTTCAAGCACTAGGGGTAAATCCTGCCAGTGGCTCCACAGACTGTGCAAGACACATAACTGTCACCCATATTCAGAGGGCCTAGTTTGGTCCTGTGCAGTTTCCCCTTCTATCAGAGTCAGTGAGCTCCCACTAGCTCAAGTCACCTGTTTCTGTGAGTGTCCACAGCATGGTCTTGATCCCTTTGCTTATATTATTGCTCTTTACTCTCTTCAACTGGTCTCCAGAAGCTCAACTCAGTGCTTAGCTGTGTATCTCTGCATCTGCTTCCATCAGTTCCTAGATGAAGGTTCTGTGATGACAATTAAGGTAGTCATCAATCTGATTACAGGAGAAGGCCAGTTCAGGAACCCTCTCCACTATTGCTTGGGGTCTTAGCTGGGGTCATCCTTGTGGACTTCTGAGAATTTCCCTAGTGTCAGCTTTCATGTTAGCCCCATAATGTCTCCCACAATTAAGATATATCTTTTCTTGTTGTCACTCAACCATCCCATTCCCTCATTTCTTCTCTTCCTTTTCTTCCCTGACCCTCCACTTCTGGTCTCCCTTCTCTTCCCACCCACAGTGTTCCCAGTTTTCTTAGGAATATGGTCTATTTCCCCTTTGCAGAAGGATCCATGTATGTCTCTGTTAGGGTTTTGCTTGTTCTGTCATAGCTTCTCTGGGATTGTGGACTATAGGTTGTTCTATTCTTTACATTTAATATCCACTTTTGAGTGAGTACATACTGTACTGTATTTGTCTTTCTGTAACTGGTTACGTCACTCAAGGTGTCTTTTTTTTTCTAGTTACATCCATTAGCATGCAAATTTTAAGATATTGTTGTTTTTAACCACTAAGTAGTATTCCATTGTGTAAATGTACTGCATTTTCTTTTTCCACTCTTCAGAGGGGCATCTAGGTTGTTTCCAGGTCTAGCTGTTATCAATAATGCTGCTATGGTCATGGTTGAGCAAATATCCTTGTGGTATGAGTGTGCATTCTTTGGGTATATGCTGAAGAGTGGAATTGTTGGGTCATAAGGCAGATTGATTCCCAATTTCCCAAGAAACCACCATACTAATTTTTAAAGTGACTGTGCAAGTTTGCACTACCACCAGCAATGGAGGGGTGTTCCCCTTACTCTACATTCCCTCCAGCATAAGCCATCATCAGTGTTTTTGATCATAGCCGTTCTGACTAGTGTAAGATTCTATCTCAGAGTCATTTTGTGTTTGCATTTCCCTGATGGCTAAGGATGTTAAACAATTCCTTCAGTGTTTTGGGGTCATTTGAAATTCTTCTTTTAGGAATTCTGTTTATATCTGTACCCTCTTAAGTGGGCTGCCTTTTTGTCTTTTTGACTTTGTTCTTTGTTTTCCAGAAGCGTCTCAGTTTTAGGAGGTCCCATTTATGTATTGTTGCTCTCAGTGTCTGTGCTTCTGGTGTTATATTTAGGAAGTGGTCTCCCATGTCCATGCTTTCAAGGCTACTTCCCACTTTCTCTTTGATCAGGTTCAGTGTGGCTGGATTCATATTTGAGGTCTTTGATCCATTTGGACTTGAGTTTTATGCATGGGGATAGATATGGATCTATTTGCATTCTTCTACATGTTGACATCAAGTTATACCAGCACCATTTGTTGAAAATGATTTCTTTTTCCATTGTATTATTTTTGTTTCTTTTTTAATCAAAAATCATGTGTTCGTAGATATATGGATTAATATCAGCATCTTCAATATGATTCCATTGGTCCACCTGTCTTTATGCCAATGCCAAGCTAATTTCATTACTATAGCCCTATAGTAGATCATGAAATGTTTTATGTAAATGTTTATTAAGTTTACAGCTCTTCAGATTGATTTGCGCTGTGCAAATGTGGGCAGCCATGATGCTTTAATGCCACAGACAACTGAGCAGAAAAGTCTGCATTGACACAACGATGAGACAGCAGATTTGCTGAAGAGAAAATGTCCTCTCTTCTCTCTAAAGAAAATTCATAGTTATAATTAACAATCACCTCTGTGTTCAGAGACTCGGACCTGGCTGTTGTCTGCAACACTCTCCACAGCCGTTCATGCTTTCAATGTCCTATGTCATCGTCATCGCAGGGCACTGGCTCCTCCACCCTCACAGAAGTAGACAGTAACAGAAGTGATCAACAAGGTGCTTTTCCACTTTGAGGAAGAAGGATTTTCTGTGTCAAAATTGAGAAGGAATTTTCTTTGTGCACCTTTCTGGTCCTGAATGCATTTTGCATAATAATAGAAAGGGGAAACTGGCTTCTGAATGTTGCTTAGTGATAAATACCAGATTCCTTGGCATAGCTGATAAGAAGTGTCTGCATGCTGTCATAGTGTAATATTGATAGATGGGGCCCATCTTAGATGTGGGATATTTGTATACTGGAGAGATAATTTGTTTGTGATACAATAAAATCAAAGATATTAAAATGTTTTATGGTATAATGCTTCAAAACTTTTAAAATTACCTGACTAGATTGAATCACACAATGACGAAATGCTTTTTAAGGATTTAATTCACCTGAAATTTAAGCACAGTGAGCAGAGAAATAGGCAGTGCAGTGCAATTTGCTGTGCGACTGAGCCCGGCTTGTCACTTAGCCCACAGGCTGCTGTCCTCTCAGAACACTGGAACACAATTTGTCATTATGCTGGGTGGCAAGACCAAATCAGAACATTTTAAAACAACTATTCATGCACATTAAATGGTCTGAAACTTTTTGAAAAATGAAGCATGCAAAAAAAATTAATTGTAGCCTTGGTTAGCATTAGACTCTAAAAATGTGAGTTTAGCACTGAAATTGTAGTTAAATGGCTGAGAGGACATTTTTTGTCTTATACTATTTCTTTCTAGTAGTGGGAGAATATTGTACAGGCTATAAATTTGCATACAGCTATTATACATAATTGTTGGTGAGAAGAAAGAGTTCTTACCTGGAATTCCGAGTCACAATTTTGTTTGTGTAAAATATTTCTTGAGATAATCTGAGAAGTATAAGATCAGGGATTCCTACAAAGCAGTGAGTAACACTGTCCACTGTTCTCCAGAAGACAGCTATTCTCTGGCAACACAGAAAGAAAGCTTAGAGTAGTGAGATTTATGGGTAAATTTGAAAGACTTGACACTAATTCCCCTCTATGCATCTCCCAAGCTGAGCATTTCAAGGAAAAGAGAGGACACCAAGAGTTGGTGGGTGCTGTGGCTCAAGCAGAGTGGTGGGATGCCTGCACATCCTTGCATCACAGTGGGACAAGTCCGACTCTGGGATACTTAAGAGAGAGCAAAGAAGGTGGGGCATGAGGGTGGAAAGTGGCAGCAGAATGAGGGTTGGACTAGGAGGAGTTAGGGCAAGGAATCAGGGATGGACACAAGCAAGTAACATTGTGTGCACACAGGCTCCTGGCTAAGGCTGGGACACTATGTGCACATGGCTCCTGGTTAAGACTGGGACACTGTGTGCACATGACTCCTGGCTAAGGATGTTCCACTATTCCCTCTTCCCCTTCTCTGAGCTGGAATATTGTTTGACTGGAGATTAGGTGAGTCTTGTTCATGCCATCACAGTCTGTGGATTCATAGAATAGGGAGAAAATGAAAGTTGGGGGAGAGGAAACAGGATGGTCAAAATATGTCGCATTAAATTCTTAAAGAGTAAATTAAGAGACAAATACACTGTAAGCCTTTATAAAATTCTCAAAGTAGTAAAATAGAAGTTACAGCAGTTTAAAAAGAGAATAGGAAGATTTCAAAGTGTCTATTATAATACACTTCCATGGTTCTTAAGGCTTCCTTCCTTGCATCCCTCTGTCAACCACTGACAACAGATCTTTAAAAGTTCTCTTTGACAGCAGTTTTTCAAGGGTTTTGATGAGACCAAAAGACTTGACTAAAACTGAGATGACAATGATACTGTGCAAATCAGATGGGCAGAAAACAAATTAATTTGGTTGTCATCCTATTTTCCTATTCCCGAAGTCCCTTGTATCAATCAAGTCAGAGTAACTGTAACAACTTCATTTTTCTTCCGTCATTCTAGCATACTCTTGAGAATGCAGCTGAGGAAGCCCAGCCCAGAGAAGAAGAAAAATCACACGTCACTGGATTAGTGTTAAGTGCTCAGAGTTAACTTTCAAATGATTTTGAGAACATAAGCTTTATCTTTAATTCCCCAGTCAAATTTAATGGATGCTCACATCTATTGTTTGATTTATTTTATTAAATTAGTTAATAATTAATTTACACTTATACTATGCCAGACATCTTTTGTGTGGAAGACTTTCCATATATAATTCTCAAGAGTGCTGAATTTTGTTGTTCTCAGTTAAATGAGTACTTCTGACACAAAATAACTTGGTTTTTACCACCCTAGTTATTAAATTCCTTCCATGTGATATTAGCTCTCAGAGCAAAAATTGTATCAGACAAAATCAAAGAGGCAAAAAGAAAAGAAGAAGAAAACCACACAACAAAACAAAACCCCTCCTCAACTATTAAGGCAATTTCTGTGAGGGACAGAAATTGAACTCTTTGGACTACAGAGATGAGGTTGGGAGGATGTCCAGGCATAGTGTTGGCTGCCATGGAAACAGTGACCTGCCTAAGGGGAGAGTTGGCTGACAGGTATAGTTTGCAACTGACAGAGGAATCTTTATCTGAGATTTACCAGCTTTTTCAGGTACCCAAGGAAGTTAGGTTTCTGCCTTCCTAGCTTCTCCAAATTGAGATGCCACCTCCCTTGATGGAGGCATTTCAGAGTACAGGTCTGGGATAAAAACAGCCTTTGGATCCTAAAATAAACAACTGGCAGAGGAAATTTAGAAATACTTCAGAAGAACAGACACTTAATACTGAAAATATTCTGAAGTTTTCTCTAAGGAAATGGGAAAGCTGAGAACCTATGTAGGAAGGACCTATCTAATGTCTGCTGAGGTACCATGGCAACTGCTGTGGTCTACCTCATAGTGGTGTAGAAATTCTTCCATCTATTTTGTACTGAATTACACTGGTTTTCTGATCATCAGTGGGTATATTCTGCTTATCCACAGGAGAGATTATTTCATGATTGCATCTTCTTTCATATTATGCTCTTTCTAGTTGTAAATTCCTCTCAGCTAATTTGTTTGTGTGTCAGTTGGATATGAATGTGCTGCAAACCTCTTACACTTCAGTAAATTATCTCAAAACACAGTGGAGAAAATTGGACTTTGTCTACGAAAACTTACTTAGAGAATGGCACAGATAAAGAGAAAATTCCGTTTTTTCTGAATTCCAGAACCCATGGTCTTTTTCCCATTATATAAAAATGAGTTCACTTATTCACAGGATTTTTATGGAGTATCTATATTCACCAGAATACATATTTATTGACTATCTCTATCTGCTGTAGGACCCATCCATGACAAGCACAATAGAGGCCTGAGTCTAAGTAGTTTACCCTAAGGTAATAAATACCTGGTTCTGAGAAATAGCACAAACTGAGACTGTCCAGGAACCACCCAGGAACAGACCATCCAAATGAAATTCCTAGCATTCCAATCATTGTACATAGAATCACCTGCCAGCACACACCCATCACTTTTCACCAGGACACACCTAGATAAATATCAGCCAATCAGGTGTCCTGAACCTTAGAAATCCCTCATCCCCACCTTTGCTACTGCAAAAACCCAACCCTAACTGAACTCAGGTCCCTCCGATCACTCCAATATGTTTGACACATAGAGAGTCTGAATTTGCGAACTTGTGTAAGAATAAAGGCTCTTTGCTTTTACATTCAGGACTCTGTCTCCTGGATGGTTTTGGGGGGACTCTGTGATCTGGACATAACATCTGCCAGGGACTGTTTTACAACATAGAATGGCATTGGTGATGAAGAGGATCAAGATTCCTCCCAGAGGGGTAGAAGGTGGTGCCCCAGTTCTTTGTCTTTTATGTTGATTATGTCCTAACTGCAATGAGGTATACAAGGTCTCTGCAGTGACTGCTGCCTGTCTACAGCCTAAAAATCACAGCAACAACCTACCATACACTGTAACTTCCCAAACCACAGCTCCAAACAAAACCTTTCTCTTTATAACATTCTTATCTTGGATATTTGATTCAGTGGAATAAAACTGAGTCATACATGCTATTGGGCCAAAGTTGAAATATGAACACAAATGTGTGTTGTGTGTATGAAAGCTGATCCTTGATTGTTTCTACATCAGTTTTAAAAACAGAATACTATAACTGGTCAATGGGAAGATGGGAGGGAACCCACCTGTTTCTTCTTTCTTAAGGTAGTATACTGCACAGTTAGATTTTCTTAGCACCGAAATAATGGAAAATTCCAGTTTTTGTTTATCTTGTAAATCTGAAATGCTGTCACTTGCTTAAGCAAATGCATGAAGACCTTCATATATGCCCTTTCCTTCCTCCGGCAGAGCCCTGCCCCAGCTGCATCCCAGGAGAAGCCATGCTGACTTCTCCTTGGTGTTACTGTCAGCAATGCACTTTTCATTCTCCATCTCATAGCACATCTAACTAATTAGCTGATTATTTTTAATGCCACAATTACATTTTTCTTTCCTCATAGATTTGTTTTAATTTTATTTATTTTATTAAAGATTTCTGTCTCTTCCCCACCGCCGCCTCCCCTTTCCCTCCCAATCCCCCAATCAAGTCCCTTTCCCTCGTCAGCCCAAAGAGCAACCAGGGTTCCCTGCCCTGTGGGAAGTCCAAGGACCACCCACCTCCATCCAGGTCTAGTAAGGTGAGCATCCAAACTGCCTAGGCTCCCACAAAACCAATACGTGCAGTAGGATCAAAAACCCATTGCCATTGTTCTTGGGGTCTCGGTAGTCCTCATTGTCCGCTATGTTCAGCGAGACCGGTTTTAACCCAGACTTTTTCAGACCTTGGCCAGCTGGCCTTGGTGAGTCCCTGATAGAACATCCCCATTGTCTCAGTGTGTGGGTGCACCTCTCGCGGTCCTGAGTTCCTTGCTCGTGCTCTCTCTCCTTCTGCTCCTGATTTGGACCTTGAGATTTCAGTCCTGTGCTCCAATGTGGGTCTCTGTCTCTGTCTCTGTCTCCTTTTATCGCCTGATGAAGGTTAATATTCAGGAGGATGCCTAAATGTTTTTCTTTGGGTTCTCTCCTCATAGATTTTTAATTCCAAAGAGGAGTAGAATTTCAGTGAACTACATAATACTCCACTATGTCGTACTCCTAAAGATTCCATAGCTACTTCTCAAGAATGTCAAGCTGAAGACCAAGCTTTGAGCATAAATGTCTTTTCTGGGCATTAGATTCAAGCCAAACATGTGGTCTTGTAACTGGAATCCAGGGCCAGAGTTATGACTCCGGGTGTGTCAACATGCCAGTTCCAGCCACCTGCCTCAAAGAAAGGAGACAAAGTAGCTATGAAAAGTCAGGAAAGGAATCTTATCTCGAAATTTATTTTGAGATAATGGATATTAAGTATTCATGCTCCTCTTTGATGCTGACATGAGTTTTACATTTAAATCAAAGAAGAGGGAAGGCCATAGATGGGGGCATGTGTTGTGCATAGAAAGCTTGCATTGTCCAGAAATCCTTCAGGAAGAAACTTTGCTTCATGCTGTGATGTGCTGGAACTTGACACCCACCACACTACTTCTCTGAAGAGCCCAGGTTGGGTCTCTTGAGCCTTAAGCACTACCCTAATTTTGCATATGACCCTCACTTGCAGGGGCAGAGATTGTATAACTGCAAATGACTGCCCAACAGCTCATGCTAACCTCCTAAGACTGAACACTAACTAATCACACTTGCCCTCTTTTCCATGGTAGGAAGCAGATGCCAGGCAACTGCAAACATGTACCTACGTATTAAAGCTTGACACTAAAGATGTCATTAGGAAAGATGCTGACATGTCCCCCCCCCCCATGAATCTGGGACTTACCTGTGTACTTGGCACATGGTGAATATCAAGGATTTTCCTTTGTGTTTTGGGAAGGGTGTGGTGTGTGTGTGTGTGTGTGTGTGTGTGTGTGTGTGTGTGTGTGTGTATACAGAAGAGGCTTGAGGAGAACGTTAGGTAGCTTGTCTAATCGTTCCTCACATTACTTTTTGAGATAGGTCTATCCCTGAATCTGGAACTCTTTGACCAGGCTAATAAGCCAGTGAGACCTAAGATTTCTCCTGTCTCTACCTTCCCAGTCTTGTGATTACAGTACACAGTGCCATCTGACATCTATGTAGGTTCCGGGATCTGAGCTCATATCTTCTTGCTTGTGCAGAAATAGTAATTGGATCCCTGTCTAAACAATCTGCCCAGCCCTAAGAAACCCTGTTGAACATAAAGACTAATTGATGGCAGGTAGATCTCAAATGGAGGGAAATTCTTGCCTATAGACATTTGCCTCCTATACTAGAGAAATGTTGGGAGGGAACTATGAGGAACTGAATGTAAAATTTTTAGGAAGTTCTTTCCTAAACTAGATATCTAGTTTTCAGTAGTAAAGTTCCCTTTGACTTGTCAAAACTCTGACTATTCCAGAATTTCTTCTGTAGGCTCTGTGTTAGATGTCTTTATTACAAAAGAAATGATCTTGAATCTTAGAGCACCAAAATAAAAATAAATAAATAAATAAAAACCAGTGAAAAGATAAATAACAGAGAAGAAAGCCAACAGAAAATGAATATGAAGTCCAGATTATTGCTAGAGACTACAGTCCAGAAATTCTAAAGGTTTGACCACAAAACTGGATGGACTACGAAAAGAAAAGATACAGGGGAGAGGAGAATAAGGAGGCAGGGTCTCTGTGGCATTCCTTTCCTGCCTCACTCTCTATTACTACCTTCCTCTATTTTATTTGAAATTGGCAAACATTCACTATAATTTTTAATTACTTAAAGTAGGAATAAAGAAGCCAATCATACAAATTTGAATATTTCATTTCATTTATCCCTCTCCACTTTGGTAATGGTTAAGTATCAGTTTACATACTGCATAACATGTAATCTTAAAAAAATATTTTCTGTTTACAATTCTCCAGAAGCTTACCACTTAATTCCTCTGAAATGAAAAAAGTCTAGATCAAATAGCATTTCTGCTATTTCCTAAATTTAGTTTGAAATAGCTTTACTGTCTTTAAAATAATTCTCTAGAAATCAGGGTTTGGAGAAATAGCTTAATATATCTTATAGCTTATAGGTCATTTGCCTAATATGATCAAAGACCTTGCTTGAATTCAAACACCACCACCAACAAAATTAAGTGAATAAATCTAAAATTTCAAAGGAAAAATTGTTCTCTGGAAATGAGATCAGAAAGTCCTTTATATTCTCTCAGCAGAATTTGACACACTCTGATTTTATCCCATTAGTGATCAATAGTCAGTCAGAGATCTAGTTGGAGAGTTGGAAAGTGCGCGCTATTTTCAGCACCGCTATTTATAATTTCACATCTATTTTCCCATGTAGATGATATTAAAATGTTTTAAAAATTCAGTTTAACTATTTTTAGAGTCCTGAGAATTTAAGCTGGGGTCACATCCTAGCTGCGAAGCACTGGTCTGGCTGACTTTTTCTTTTAATAGCCTGTGAGTCTGTGTGTAGGTTTGTGCCCTAAATGTTGTGTCTGTGGGGTAAGACTGGCAGCCCCTTCTGGTGCTGGAGTTACCAGCTGGCACGAGCTGACTGACATAGGTGCTGGGAACTGAACTCTGCTTCTCTGTGAGATATATATA
>NW_026068013.1:2701144-2702167 GCF_014885135.2 Alexandromys fortis | reverse complement strand
ACTCTGAACAGCTAAGCTGTCTCTCCAGGCCAATAGGCCTGCTGTGAATAAGGCCCTGGGTTTCACCCACCACAGAACAAACAAGTAAACAAACAAACACAAACAAAAACCACAAAGCCTTTGACATTATATACATTTGAATCTCAACTCTAGTAGTGATTGCTGTTAAAGCTCTACTTAACTACACATTTGCAAATAATTTATAGTGGTAGCCTGGCTATCACAGGGTTCCCAATGAACAAAGAAGCACTGATGGCCACAATGGTGTGCCTTAGAGTTTACTTCGTATTTTCTCATTTTTCTGGCTCGTGGAAACTAGATTCTTCTCCACCCATGTAGTATCTAACCTGTGCAGCTCAGTCTTAACACAAGATTCCCAAGTGAAATGTCCTCTGTATGTTCTATAATCAAGAGAACAGGACCTGAGCTCCTATCACAGGTCCTAATGAGAACCAGTGGGTTCCTGGACACTTTAAAGAGAACTTGAGGCTCTTATCAGCATTGTAACTATAAGGTACTATTTTCTAACTTCAAGTCCAAGAAGACCAGTTGCCTGGTCTCAGTTGCCTTGAACGTTTTGAGATTTTTAAGTTTCCTTCCCTAAATTACATTCAGAGTTTGTGGCAGTGTTTTTCTTCTAATGACTTAAAAACGTATTTCTTTTTCCACTCTAAGTAATGTTTCCAGCTAAACTTCATAGCAAATTAATTCACAGTGATCATTCGATTGATCGATTGATTTATATCACCTGTCTACTGACTTACTAGTATGTATATATGAATGAATTCATGATATGTGTTTGTATGCCTATGTAAACCATGAAACTTGTGTGTAGGCCAGAGGGTAACTTTGTAGAGTTAATTCTCTGTCTCCTTTGCACTCTATATGAGTTCTGGGACTGAAACTTAAGTCATCAGGCTGTTGTGACAGGTGCTTTACTGCTATATCATCTCTCTGGCTTTTAATTTCTATTTCTCTAATGGTACTTTGTAATAGTTGCATTGCTAACTTGCAACTTTTGTT
>NW_026068013.1:2694036-2697430 GCF_014885135.2 Alexandromys fortis | reverse complement strand
AATCAAGAGAACAGGACCTGAGCTCCTATCACAGGTCCTAATGAGAACCAGTGGGTTCCTGGACACTTTAAAGAGAACTTGAGGCTCTTATCAGCATTGTAACTATAAGGTACTATTTTCTAACTTCAAGTCCAAGAAGACCAGTTGCCTGGTCTCAGTTGCCTTGAACGTTTTGAGATTTTTAAGTTTCCTTCCCTAAATTACATTCAGAGTTTGTGGCAGTGTTTTTCTTCTAATGACTTAAAAACGTATTTCTTTTTCCACTCTAAGTAATGTTTCCAGCTAAACTTCATAGCAAATTAATTCACAGTGATCATTCGATTGATCGATTGATTTATATCACCTGTCTACTGACTTACTAGTATGTATATATGAATGAATTCATGATATGTGTTTGTATGCCTATGTAAACCATGAAACTTGTGTGTAGGCCAGAGGGTAACTTTGTAGAGTTAATTCTCTGTCTCCTTTGCACTCTATATGAGTTCTGGGACTGAAACTTAAGTCATCAGGCTGTTGTGACAGGTGCTTTACTGCTATATCATCTCTCTGGCTTTTAATTTCTATTTCTCTAATGGTACTTTGTAATAGTTGCATTGCTAACTTGCAACTTTTGTTTAAGTGCTTCTATCTATTCTCAGTTTTGAGAAACAATTCATTAATAGCCACAATTGTCCAGTTCTTCCCTGGTATGTCTCCAGTTAGGTTCCCAATGTACTCAAGTACTCCACTTAGTTTCTTTAATTTGAAAAAAAAGCACTGAAGATGGAGTGATGCTAGACACTGTTAGAATATAATATCCCAGTCAGTATGATCCCAAAGAAGGCCACTGAAACTTCTTCATATGGAAAAGATTACCTTTCTGAGACAGGATTTTACTTTGTCTCTGGCAAGTCTAGTGCTTGCTGTAAGACCAGCCTGCCATTGAACTTCGAATAACCATCCTGGTTGGGATGCTGGGATTAGAGATATTCACAACCCTCAGCACCTGACTTTCAATGTGTATCATGCACGCCTCCCTGTGGGGGACCTCTGATGTGCTTCCTCACATTAACTAGTAAGATATAATAAACAACTTACAAGCAAGTGATTGGATGTATATGTATAAAATCATAGGGTTGAAGAAAAAGAGAATGATTCTATAAAAATCTCTACAAGTAATTTATACTATCACATTCATATTAAGAGAACATGTCTAAAGAGTTTGCAATGGGCAGTACTTTAGGGTAGTTGTTTCTCTTAGGACTGTGGCACTGTGGTAAGGAAGCAGATCGGTTACAAGACAAGGCTAATTCAGAGCTCTCAGAGTGACAGGTCTAGTTTAGTATGAGTTGTCAAGGTTATTCCTAGTTCTTTGTATATGTATCCAATAGCATAGATTAAGCCTACTTCCATTGATTATGTAATTATAATGTTTCCCACTGCTATGATACCCAGCTAGTAGTCCAGGAATACTTCTGTCCTTTGACTAGTTGTGTTTGCTAAACATTCTTGATTCCATGTCACACATTATAGGGACAGATGATTTTCTTTATTTTTCTCTCCTATTGGAACAATACCAGTCTCAAAAACAAAGTATGGTATTTACTAAATTCTAAAATATTCATTCCTTGAATCTTTAAATTATATATTAGAACTAAAATTAATTTCCTCTTATTTTAAAGCATTGTTTTTATATGTTATCTATGATTAAAAATTTAAAAAGAATCTCTGGCTGTCAAACATCTGTGGTCACAAAGAGTAGAATACAAGAAGGTAGATATTAGGGTTTATTGATTTCTGGTTCAATAACTTCCTAAATTGGTATGTCAAGTCAAATTAGTGTTTTCATTCAAGTTCCGGTTAGGACTGAGTAGAATATAATCAATATGCCATGAAAGGAGATATTAATTATTGAATGTTATAACCCGACTCAGAGACAGCACTTTGCCTATAGACTAACTCCCAACACAAGCTGTTCTGTTTGCTACAAACTGATAGAGAACATCTTGCATCACAGATAGCAGGCACTGGAGAGATAGCTCAATGGTTACAGCACTTTCTTCCAGAAGACCTAGAGAATCTGAGTTCTGTTCTCAGCACCCACTTCATGCAGTCCATAACCACCTCGAACTCCATGGGTTCTGATACTTCCTTCTGGCCACCTAGGGAAACTACATACACATGTATGGACTCACACATAGACATAAATACATATAAACATACATATATACATACATATCTATTATTAATGAAACACATCTAAATTGTGTGTATAGATGTTACAGGGAGCGGGGGTCCCTTGTTCCAGCCACCCAGATAGCTTATACCCAAAATAATCACACAGAAACTGTATTCATTTAAACACTGCCTGGCCCATTAGCTCTAACTTCTTATTGGCTAAATCTTACTTCTTGATTTAACCCATTTCTATTAAATCTGTGTATTGCCACATGACTGAGGCTTACTGTCAAGTTCTAACCAGCGTCTGTCTCAGGCAGGAACTCCATGGTGTCTGCTTGACTCTGTTCTTTTTCCCAGCATTCAGTTCTGTCTACTCCACCTACCTAAGTGCTGCCCTATTAAATGGCAAGGCAGTTTCTGTATTCAACCAATGAAAGCAACACATGAACAGAAGGACCTTCTACACCATTTCCCTTTTTCTTTTATAAACAAAAAAGAAGGCTTTAACTTTAACATAGTAAAATTACATATAACAAAGCAGTTATCAAGCAAGAATTACAGTTACAATATTTACCTCTTTTATCTTTTATCATAACAAAGAAAAACTGTAACTATCTATATATTCTTCAACACCATCAATGACTTCAGAAGAATATAATACTACCTAAGTAAACAAGAAGTATGTTATAAACAACTTCCAAAACTCTAAAATTGACAGAGACATCTCGCTGCCTGGAATTCACCCAAAGTTTTTTTGTATTGTTGGGGCATCTATCTTTAGCCTACAGGCCCATAGTATCCAGCAGACTTTTCCATGAAGCAGAAAAATTTAAAAACAGTTTAGTCACTTTCTTCTGTGTCCTGTAGAATGTTTCTCAGACTCTTTTATGAAACAGGAACCCCGAAGGATTATCTTACCTTTAGGCAAGTTTAGCAATCATCTCTCTGCAGGTTCTTCATGTCCAGTTTATGCAACAATCCAGCCAAGAGCAGTTTTTTGCCAAAATGGCTAAACAACTCCATAAGGAGCCTCTTCGATGCTCATCTTCCTCAGGAAGTAGCTTGATGCTGTCAGGAGCAGACGTGTCTCATTGTCATGAAAAGCCCTACATTATTAAAACATTTTAAATGCCATATTCTGAAGGTTTCTAAAAATTTGAATAATACTTATCTAACTGAAATATATCTCTGTACATCTAGAAAATCTAACTAACATGACTACAAACTTAAC
>NW_026068013.1:2685756-2686907 GCF_014885135.2 Alexandromys fortis | reverse complement strand
AGGATATCTAGAAAGTTAAAGTGCATGAATGCAAATCTCTTGAGCACTCTTCATGTTCAGATGACACCAACATAATGGCCATACTGATAGCTGCTTGTCCTACTGCTGACCTATACAGTCAATAAAATTTCAAAGCATTGTGGAAAGGGCCACAAAAAGATTCCCTGAAACAGCTGAAGATGTTGACTAGTTCCTACAGTCTTTCCAGTGCCTGAAGTAGAAGGATTTTTTGAAGCCAAGAAATCCAAGTTTGTTTGGGTGACATAGTAAGTTGATATTTCAATAAAATAATAAAAACAATCAAAAAGGACAATAAAATGACAAGCTGGTGAAGAAACATTGGGGAGAGGAGGCTGCTTTAAAATTCTCACAGAAGGAAGCAGCAGGCTGAGTTGTGGATAATAACATAAATTAGCTGAAAGTCCATAGAAGTTCTTTAAAAAGTAGTAGAAAGCACAGTAGCCATCATACATAGTGGATTATTGTCAGAAGTTAAACTTTCTCAATGAAATAGACATAAAGTGGGAAGAGAACAGAGAAATGGGCACATGCAGACAACTTTCTCAACATCAATAGGAAGTTTGGAATTTTCCCTAAAGAGGCATTAATTGCTTTTTGGAAAGACATTACAAGTTTAATTTTCAAAACCACTTAGAATTTTTCTTTCATTATTCCTACAATATCTTTATAGATGTGAAATATGGAGGGAGGACTTGCTTAATTTCCCTGCACATGGTTACTTCCATTTTCTCTGGCTCAAAGTGTGGTCCAGTTTCTCAAACAGTATCATCCTATGACTCCCTTTATTTATGAATCCCATGATTTTAATAGTTTCCTCAAGACCCGATTCTTTAGCTTAGGGCAATAGTTCTCATATTAGAAATAATGACTAATTATAGCAATTATTTCTGAGAGAAACGGATGAATGTGGGTCTAAACAATTTGCCCGAGTAATGAGGGTACCGATAGCTTTAAAGTGACCTATCCACCTTCGTTTGTCGTTCCTGGCCTGGAAGGAGGAAAAGTATCACCAACCAGTTCCCAGATCATAATATAGAGACTTATTATTGGCTTTGAATGTACTGCTTTAGCTTAGCTCTTATTTTAATCCTGTTTTTGTAAATTGAATTTGTATTTTTGCTTCCCTGACT
>NW_026068013.1:2681743-2685060 GCF_014885135.2 Alexandromys fortis | reverse complement strand
GGGAATCCCACATCATGTTTATCTGTGTTTTGCTTTTTACCTTTTTTTCTCTCTTTCTTTCTTTCTTTCTTTCCTACTTTCACTGCTTCTCATGTCTGGTTGGCTGGCTGAGACCGTCTCCTGGTCCCTGGCATTTCCATCTCTTTCTCATTCCTCCTCTTTCTTCTCTCTCATTCTTAGATTTCTCCTCCTAAGTTTTCTTTCTGCCCACCAGTTCCATCTATCCCTCTCCTAGTGACCTTTCTGCTTTTTATTAGACCATTTAGGTGCCTTAGGCAGGCAAGGTGAAACAAATGCAACATATTTTTACATAATTAAATAATTGCATCACAAACAAATGCAAGGCATCTTTGCATTGTTAACAAAGGCAGTAGAAACAAATATAACACATTTTCACATAGCTAAAGTAATATTGTGCAGCATAATCAAATATAATGCATTTTTACATAGTTAAAGTAATATTACATAACAAAATACAGTTAACCCAAGTTCCTGGGGCGGCATAGACAGATGAAAAAGAAAGAGTCTAAAGAGAAAAATGCAATGAAGTCTCTCATTGCTACAGATGGATGGCAACCTCTCTGCCATACCTTAGGCAGTCTCCAATTTACAAAGTGATTGGCAGTCACAATAGCTCATTATTCTCTTGCCTCTATTTTATGACTAAAGATAAGTACCTGCCTGTGCTTTTAGACTTCATTTGCTCTATTCCTCTGAACTCGAAAACCTTTCTTGCATGATATTATGAATAATCAGTGGCATAATATTAATTTATAGCTTAGGGGAGTCTAAAAATAGCATGCTAGTTGTCTCCATATTCTTTAAAGTTTTCTTGTTTTGAGGGGAGTTCGAACTTCCAACAAAAGTCAAGAATACACTTTCTATTCGCATACAAATCAGGGAATACAAGTATAGAATGACTGCAAATCACCTTGTTCTAGTAAGGATATTTCTTGAAATTAAAAAAGAACATGCATGCATGTGTGTATGTTTGTGTGAGCATGCATGTGTGTATGTCAACATGGCCATATATGGAGGTCAGAGGTCAACCTTAGATAGCTTCTACAAATAACTCTCCACTTTATGTTTTTGTTTTAATTTTTTATTTTTGTGTTAGTGAGTGCACGTATGTACTATAACATGTTCTGTGGAGGCCAGTACCCACACATAATATAGCAAGTTCTGTGGAGGTCAGTGCACACGCATACTATAGCATGTTTTGTGGGGGTCACTGCACGTACATAATATAGCTTATTTGGTGGAGGTCATTGCACATACATAATATAGCATGTTCTTTAGAGGTTAGTGTACACACATGTTATAACATTTTGTATAGAGGTCAGTGCACACACACATACTATAGCATGCTCCTTGGAGGTCTGAAAACAACTTTGAGTGATCAGTTCCATCCTTCAACCATGTACAGAATGTGGATCAACCTCAGTTTGCCAGGGTTGGCAACAAGTATCTTTTACCTCTGAACCATCTCACTGGACCTTCACCTTATGTTTTGAAACACTGAATCTAGAGATAAGTGGCCTAGCTAGACTAGTTGTTCAGGAAGCTTTAGGTTTCCCCTATTTCTGCTTCCATCTTTGAACTACAGTTACACACAGAATTCACTGGACTAAGTTTAATTTCTTTTATATGTGAGCATGTAAACCTGTCACAGTGATGGATATCTAATAAATTAATTAATTAACAATCCAACAACAGCTAGTGTTGTTGTCTTATTTGTTATGTTTTGTTATCTATTTATTGAAAATCTGGTCTTAAATTGATTGTGGTTATATGTTATAGAGTAAATACAAATTATCTCATAAATTTGTTTGCTAATGATAATGTAAGTACTACATGAATTCATTCATTGCTGGTGGTTTTCTACTAGTTGACACTCCATGATTTCATATAGAAATGTGATATTTTGATAACAACCAAGTACATAGGAAGTTATTGCCTGCAGCTGCTTGGAACTCTTTGAACCCTTTTATGTATGTGTTTTTTGTTAAATATTTTGAAATTACATTATAATTGTGTCTTTTCTCCCCTTTCTTTCCTCAATCAACAGCATCCCATATACTTCCCTCTCTTTTGTTCTCTTTAAAATTCATGACCTCTTTTTCCTTAATTGATGTATTTGTGTATGTGTCTGTGTCTGTATTTATATGCATACATTCAACCTGTGCAGTCTACATACTTGTATGTACATGTTTTTAAGGCTGACATTTGCTATTGGATAGCCGATTGCTATGCTATTTCCTAGGGAAGACTATTTCTTCTGCTCTCAGCATTCCTTAGGTGCCTATAGTTCTTTATTGGGGTTGAGACTTCATGGGCTTTACCTGTCCATGTTTATATGCCTGTCAATGTCATTCTTGTTCAGTTCATGTTTAGGTAGTCACATTGATGGGAATTTAAGGGTATAGATTCTGACATTACAAGTAGACACAATCTCACAGCAAACTCCATGATCCTCTGGCTTTTATAATCTTTTTGCCCTCCTTCACAAAGTTCTATGAGCTGTTGGTTCTGGCTTCCACAAGTCTGTGTTTTGATCTGTGTCATTTTCTATAATGGTCACTATCAGTTGCAAAAGGAAGTTTCCTTGATGAAGGCTGAGGAATCCACTCACCTGTGGGTAGAAGAAAAAAATGTCTAGAATATAGTTGGGGATTATGTAAGCTCAGTACAATGACAACTATTAATTCTCCAAAATTTATTAATTAATTTATTAATTCACTAGACCTGGGTATATGGCTAGGTGTTTATCAACAAGCATGATTTTCTTGTTGCTTAGCTTGTCATGTATAAGGTTTCTTTTCTTTTGGAATTGAGCCTACGTAATCACAAAAAGTGTGTTTCTACTTTGTTGGGCAGCAGTACTTAAATTGCATGTCTCCTGTATTTTTGTATTTGTGATTTCCCATAGCTGCTACCATCTTGAATGACCAATATTAGAAATTATTTTCTTAACAAAGCAAAAGCTGTTTTTCACTGGTCTAATTGCACAGGGAAATGGGGGGATGATTGATGACAACAGTACATGCCCCCCAGTGGCAGAAAAGGGACCAGAAGTGCAGAAAGGTTACACAGTCACTGGAGCTGCGGGGAACAGCAACACCATTGTCCATGCACCAAAGTGGACAGTCTCTTTAAATTCAGTCTTCAGAAAAAGAGTATTACAGATGGGTGGTGGCGGCGCAGGCCTTTAATCACAGCACTAGTGAGGCAGAGGCAGAGGCAGAGGCAGAGGCAGAGGCAGAGGCAGAGGCAGAGGCAGAGGCAGAGGCAGAGGCAGAGGCAGAGGCAGAGGCAGA
>NW_026068013.1:2679205-2681567 GCF_014885135.2 Alexandromys fortis | reverse complement strand
GAGAGAGAGAGAGAGAGAGAGAGAGAGAGAAAGAGAGAGAGTTCCAGGATAGACACAGAGAAACCATGTCTTGAAAAACAAAACTACAAAAAAATAAAAACAAAACAAAACAAAAAAAGACTTTAAAAGGGCTAGGCAGTGGTGGCACACACATTTGATCCCAGCACTTGGGAGGCAGAGGCAGAAAGATCTCTGTGACTTCGCGGCCAGTCTGAGCCAGCCTAGTCTACAGAGTGAGTTCCAGGAAAGTCAAGGTTACACAACGAAAGAAAAAGAGTATTAAAAAGACCATGAGGGTTTCGTCACATTCCCATCATTCTGAGGCATCACTAGAGACATGCAATTCCTTGACCATTCCCCATTGGTTATATGTGGATGATGAGAGCATGGCCCATCCTGGGGAAAGGATTCTCAGCCTTCAGAAAGCTTTTCATGGGGCAATGCTATAAAACACTAGATTTCTTAACAATTTCATCTCGAGACTTTCAGCCTGGTGTCTGGTGCCTTCACCACTGCTCTAAATAACCCATTCCCAGGTGGCAGCTTCACTTTGAACAATCTGGGCAAATTTCTTCTAGTGGTAAAGATAGGAGCATACTTCCTTTGAAGTAATAATAATTATGAAAATATTCTGAATCTCTATATTTCACTGATACATGATTGTCACAGTGAAAACATATGTACTTAAGTTAATTCTATCTCTAAAGAAGAGGTCCAGGATCTATTGAGATTTTGTATCTTAGGGTCAAATAATTTTTATTATGCTGCTCTATGTTTCTTAGAGAAACACCATTTAATTATACCAAACAGTGATCAATGGTCCACTTTACTATATATGTGTCTATTATTAAATTTTGCTTTAATTAAATTTTTAATACATATTTATTTGCAGGGGTATGCAATTGTGCTATGATATTCTTATGGGATATAGAACATTCTGTATGGTTTTATTCTCGTTTTCTGTCATGTGGGTTCTGGGGACTGAATTGTTGGTATCAAGCACCCACTTTTGCCAGCTCAAGTTTTTACTTATTAGATAAATAGATGTAGACATTCTCAGAGGGGAAGCTGTCCTAAAAACATTGACAGAGCAGTCTTCTGTGTAGTACTGATAGGCTTTAGTTCTATTTGAGAGATGAATATCACTCCATTACATCCGATAGGATAAGTGCTCTGATGGACTGAGAAGGTATAGGTTTTACAAAGAAGGAATAAAATAAAGAACAAAGCATCAGACTGATCAAGTCAATGTCACTTTTGTAGGAATTTATAGGTCAGTGATAGAAATGATACCTGATTGACTAAAATAAAAATACTCCAAAACACTTTGGTAGGAAAAATGCAAAGGTATCTCTTGACCAGTCTCATTGGTTTGTTTGAGAAAGTGGACTCTGCAATTTTCCAGAAGCTTTGATAGTAATTTCCATTGAGCTAGTCATGTAGCAGGAATGACTATTTCAGATTTTAAGTTTGTTCTATTAGAGGGCAATATGGATGTTCAATCCAGAAAAGTGGCCTCATGTAATTCTTACTTGATAATATTCACAACATTTTAATGTGATATTTTGACATTTAAATACATTGTAGAATAATAAAATCAAGAATAACTGTCCCTTCATATATATGTGTGTTATGAAATTATTTGAAATCTACTCAATGTATTTAGCAATTTTTGAGATACATAATGCTTTACTATTCATTTTTCCATTTTATTTTTTAAAGGTTTATTTTTAAAACACCTATGTATAAGTGTATAACATATGTGTGTAAAGCCTATTGAGGTCAGAATAGGGGCTTGGATCCCTAAAATGGAGATATGGGTGGTTGTGATATGCCTGTGTGGGTGCTGGGAACTGAACCTCAAGTCTCTGGAAGAGCAGCAAGTACTCTGAACTACCTTTCTAACCTTATATTTTTTTTAAATTTTCACTTGCTTCTTTATTTGTAAATTCCACAGTGATGTGGGATTTCCCTCTGAATATTGTATATACCATTGGTTAATAAAGAAGATGTTTTAGACCTGTGATAGGATAGAACAGATTTAGGCAGGGAAAACTAAACTGAATGCTGGGAGAAAGGAGGCAGACTCAAATAGAAGCCATGGAGCTGCCACCAGAGACAGACATGCCAAAACTTTGCAGGTAAGCCACTGCCACGAGGCAATACAAAGATTAATGAAGATGTGTTGTATTAATATGTAAGAGTCAGCCAATAAAAAGTTAGAGCTAATAGGTCAAGTAGTGATTTACTTGTTTCTGTGTGATTATTTCAGGTCTGAGCAGCCAGGAATGAACAAGTAGCCTCTTACAATACCACAGAATAGTCACTTTTAACTTCTTTGTGTGTGTGTGTGTGTGTGTGT
>NW_026068013.1:2669258-2678607 GCF_014885135.2 Alexandromys fortis | reverse complement strand
AGGGAGGGGGAGAGGAGTAGGAGGAGGGGGAAAGGAGCTGGGGTAGGGGGAAAAGGTAGGGAGGAGGGGGAGGGAAATGGGAGGCTGGGAGGAGGTGGAAACTTTTTTTTCTTTTCCTTTTCTCAATAACCTTATATTTTTTAAGGGCATTATAAAACATTAATTTATTTGTTAATAATAAAAATGTCAATTTACAAAAAAAATGTTTCTCATTTGACAAATATAACAAAAATACCCTCTTCTTTATGAAAACCAGAAGACTATGCTTGTGTCATAAAATAATATTTTATGAGTATTGATAATGAGTTTCTTTTCATGTGGCTTCTTTTTTTGTGGATAAAATACTTTATAGATGTTCTCTTTGTTGTTTTTCAAGAATTAAATGCATTATTAGCCATGGTCACTGTCTTTGTTAGGGATTCTATTTCTATGTTAAAAAATCATGACCTATAGCAACTTGGGAAGGAAAAGATTTATTTAGGCTTACAACTTTGATGCCATGCTCCATCACTGAGGGAAGTCTAGGTAAGAACTCATGTTAGGAACAAAAACTGAGGCCATAGAGGAGTATAGCTGTCTTTCTCATCTTTGCTTGCTCACCCCGCTTTCTCATGCAGCTCAGAACTAACTGTCCAGAGGTGTCACAACTCAGCCCTCCCATATCAGTCATCTGTCATAAATCCAGAAAATGTCCCATAGGCTTGTCTATAAGCCAAATTATTAAGATATTTTCTCAATTGAGGGTTCCCCTCCTCAGATGATACTAACCTTTGTCAACTATATAAAAAAGCAAAAAGAAAAAGAGAGAAAATAAAAGGAAACCAAACAAGTCAATCACCATGGCATCTTATCTTTAAAAATAAAACCTGTTCTTTAGCTAAAAGTATGGTATCCCTTTCCCACTTCTAATATTAGCTCATATCAAAACACTTCATTATGAGTGACTTAATTAATGACTTTGTGTTGAGAAGCAATGAGGTTAATGGATTGTTAGTGGAAAAGTCTTTTTCTGAAAGTCTGAACAATCAAGGTACAATAGTCAAAGAGGTACTAGTCAATCCAGGTACACTAGTCAAAGAGAAGAGTAATAGTCAAAGGAATTGGGGAAAAAAGGTTAATATGGTCAATTGAAAGAAGAAATAAGGGAATTCATTTTGCTCATTGCTGTCTTCAAGAGATGAACATTCAATTCTTACAAAAATGGGTAAAAAGAGAAACTAGGCATGTATACACATGACTGAACATGTGATTTTGGCTTGGGACATAACTGACTCATTTCTCTTTCTTAGAGTGATTTTTATGAATTTGTTTTTGTCATCATTTAATGGGACCTATCATAGTGCAACCTCAATGTAATCAGCAATTCTTTACCTCTGGGGAATACATTAGTTACTTTTTCTATTGCTATGACAAAATACTGGACAATAACAATTCAAAGAAAGAAAGGTTTGTTTGAAAACCTACTTTCAGATGACAGTCTTTCATGGTGGTGAGTCATGTGACTATCATAGTGGGGAGTCATGTGACTATCATAATGGAGAGTCATGTGAGAGTCTGTCATATTGGGGAGCTATGTGACAGTCTATCTTGGTGGGGAGTCACATGGCAGGCGCTTGAGGAGGAAACTGGTGACACTACATCTTTAGTTGGGAAGTGGAGAGAGATGAACTCGTGCTGCTTTGTTCTGCTGCTTTTCTGCTTTTACATAGTTTGGGACCCCAGCACACAGGATGATATCGCCTATATTAGGGGTAAATCTTCCCATTTCAATTAATTAGTTCCAGAATATTCCTCATAGACATGCCCAAAAGTTTGTCTCCATGTAATTCTACATTTTATCAGGTTGATTGTAACTATTACAGAGGTAAAACATCTTTCATGTTTGGGAATAGTGTATGTCTCTTGTCAATAGATACTTACCAATCAGCAGTGCTATTCTGAGAACCCAAAAAAATGGCAGAAATACTCTGGAAAAAAAATTAAGTTAAAGAAATAAACATGAACTCCAAAAGATAAAAATATAAAATTGAGTTAAAAGTGTCAGTGATGGTTTTTCTCATTCACTAAATGCATTGTAAAATTTTTATTTATATAATATTTTTTTCTTTTTGAAAGCAAAATATAATTTCCATCTTTCCTTTACTTATTCTACCCTACACACACACACACACACACACACTTTGTTTTCTCTCTCAAACTCATGAACTTTCTCTAATTGTTGTTTTACACATACACATACATTTACTCACATGTACATATATATGCATAATCTTAAATATGTAAACACAATTTGCTCACTCCACATATACCTATGTTTTCACATCAAAATGGCTGTCTAATTGAGACCTGAAAACCTATGATCCAATGGATGTGTTAATATGCAAGAGAGAAAGTTCAAGGGGCCTCAAGTGCAGACAAAGAACTTTGGAAGACTGGTGAATGCTGAGAGCAGAAAACAAGGTCTTCCCAAGAGAACAGTGCAGCTGATTATGAAACACCAAGTGTTAGACCTCAGATCATATGCCTAATCGTTACCTCTTACTCACAAACCAGTAATTAGATGGAGAATTTTAGCAAGGGAGGAAATCATGTTGAGTGACTTAGTGAAATCTTCAGGTATGAGTAGATGACATTGGGAATGAATATAGGACATGATATCCGTAGAGAGAGGTAGTTTTAGAAGAATGGTCAGGAGGTAATTTTTGGAACAACTATGTCATAATAAAAAAATCTATCTCTGTTTTCAGATGGCTCGGAGAGCATCTTATTCTTTTTATGTTCCAAGTATTGCACAAACCCATCTAAATTACATTAGACAATGAAGAGGATATATTGGCTTCTATAATTGGGAAGTAAAAAGCTAAAAGGAAGTTTAGTTCTAGGATGCTGTCATAGTCTCCTTCCGCAGTCTCTGAGGTGTGCTCTATGAGATTGGCTTCATTCTTACACAGCCATCCTCATGATTTCCAAATGGCTACTCAAATCCAAAGCACCATGTTCACACATTGGCAAGAACATCTCTGACACAGCTATTGTAGAAAACTTAGGGATGCCATCCGGCTGTCTCTAAACAAAATCCTGAAGGCATATATGAGTAGCGTGTGCTGATGATCTTGGCTACTTTTCTTGGCACAATTTCAAACCTGACAGTGTGGTAGTATCACCTTCATTAGACTTTGTGAAGCAGGGCCTCTCCCTAAATCCTGAGTAATATCTGTTTCCTCTCAAGGATTTAGGTAGTATTGGAGGAGGAAGATAATACAACAGAATCTTGGGGTTTTCTATGATGTAATGAACACACTGGTGGAGAAATCAGCATATCTTTCCCATTCTGAGTAGAACTGTCTGTTGTACAATCATTTAAACAAAAGCATCAAAATATATAGTCATAGAGATTTTTTGAGTTCATGGTCTTACAGCTTTCCAGTGACTAATTCATTTATTTACTCCTTTGTAGTTATTGTTTTAAAGCTTTAGTCATATAATTGAACAAGTCATATGTTCCTTCCAGTCTTTCCCTGCTCCTTGGAGTCCCATGTTCTCTATTCTCTGAACTTTGTAGAGCTCCAAGAAGAGTTTGTAGTGCATGCTCAGAGAGGTTTGTTTCTACTCACAGCTGTTTACTCTGGGAAATGCATAATGCATGAGAAATTGTTATAACTGAGACTATGGTTGTCACATAAAACACAGTCCTCCCCCAGATTTCATTATTCCGGTTAGATTATCACTTTACTGTGGTATCTATGTGCAGGCACAAGTGAGGTCTTATAACAATACAGTTGTATTTAGTTTTAATTTTTGATTCTTTAGGGCAGTGTGTGTGTGTGTATGTGTGTGTGTGTGTGTGTGTGTGTGTGTGTAGGTTCATGTTTATGTGTAGAGGGTAGAGGATAACTTGCAGAAGCTGGTTCTCTTCTTTGACTGTGTGTTCCAGAACGTGTACACAGGTCAGCAGGATTGTGTGACAAATGGTTTAGTTCCTGGGCTAGATCACTGGACCATAATTTTATTTTTAAAAGTGTTATTATATTATCAAATCACCTCTCCATAAATAAACTATAATTTTCTAGATCCTGTATCCTAATTAGACACTTCTCGCACAAGCTGAAATAACCTTTAAACCACTTTTCACGAATAGCAATATGTAATTCCCTATAAAAATCTAACACTCACTGGTAAGAATTTCTTGTATTTCCACTTTTTCAATATTGTCAATAATGAAATAATTTTCCTTCAAAGGACCTATCTTTCCCTGTCTACATGCCTGCTCCCCTTCCTTCCAGAGCTTCTACTTCCCTGTTGCTGCCTTCTCTAGCTGCCAAGCACAGTCTCTGTTCTCCCATGATTCCCTGCATGGTGCGGTATCTTAAGTACTTGAGCAGTCAGTTCTTTTTCAGTTTTGGCTTTCCAATGTTACCTTTTCCTGGAAGCATGTATTAGTCTCAGCCTTGGCTGAACAATGGAATCACCGAATGGCTTTGAATTATTTCACTGCTGAAGATGTACCCAAGACAAATTCAATTAGACTGTGTTGGGGGAGGCCGAGAAGTCTGTATAGTTTTGAAAATTCCCAGGTGATTCTAGGGCACAGCCAGATGGAGAATTTTTTCTTTAGTCTCATACCTTCTCATTCTCATTGATTCTCATAAGTATAAATATAAATAAGTATAAAGAACGCCAGAGAGACAGATTCCCTTTCTGTCTCTCAGACTAGCATTGGGCTTCCGCAGTCCATGTATTTCTGGATGGCAGCAACACATTGTTGTTAACCACGAGGACAGACATGACATCAATGGCTGTCTCTCAAGCATAACTCAAATCCCAAGAAAAATAGGAAATCAAGAAATATGAGCTGATTTATCCTAATCACTAGGACAGTGCCATTGAAGTCAGACTGCTGGAAATTGAGAGAGCAAGATGAGTGACAGGGGCAGAGAAGGGATAAACCCTAGCTTGGTATGTATGCAGTACCAGGTTCCATCTCTAGTCCCTGCTTTCCCAAAGCCTGGAAATGTGGAAGCTACTGCCTCGTGATAAGGAAGTGGCTAATTCTCTGAATCACTAATACAGTGCAAATGTAAGTACTATTGTAAAAAGTAGCATTTCCCCCACACTTTGATCTAAATCTTATGTTAGAATGGCAAATGAACTTACAGACTTGGCACGTCTTAATTCTTTTCTGGGAAATCTACAGTTTTGCTTAATTCCTTTACATAAAGCATCTGCTCCTAAATCTTTTTCTCTGCTATGTGCATACATGCATGTACACACACACACTCACGCATACACACACTTACATACATACACCCACATACACACACACTCATACACACACACACACACACACACACACACACACACACACATGCACACATCCCACAATCTCTAGAGAAGTACTCTGGACGTAATTTAATATGGATTTCATGCCAGGTTTCCAAACACTCAAATAAAATGAAACATTTTATCCTTATTTAGTTTAGGATTGACTCTCCTGCTCTTTCTTTGCTGCCATTGTTTGAATCCCTCTTCAATGAGAGCAGCAATACAAATCAGCACTTTTTTTTTTATTTGTTTTGTTTTGTTGCTGTTGTTGTTTTCTTCTCTTTTTCTTTTTCTTTTTTCTTTTTTTTTTAACCTCTACTGGGACTCAAGTTATACGAAACAGAAAAAAAAAATAGTCCATCCTAACCTGACCTAGATGACTGAGTCCTATATCTGGACTCTACTAGGTAATGTTTGACCAAGTGAAGAAGATGTCTGCGTGTTTTCATCTGTTTAACAAGGACATTGCTTTCATGTAGCTCAGTCTACACACATGCACTTATTATCAAAGTGGAAGCTGTGGAATATATTCTGTGAAGTGCCATTAGGAAAGGAAGTAGAGATTAGGAGGATTACAGTGGCTAGGGCTGTTAGAATACAAATAGCTGCAAATCAAAACCTGGAGCTTGCCTCAAGCTGCAGGAGGAGAAACTGATTAGAGGTTTAAATTACTTTGGAAAGGCAGAGTGTTGAATTTCATCCATTCATTTAGTTATTCTTTAATGATCTTGTAATTAATACAAACCGTATTAACCAGATTGGACCCTTTCTTTAAATGAATCTGAAGGTTTGATTACTTTTGGAATCAGGTTAAAATTTAATATTTAGCTAGTTATTATTCTAATACTTAAGTATAAAACTGTCCATCTTGAATGTCGGATTCTACAGAGAGTTTGACTGTTGAGTTTTACACATACACTTCACTATGTCTGACATACACGGTAGGAAATATTGCTGCATCATTTAACACATGAACAAAACACAACCTCATTTGAAATTGGAAAGAGGAAATAAAAAATGACTTTCCAAAGGAAAAATACTTATTTATAAGAAAATTTTCTTTTAGAGCGGACATTTTTTTTTCTTAAACTGTGTTGGTAATATGTCAATACCCTTTACAGGTTATAGTTCTTTGACTCATGAGAGTGAATCTTCATTTCAGATGACCACCATATTGAAACAGTCAAGCCCGGAAGTTTTATCCTTTTTCCTACCAACTAAAGAAATATTAGTATCTAAAAAATGGGTTTACATTGTTTTAAATTCATTATATTAAAAATTCTTCCTGTATTTTTAAGTAGACAGCCTGCAAGGATTCCTGATTATCATTTTAGAATTCCGAGATATTCCTGAAATAAATTATCACCAAATAATTTTATTGTGATGAAGTATTCATAATATACTTAAAGGATAGCTTGATACTATCATAAGCATACATTTATGCAGTGATATTCTTAAGCTGATGATAAAATTATTATAAAATTATCATAGATATGAATGGTTCATTTGAAGAACGGAAATGGGAACAAATCTTTGATGCTTTGCTCTACGGTGATCATTTTGTGTGTGTGTGTGTGTGTGTGTGTGTGTGTGTGTGTGTGTGTGTGTGTCAGGGTTTCTCTGTGCAGCTTTGGAGCCTAGAATTAGCTCTTGTAGACCAGGCTATCCTCAAACTCACAGAGATCTGCCTGCCTCTGCCTCCCAAGGGCTGGATATGGTGATCATTTTTAAGCTACAATTGAAATTATAGAATTGTGATACAATATCATGTTTCATTTGTAGATGTTAAAGGAAAATGTATGTTCAAGTTTCAGTGGTTTACAATAGATTTATACTAAACAAAGAATCTGAGCCAGGCATTGGTGGCACACACCTTTAATTCCAGCACTCTGGAGGCAGAAGCAGGCAGATCTCTGTGAATTCAAAGACAGTCTTATCTGCAGAGTAAGTTCAAAGGCAGCCACAGATACACAGAGAATCCTTGTCTTGAAAAAATAAAACAAACAAATAAATGAACTTGTATTTAATTTTGAAAAATTAAGTCATTTCATTAAATCACCTTAATTTAAAATGAATCCTTTAGTGATCTAATCAGAGTAAATAAAATTTTCTATATTAATAACTCCATGTATAAATTAAGTTTTTAAAAGTTTTCTGTATTTCAAAATGTACTTAATTTCTTATGCAAAATAAAGATGACATGCATTATTATAAAAACTCATTGACAGCAAGAAGAATATTGTTTCAAAAAAATTTTGCTTTCAAATTTGCCTCTTATACTATTAATCATGGTTTGCAAACAGCTTTAGCCATCCAGTTAATACTTGCATGGTGCAGAAATTAATGTATGGGAATGAAAACACCGAATTTGTGTGTGTGATGACACTCAGTATTTAAAAGTCTCTGATCATCATATACAAGTCCACATACAGTACATAAACCCCCACACACCTTCAGAGATGTGCGATTGTATACAATACATTCCTTTGTACTATTTTTGGTGTTTCTTTGTTGTTGTTGTTTTTTTGTTTTGTTTTGCCTTGTTTTTTTCTAGACAGAGTTTTTCCTGATTCATAAGACAATGTAGAATTGACATAACAGAAAGAAATTTACTAACATTCACAATACAGAGAGATTAAGCTGAGATATCAGAGAGATCAGGCGCCTGGTGCGGACTTGGATTGGTATGTTTTGTAAAACTCTGTTAAGGAGTAAGGACTAGTGTCAGGCACCTCCTCCGAAATGACTTTATTCTGACCTCCCAGAAATACTGCTTTAATAAACAGACACCTGGTGTTGTCCTGGGATCCCCTCTTTTTTAGTAGGGTAGAGTCTGAATGTTTATACAGATCTTTATGTTTATGAACATGGCGACTCCTGCTACAATTTCCTCTACATTAAAACAATAGTTCAAAAATTATAACTGGGGGTTTGGCAGTTTAAAGCACATCTTTCTATTTCAGGGGACAAAAGCTCACTTCTCAGTACCCTAATAACCATGCTTTTCAGCTCTAGAGCGTCTGGGGCCCCCTTCTGATGGTGGCAGATATAGTACATATGTGTACACCTATCTACCCCATACAGACACATATGCATGATAAAATAAATCTTCAAAAAGGAAATATTATGAAAATAAGTGAAACATTGTGCTGAAAATGTTCTTAAAGGTGAAATACTGAAATATGAAAGTGGATATAGTGTGTGCTTTGTAATAAAACAACAAGGTTCCAGTCCTCGGTTTGTGCCCATTGTGTGGACCTAGGCGATGTAAATACCTCACGGCATTCTCATGGCAAACAAATATAATATGACATCTACAGGGATATGAGATGCAACAAATAAAATAATGATCCCAGGTTATAACTGCATCCAAAAAATGAAAACTACTGCAGTGTGTACTTAAACAGATTATATTTTCCAGAAGTAATTTTTGCTATTATATTGACATTACTAACGCAAGATGAAGATCTAAAAACAAGCATGCAGAACAGTTTCATATGCCTCTTTCTTTCGACACTGACAGACATGACCCTCCCTTCAGGTGATGTTAATGAGACTGGAAGCCTGGAACATTGCCTGATATTGACTTTAGCCTTCTGGATCGAATATTCCCCATCTTGACAGGCAAGGCCAATCTTCTTCACCTACCCTATCAGTCGTTGCTGAATTTCATTACCATCTGCATTGTCAGATGATTATTTTAACTTAAATGAATGGCTTTAGATGGGATTGTCTTGGAGGCACCTAATAAAACATTCTCTGAGGACATTTTCAAATAATGACAGCATGTTTTCTCATAAAAATGTATCATTTCAAAGGCCATCTGAAACTAATCTTTGCTAAAAACAAATGGCCCTACAATGAATATGAACAGCTGTATTTAATTTTCCACCTATCTATCATATCTCAAGTTTCTAAAATATAAATAGTATTCAAAGAACATAGGCTTATATATTTTTTTTAGGCCTTGGGTGTTTTATTTAATTTTTTTTTGTAATTTATGATGAATACATACATTTTTTTTATT
>NW_026068013.1:2600742-2668820 GCF_014885135.2 Alexandromys fortis | reverse complement strand
GAACAATGAGGACTGATGAGAAGCCAAGGTCAATGGCAAGGGGTTTTGATCCTACTTCATGTTCTGGCTTGGTGGGAGCCTATCCAGTTTGGATGTTCACCTTCCTAGACATAGGCTTATATTTTAAGTCAACTTACCAGCCAATATTGGAAACAAAACATCAGGATCTACCCAATTATTACAAAGGTGTTGTTACATAATTATAGTCAATTCATTATTAAACAAAATATTCTTGAATGTCAACTTTGATTAGTGTATGGAAATAAGAATAAAATAATGAATAAGACTATTGGAGGAGATATATACAAACAAAATACAGCATCCAATTTTGGTTTAAAATATTTCTGTAGTTCTGGGCAGTGGGACATGCCTTTAATCCCAAAACTTGGAAGGCAGAGGCATGTGAATCTCTATGAGTTTGAGGCCAGCTTGGTCTACAGTTTGGTTCCAAAGCAACCAGGGATGTTTCATAGAGAAACCCTGTCTCAAACAACAACAACAAAAACAAAACAAATCAAAATTTATGTAGTCATACAGAAATAAAACAATATAAATTTTTACTAGTTGATTAAATGAAACTTCTTCCTCAGATAAATCCAGATGTGAGTTTTGAAATCCCAAGGCTTCCACGTTGAAAGCAGAAGACAGATCAACCCTACAACCATTAACACCAAACCAATACCTACAGACTGGGATTCTAGTACCCTCTTAATCACTAAGAGCATTATTGCCTAGTCACCTTTACATAAACTTATGTGGGCTTATGATGTGAGAACTCTGCTCAGGAAGCAGTAGGGCGTGGAAACTGACACAAGGTTTTGAATTGCATTACTGCACCTGTGAGCACCATTACAACTTAGAAATAAAAGGCCCCTACTCAAGCAAGAGACACATATAGAGCCTCTAAACCTGTGGTTTAAAAGGGTTCATACAAGAGCATGTAAGGGGAGGTTTGAACTGGATTGCATGACTGGCAGCCTTCAGTTAACCTTGTGTTCTCTGTCCCCTGAAAGTGTGTAATTCCCTGTGTAGGTCAGATGGTTTGTCACCCTACTCATGTCTCAATCTCAGGTAGCGTAGACACCCAGTGTTCACACAGAAAGCACTATATTAGTCTAGCATAAAGCTAGCATGAATCTGATAGGATAGGATCTTTTGTGCTTGACATCACTGTGAAAATGGACCTGAGTGTATACCTTGTGACTGTGAGGCTCAGGTGAGATCATTGTCAATACTGGCAGTCCCCTAGACTAATACCATTAACATTACTGCATCCTAGGGCAGCACAGTAAAAACAGAACCTGGTTCACCAAAGTTATAGAGACATAGTCAGATAACTATTGATGAGCTAATGAAATGGGATCTTAATGGCCTCATCCCCAAGTCTTACTAAAAAGAGAGCTTCAGGAATGAGCATAGACATCCACTCCACTTTATTGAACATCTTGTCCAATAAGCATCACTGGATCTTGGTGCAGTGGTCTTGAGCCACAAGACCACCTACATGGTATACATTCAATAATAGCATGGTCTTTTGTCCTTCAATGTATCCGATCATAGAGGGTTATACTCCTAGGAAGTGCCACAGATATGTATTGTTGGAAAAATGGGCATGGAATAGGAACCTGAGAATAGTCATCCTTGATGGCTAATCCTAGATTCAAGCAAAATTGTGTAATACTTAGTCAGTCCAGTGATAGTGAATTAGTGCCTTGGGCTACCTCATCCCCCAGACCAGACTGTTATAGATAAACCACTTTCCTTAGATATTCTACTGGTTAACTTTGATAGTATAGCAACAGAAAGTTTGAGAGAAAATTGAACTTGGCTTCCCCATAATTTTACAATACTGACAAAGCTATAGCAGAAAGTTCTTGGCAGACCTAGACATGGACACTGCCCTGTATTGATGTAGTAGAAGTGAGTATAGGTCAGATGAAATAAGTGGAACACTTAGATTTTCAGAAATGCAGATACTAGCAAAGCTACTTAAGGAACACTGGACTAAACATCAGTCATTTGTAGGCTAAATGTTAGATAATATTATACACCAACAGGCTTCAGAAACTTTTGGTTAATCATGATGTAACCCTGCAAGGGTCTGTAAATTAGCTAACTCAAGGACTTGACAATAACAAAAATAAAACATTTACTCTATAAAATAATGAATGAAAATTTCCCCAGTCTGGAGAAATGTTCAGGCGTCTGATATTGGAAGGTCATATGTCACTGGTGAGGGTCAACTCTATCCCTGACATAGTATGAGTTCTGCTCCCATGGTACAGTATAATCAAGCTCTCAAAATTAAAGAGAAGAGGGATTGGCAGATACATGAGGAAACAAGTTCCATCCCATGTAACCATGTAAAAAGCCAGATGTAGGAAATAGTGCTTGTAATTCCAGCCTTAGCAGACTACCTGACCAGCCAATTTAGCCTAATCCACAAGCTCCAGGCCAATGAAAGACCCTGTCTTAAACAAAACACAAGCTCCAGGCCAATGGGAGACCCTGTCTTAAACCAAACAAGAAAGCTCCTGAGCAAAGATGTCTGAGGTTGACCTCTGGATATCACACACATGTGCACACATTGACAGCAATACAAAATCAAAGTGAAAGAGAAAATTCTGAAGGCAGGAATAAAGAAGGAAGAGCATGTAAAAAGGTACAACTCTTAGGACTTTCAACAGAAATATTCAGGCCAAGAAAGAGTTGTAGCAGGTTTTCTTGTAGAACCCGCTCCCAAATCATGACATGGAGACTTATTATTAATTATGACTGTTTGGACTTGACTTGGCTTGTTTCTTGCTAGCTTTTTTTAAAAAGTTAAATTAATCCATTTCTATTAATCTATGTGTTGCCTTAAGATTTTTTTTTTCCTCATCGACATACTGTCTATCAAGCCTGGCTGACTGGTCCTCAGCTGGCTGTTTGTTGGCTGACTGACTGGCTGGCTCACTTTTTCTTTCTATCGGCCATTCAGCTTTTTATTAGGCCAATCAGGTTCCTTAGGTAGGCAAGGTGAAACAGCAACATGGCTTTACATAGTTAGGCAAATGCAGCATAAACAAAAATGACACACTTTTACTTAATTAAATAATTGTTCTGTCACACAAACAAACGCAACACATCTTTACATAGTTAAACAAATATTCTATTCCACAATGGAGAGTGGCATAAGGCTTTCACATTAGTCGTGGAAAATAAAATAATTAAGAATACTGCATCCTGCAAACCAGGGTCTCTTAGTATTCCAGAAAAATAATGGGTGAGGAGTCATATCCACTGAACTACTGGAAAGATATACTAGAGTTCTCCAAACTGAAAAAGACATTAATAAGTAAGCTGAAAGCAATGAGAGGTATACAATTCACAGGCAAGAATGACTATACACAGATAACCACAATTATCTAACTGTCAAGATGAACCTAACTACAGGCACCTTCCAGAAACTTCTCTAGAATTCAGATACAACCAAAGTGAAGGATGCAATAAAATGTTGTATGAAAACAGAATTCAAAACATATTAGGAGAGGCTATATTTATACAGTATCAGTCTTTAGTCAAAAGTATTAGAAAAAAAGAAGGGTCAGGTCACCCCATAATGATAAGCATGGCAGTATAGAATGAAAATGAATCAATCATAACACATATGTACCAACTTGTGAAACACTCAAAGAGTCAAAGCCTCTATTAGTAAGATAAGTGTTCACACAATAGTTTTAGGGAATGTGAACAGCCCATTCCCAGAAATGGAGAGATTGCTCAGACAGAAAATCTACAAAGAAACAGTCTAGTGGAGTTGCATCCCAGGCAAACTGACTGTGAGACAGCTATAGAACATGTCATAGGGCGGCAGAGGAACATGGATTTTTTTTTTATTAGCATGTGCAAGATTCTCTAAGACAGATAATGTGACAGGTCACAGAATACAGCTAAGAAGATATAAAAAAATGAAACCGTATCAAGAAACATTTCTGCCAACAGTGACTAAGGGTAAGAATCTGCAAGAGAAATAAAGCTAGACTTCTGAAATGCATAGCAAATCATTGTTAGCTCTAATCATTCTGTTGGGCAATAGCACCTGAGACGTATATGTACAGATAGAAATCTGCATTATCTAAAACTTAACCCGCATTGATCAATCAATGCCTTGGTGATCCATGTCCCCAGCCTCTACTAACCATTATTTTATTCTCGATTTCTATGACATTAAGTTGTATAGATTCCATATTGAAGTTCCTTGTCTTTCTGTGTGTTGCTTATTTGACTTTCTGTGACGGTCTCTAGTTTCTTCCATGCTGTGATGAATGACAGGATTCCACTCAGTTTTATGGCTGATTAGGATTTGGTTGTGCTCTCTTCTCACCTTTTCTTTACCTGTCCTTTAACCTTGATTGTTTCCTGTTTTGCCTGTTGTTATTGGGACTACAGTGAACTCAAAAAAACAGATGATCTCATTTCCTTTGGACATATGCTATGCTGCAGTGGGTGGGTAATACTACGGTTCTATTATTAAAATGACAATTGTTTGTGGCAAACAATGTAAGAATGTCTGCACATGTATGCTAACTGCACATGGTACTTCATTAGCACATACAATTTTATTTATGCGTGTTTCCATTTTAAGTAAGATTGAGTTTAAATTTCAAGATAAGAAGAATCCTCACTAAGAAAACCTTAGGCTAATGTGGAAAGGACAGGCGTTTCCCATCATAAAAACTGAAAATTGGTGATAAAGCCCATCAACTAATGGAACAAAAGGACAGGCACAGAGTCAGAAACACGAGAGACAGAAAACTTGATGTGAAGTGGCTGTGAGCAGTGTGAAGCAAGGGAATACACAAGGACAATCCTGGACTGGATAGGAAATCAGGGGTTGTTTATCTGAACACAGGTCACTGGCAATCAGCACTGTGTTGTATGTGTTATGGTGATGTTGTTGATCTGGCTGTCCCACAAGATAATTTGTGTTGTTACCTCTTTGTAGATGAAGGGAACAGGGTTGAGAGAACTCAGTTGAGCAGCCATGTTCTGAGAACTCATAAATTTGACAGCTGGGATTTCAGTCCAAGTGTTCTATGATTCCAGCCGGCACATTTTAGTGGACTGTTTTCTGTGACCAGTGACTCTTCTTGTCTGTTCTTTACCATTTGTTATTGTCTTTGCTGACTTTTCTTCCTACATTTACTTTGTTCTTTAAACATCAGATTTCTGTCCAAATTTAAGTTTCAAAGCATGAAAATATATATAAAGTTTTATAAGGAAACTAAATTATGTGTCGGTAAGTTATATAAATATTATGGGCATTATAGCTGAGAAAACACATACAGTGTGGGAAATGAGCCAAATACCTGCAGAGACCAGAGTGGTGTGATTAGTGGGCACATGTTCAATTGTAGGATAAAATACAGAAAATTAGGTAAATAGCCGATAGGTACCCATCAAACTGTTTAATTAGTGAGAGAAGAAAATGATTAAAAATTAAAATTACTTAAGCAAGTTCTGAGGCAAATTCTCATTTCTATTTCGTTCTTAATGTGACTTTAATTAGCTGAAATTACATTAGGGGAGTTTCATGCCTTCTCTGTCTTTGCCAATCCATGAAACACCCTCTTTATTCACAAACTATGGGTGTAAGTGGATAATGAAACTTTCTCCCCCAGAGAAAGGGAAATTATACTCAATTTAGTATTATTGAATATCACCTTGTGTGTATTTTGGCTGAGGAAAATTAAAGTCAACAGCAAGCAAGGGGGAAATTGGTTAGAAATATTTTACACTCTTTGTTTTTGATAATTCCTCAGCAAAATACCATGAACGGGAATGTAATACAAATTATGTGTTTAATGTATCTTTGTAAATTAAAACAAATGAACTGTGGATCATATTAAAGTTCTACCTTAAAAATTGAAATAAACTCTATCACAAATGTGTAGGTCAAATTTAGGATTTTTTTATACTTCAAAATTCATATAGACGCTAGACTTCCATGATTCTGAGAATCTGGCATGAGATAGGTATAGATTTCTGACTGTCTGCTGACTATTCTCAAAAAAAAAAAAACTGTCAAGAGAACAAATTAAAATTTTAAAACCACAGCACATGAAAAAAATAAAATTACATAAAATGCATGCAATGTTTGTGTTCTTTAAGATATGTTTCTGAATAAAATAAAAACAAAAATCTAGGTTTCTGTAGTCCCAAGTTTTCTAAATGGTTGTCATTTCACAAATATGCCAGAGTCCAAGTGTCCTGAGAGCCTTGTTTGTCCAGTCAGAGTCTCACTTCACAGATGCCAACTGATCAATATTCTTTAAGTTTTATTAACATGTAGTAATTCTTTTGGAATGAAAAAAATTGTACTATACATTTTATGCTTGGGAAAAAAATGCTTCAATTGCTCTTATAAGGAAATAACATGGACTACACATATAAAGGTTGAAAGGATTTTAATTGTAAGAAAATATTTTCTAGCAAGTGTCTCCTGTTATAAATTTAATGCGTATTTAAGGCTGCCAAAGAAACCAACCAAGCAGTAAAGAGAAACCCTTTTCATGATTTTTTTCAATAACGAAAAAAATAGCAGGCAACCTGAGCTAGCGATCAAGCATGTGATGTCGTCCTTCACTGCGTTAGAGTGGCTGTTGCTATCTGTGGATACTGCAGAAAACAGAAGAAAACCAACAACTGTGTGACGGCTGGAAATACCAGGCTTTGTTGGACCTTTATCTTGTATTATCCTATTCAGTTTACAGAAAAAGCACAAACTGAGTTCCTCACGAGTTCTGACCTAGCATTTTAATTTCTTTCTGTGTTGCTGGCACAAACTCACAGACTACAGCAAGTTAAGGAAGACTTTTCTTGACTCACAAGTCCAGGGTGCAGTCCATCATGGTAGGGAGGCATAGTGACAGGAGCTTAGGCATTCAGTCAAGAATGGTGAGTGTTGTTTCTCAGCTAGAGTCTCCTTTTATTTAGTCCAAGACTCAGACGCAGGGAATGGCCCCTCTTCAATTAATCATTCATCTTAATCCCTCACAGGCATGTCCAGAGGCTAACCTGGTCTAGATGGCAATCCTTCACAGACATGCCCAGCGGTTAACCTGATCTAGGTAATCTGGCATAGTGTGCCCAGAGGCCTCTCTCCTACTAGTAGTATCTAGATCCTGTCATATTAACTGTTAAGAGTACCATCAGGCCTTGCCTTAAACCCAGATAATATGTTATAAAGGCAAACATTAGTCTGGACTAGAGGACACAGGTCAGCATTCACTGTTGTGACATTTCTCAGTCATTGCTACTTGTTGACTGACTGACAACTTGAGGATCATTCTTCAGGCAGTTTGCAGAACTTCTAGAGGAGATGTGTCTGCTATCCGTCTTGTAAATGCAGTGAGGGATAGGAGAGGGGACCAACCACAGTGTTGAAATGTAACTCTCATCTGTCACAGCAGGTAGATCTCTATGAGCAGGTGCTGAGCTTTATCAGCTCTTCAGGGTATCTCCGTGGAGAGATCCCTGCTTTGCAGTCTGGAGCAACAGTCCTCTGAACAACAGCATTGCTTTAGGAGGTGTCTGCAGTTCATCTGCGCAACATGCTTCCTTTTTCCTCATTCATTGTCTGACTAGAATAAGTATATTGGATAACTTATTTATATCAATTAGATATTTATTTGTTTATTCTATTTATTTATTATTTTTTTTAGATAAGGGTTCTCTGTGTAACAGTCCTAGCTGTCCTATTAAATTTTGTAGACCAGACTGGCCTCAAACTCACAGAGATTCACCTGCCTCTGCCTCGGGAATGCTGGAATTAAAAGCATGTGCCACCACAGTCCGGCTAGATATTTATTTTTAATATTATTCAGTAGTACTTTGATACTTATATTGTCCCAGCTGTTTGCAGGTCATTTGGAGGTTTTGCTAGAGTCTGCATTATTTTTTTGTTTTGGTGTTACTGCTTTATTATTTCATTTTATTGTTTAAGATCAAGTCTCATAAAAGTTGGTATGTCCTAAACTTATTGCTAGGCCTCCTTAGCTTCCTTATTCCCCAGGGAAAGGTGAGTGTGCTATCCACCTGTTTCATAGCCCATAACGAGATAGGGAGTCCAGTCAAAGCAGGAACTCAGTTTATACTGTGAACATCAGCTTATATAGGTTAAATGACATCCTGTGATGTGGGGATACCTCCAGCCAATAAGAGACAGCCAAGCCCTCTCTCTGACTGGAGGGGCATCTACCTAGTTTTTGCTGCCTCATCCTCACTCGGTTCCCTCAAACTCGAGCCAGACTATTTTCTGTCCTACAGGCCTTGAGGTACAGGCCCTGAGATAATTTTGACCCAACATCTCCCCCCTTTTTATTATATCCTACCCCCTACCCTGGTCACCAAACCAGAATAGCTCACTGGGGAGAGAGTACGGGTCAGAACCACCTCTATCTGGAGTTTTGACCTGGATACCCTCAAACTGAGAGTTTATCTTGGAGATGTATCAAGCTTATCTGTACTCGAAGGGCCATGAGTTGTACCTGTTTTTGGAAATGCTTGTTTCAGCCTTTGGAGAACGCATGGGCCCAAAAGACAGATCAATAAACAAATAGCCAGGCCTAATTAGGGAAGAGATGAATGTGGTAAGCCATGGGGAACAATTAAATCAGGTGTAATAAGGGGGTCCTTGACTTACAAGACTCAATTTCTTTTCTTAACACATTTAGGGTTCTTGTAACTATTTTGAAATGGTCTTCATAGAAGCAACATTCTTCCCCAAGTGCCATGCAAATTCCTCTCTGTTCCATAAACAGCAAGTCCAAGCCTCTTCTGTCTGTAAGGTTACCCTTGCTCCAAAGACTTTTGTAAATAATGTAATGCATTCTCTGTCTTTTCAATGTCATGGTCAATGTCAATTGTGAGCAAATTATTCCCGTTTCTTGTTGTAAAATCACCAGGGATGAGGTGCCCAGGGCAGTCCTGGCCACCCCTAGCCCCATCAGTGTGGTGATGGCCAGGGCCACTAGGGGCTCTCTCTTATGCCTTCAGGCCAGGAATTCTTCTTGTATGGGGTAAAGCACTTGAGGGAAAATTAATGCAAGCAGGCAAGTAACATATGCTGAGCCCCAGGGATCTGCCTGCCTTGGCCACCCCACTGCTAGTATTACAAACACATGCCACACTGACATCAAGTTTTGTAGGTGGATATGGATCAAATTCAGGTCTTTATACTTGTGTGGCTGATTTATCTTCCCAGCCTCCTAGCCAGGTTTCTTCTTCTCCTTTCTTAAGAAGGTCCAAATATCTTTCCTTTATATAATAAGTATAATAAGACCCATAAAATGCCACATATTCAAGATATTTTCATAGAGCATAATTTGAGATAGTTTCAAATAATGTTACTTAAAAGCTCCATTTCTAAACTAATTTGTTTGTACTGAGGCATGCTTCTTAGTGTAGTAAATAATTCACAGTAATGCATTCACCCTGACTCATGGGTTGTAGGTAAGAGTCTGCAGGTGGGCTACTCATCTCTATTCCAACCTCTCAAATAGGAACCAGGCATCATCTTCATCCCTGTAGTGTTAGCTGGCTCTAAAGTCTATTTTACTAATGAGCCATATGAAAGATGTGAAACTCACATCCAATAGGCTTCCAAAGGTGTTGCTTTGTTCGATTTAATAATTTTTAGGTTTTCCACTTATAATCCTTATCTAATGACCCAGAGCCTTCCAAACCCAGGCAGTGTTCTTTCTCCTTGGGCTCTAAGCTGTGGGGTAGTAGCAACTTGAAACAGAAGGCTTGCAATGAAAGGGACTGAAGTCTTGGTTCATTTGCAAGCAATGTACAGGGGACTTCAGCTAAAAACTGCAGGTCTTCTTACACCTTTCTCATACATCTTCTTTCATCTTTGCCTTTTCCAGCCAATAACTATGCTTATATACTATGGATTTCTCAATCCTTAGGAGGAATTACCTATCTAGATAAAATTACAGAAAATGTAAAAATGCTATCTGTTGAAATAGGAGCGGCAGGGCTGTGTCCCCGGCACCCGGCCGCCCGCATGGCTAGCTTATGCCCGAAATAATGACACGGAAACTGTATTCTTTCAAACACTGCCTGGCCCGGCTAGTTCCAGTTTCTTATTGGCTAGCTCTTACATATTGTTCTAACCCATTTCTAATATTCTGTGTAGCCCACGAGCTGGCTTACCAGGGAGGATCTTAACCTGCGTCTGTCTGGAGCGGGAGAACCATGGCGACTCCTCACACAGCTTCTTTTTCCCAGCATTCTCCTCTGTCTACTCCGCCTACCTAATTTTCTATCCAATAAAATGGGCCAAGGCAGTTTCTTTATTAATAAGAAATCACTCCCACATCATTTCCCCTTTTTCTGTTTAAACAAAAAAGAAAGGCTTTAACTTTAACATAGTAAAATTACATATAACAAAACAGTTATCAAGTAAGAATTACAGTTACAATATTTATATCTATTTTATCTCTTATCATAACTAAGGAAAACTATAACTAACCATTCTTCAACTCCATCAAAGACTCCAGAAGGATATAATATTACCTATCAAACAAGAAATAAGAAAACTCTAGAAATGACAGAGACATCTCGCTGCCTGGACAGTCACCCAAAGTTCCTCTGTACCGTTGGGGCATCCATCTTCGGCCTACAGGCCCATAGTATCCAGCAGACATTCTCATCAAGCAAGAAATTCCAAAGACAGTTCAGTCACTTTTTGCTGTGTCCTGCAGAATGTCTCACAGACTCTTTCATGAAGCAGGAACCCCAAAAGGTCATCTCACCTTTAGGCAAGTTCAGCAGTCCTCTCTCTGCGGGTTCTCTGTGTCCAGTTTATGCAACAGTCCAGGCAAGAGCAGTTTCTTGCCCAAATGACTATCCAACTCCATAAGGATCCTCTTCGATGCCCATCTTCCTCTTGAAGTAGCTGGTGCTGCCAGGAGCAGACGTGTCTCCTTGTCATGAAAAGTCCTAAGTTATTAAAATATTTTAAATGCCATATTCTGCAGTCTTTGAAAGATATGAAGAATGCCTATCTAATTGAAATATATCTCTATATATCTAGAAAATCTAATTAACATGACTACAAGCTTAACTATTAGCAATGATTATCCATTAACAACCTATATTTCCTAATTATACATTACATTTTAAATGAACTACACAATCACAATACCTTAATCAAGATCAAAAATACATATACATATAACAAAATTGACCTTAAAATCCATACCAATGCAAATTATTCATATCTATATCATATCCCCCTTTAAATGTAAAAGAACATTTATAAACAATATTTGGGAACATGGGCATAGTTTTTCTTTCCAAACTGCTTCCTGCTGAATGGGGGCATCGTTAATTAGGTCTTTCATGGTATAACCTGTGTGCCAGGGTCATCTCAGTTGGCAGTTGAGTGAAGTAATTTTTTGAGGGTGTTCACAGCAACCTTTCAGGAGGACTTTTCATATCTGACTTGTTAAAAATTTAGCATTTATTATTTCATAAACTAAGCTTATTGTTTTCAGAGATTGTTTTGAGAATGTAATTGAAAAAATGTATTAAGGGAACCTAATGGTAACTTTTTCTTCCTAAAAGGTAAGGGAACCATAGCAAACATTTAGCTCAGAATCCAGAACTAAAGCCACACAATCTGTTTGCTTTTTATTATTCTCTGCTGTGGTTTGGAAATGTCTAAGACTAGCCTGTTAAGGGAGAGGGCACAAAACTGCAGATTCATTGATTTGCTAAGAATAACCTGTGATGAGGAACTATAAAAGGATTATCAGGGGCCAGCATGAGCAGGGGCTGTAATGAGCACAGAGGGGGTACATTTCCAAAATAGCACGTACCATATGTACATACGAAACAATTCTGCAAGGAATGCATGCATCACTCATGCAGTGTTTTGCAAATCAGCAAACAACCTGAAGTTCCTTCTGCTGGGAAGTTCGCTGATTGGGGCTCTGGGAAAATCAAGCAAGATTTGGGGAATGCTTTCTGGGGAGGCTCACAGCTGTTTCATTGCATTCGGACTTTGTCTCTTTCTCTCAAGCTCTGGTTTTGGAACTCTTTTCTTCAGTCATCAAGAAAAATGCTTACAGCAAAAACTCACTGGCCCGACCTTCTGGAGAAACCCGCTAGCTGGCCAGACTTTCACGAAAATGGTTATCCATTTTTCTCCTTCAATTTAACAATCAGGGCTGTTTGCAGGTGTTGCTTTAACCATGGACACTAGTGAAGACACTGTAGATTCCATTCATTGAGAGAAATGTAACAAGGCTTCATGTTTTGTGATTGAACCTGAACATTGACACTCTACCTTTGAAACACTAAAATACAACCAGGACTGAATTTACCTCATTCTGTAATGAATCACACTGCACGCTTCTGCAAAGACATCTGCTACCTTCTTTGTAATTATCTGCCTACAAATGTTTTCTCCTACTATGCCCAGAATGAGGATATAACATTATTAATCATCACATTCTTGGCACAATACTTTGTACTTCCTAGGTACTAAATGCTTGGTGAGAGAACGAGATGCCTGTCATGAAAATTGCCATAAAAGTTTATTGTGAGAGCAACATAACCTGACAGACAAAAACACAAAGCATAAATCCTGGGAAATATTAACTTCCCAACAAGCAATAGTTAAATGTGCTTGCTTATGTGGTTTATTGCTAGATTTTCCCACATGACATTCTTCGGTTCTGCTGCGTAGCCATACTCATTCTACAAATCCGCTTCTGTCCCTGAGTCAGTACTTAGGCTATTTTGCTTCCATATTAAGCACCACAGTAGGTTTACTCCCTTCCATCCTGTCAGAAGCCTCTTCCTTCTTCACCAGTCTGGCCTCTGTGTACAGCCATTCCCCAATACCTAGTAACTCTCGATATACTTTGTCTCTTCATATACCCCAGCAAGACTGGAGGTTTTCTGCTCTGTGCAGTGACATTTCACAGGAGTACATCAAATCCTTTGGAGATAAGCAAAGTTTCTTCAGAATTCAAAGGAAACCATTATATAAATTAAAATATTTCCATAATTAATGGTTGAATAATCATTCTACTGATGAAATAATGTTTCACTACTACAATGTATACAAATAATACTTTGCTACAATTAAAATTCTCTTAACAAGAATCACAAAGAGGCCTACTATTAAACCCATAGAAGATCTTACAAAGGGAAGAGCTGACTAGAGATTTACTGTAAACAATGTTATTTTTTAAAATGACTCAAATAATATATGGGTATGTTTAAAACTTCAAACAAAGTCTGTTTACTGTATTTTGCCGTCCAATTATTTTACATAAAACTGTGCAGTGTATTTCCCTCTATGCTCTGAAGGGACAAGGCTCTAATTTGAATTTCACTTCACATCGAAACAAAATTCCAAAAATAGAAACTTCTATTTTTTAGAAGGTTAAATTTGAAGAAGTACAAATCCGAATTTATGAGATGGAATAATGTTTTTCAACATGCTTACACATCTAATTTGAAGGCAATGTTTGTATAGATAATATAAGAAACCTACAAAATGTTAAGGCTATCAAAACTTATTCCAGCTTCATAACTGAGAGAAAGTTTCCTTTACAACCATTGTCTAGGCAATAATCCCTTTCTAAGCATATAGTTGTTAAGTAATGAACATTTCTTTTAAGAGATCAATAATTTTAGAAATTCTCCATCAACATTTAATTTAAAAGTAGACATCACACCTGATACAAACACACACACACACACACACTGACACACACACACACACACACAAATACATGCATCTTCACATACTATTGCGGATTTAGAATTTTAGCCTGCAACTGTACTTCATCTTTAGATCATCTTTCAAGTGGACCTAAAAACATTTTGCATGTTTTATAGATCTTCAAAATATGATATACTGCATGACATATATCAATATATATTTTAAGTAATTGATTGTAGAGGGTTTCACACCCCCATAAACTAATCTTTTCTAGGATAACCACTTTTTAAGACAAGGTTTGTTTTTTTTTACTTATTTGTGTGAGTCTGTGTATAGGTATGTGCAGTGAGTGCAGTTTTCTCCATGACTACAGGAAGGCATCAGAGTCCGTGCAGCTGGAGTTACCAAAGTTGTGAGTCATCTGACTTGGGTGCTGGGATCCAAACCTGGGACACCTAGAAGAGCAATGTGAGTTTTCTTGGCAAGTGAAACATTTCTCCAGAACAAAGCAACCATTTTTTTTCTAAACAAAACACTTGGACCCCATAAATTAGAATATCTTTAGTTGTCTTGAGATCTACTGAGTTTAGAATAATACAAAACACTACTCCCTGGATCTTTCCATGGCTTTTTGTGTTTCATCTCACATTTTTGTGCATAGAAAAGATATCTGTGTTGTATATGTAAAAGTATAAATGTAACATACTCTCACACTTTGATCAGCATGCTGGTTATGTTGTGTATGGTGCTGGGTATAAAACCAAGGGTTTCATATAAGCTAGGTGTGTGCTTACCATACCAGTTTTTCATTTCAACCCAGGACTTTTCCTTTTAATGGCATGTATATACTGTCTTGGCAATGTATAATTTAAATACTGTTTTTTTTTCCCTTTGAGAAATCTTGCATTCTCTTGCAGTTTTTCAGTTAAGAGAAAAAAGTTGAGTATCTGGAGAATTAGGAACAGAAACGCAGTAGAAGAGGAGGACAAAGCTTGCTTATTTATTTATTTATTTATTTATTTATTTATTTATTTGCCAAGGGAAAGAAAATTAAAACATACGATGTCCTCACATACTTGGCCCAGCTGGTATTAGAGCATTATCTTCAACAGTCCTCAGCTGGAAGCATCCATCAGGATCTTCAAAGAAAATATTGTTAAACAGTTATAAAGGGAGGCATTACGTTAGATGGTAATGAATGGATTATCAAGTGTTAGCAAGGAACAAAATGATTCTTCATTATGTATGATTAAGTAATGAAAACCAATATGAAGAGATACACCTCTCATGGTTCTGGTTCAGATGTGATGAGTGGGATGTTATATGAGCCTTAGGGGTAGATTGACAGTATGAAGCCCAGAGGAAATATAGGGTTTAACTCTAGCCACTACCATGACGATGCAACACAGTAGGCATTTGTTAAGATACAATGTGACTACCAATGCAAAAGTACATTTTCATATGCACAAGTAAAATTTAGATTAAAACTTACACTATGACAGCATCCAAATTACATAACAGTACAGAAGAACAAATTAAGGAAGAAAAGATTGCTCATTTGCTTTCGAGGAAAATGTAGTCTGTAAGACTAAAAGCAAAGAGGAAAAAACTCAGTTTTTTAATTGATAAAATACTCCCCAGGGAGTATGAAGTTACAGTATTAAATCACGATAGCAGAAGTTAAAGGGTTGATTACGATGAGAGCCACATTTTCCCTGTTGGAATGGGAGGTTACAAAGAAGCAAAGGATGAGTGAAGACTCCCAGTGTGCTAAAGAATTAGAGCTGGAGATACTATAAGAACTCATGGTCAGCCTGATATAGACTTGGAGGGGTTTGTCATATAATTTTTAGTTCTGCCAGGAGGCAGGCCCTAACATTAATAATACCCCTATAGTGACAAGCAAGTTTAGGACTCATACACAGTTTCTAATTTTCTGATCACTATTTCCAGGATCTCTGTAAAAGTGAGTAATTCTTGGGGTAGAAATAAGAATCCATTAGCCTGAAACTTTATGACATTGTGTTAATACCAAAGAAATAAGTACCCCAAAACAAATGCAATAGAGAAGAGCATATGTTCATGAAAAGTACGGTGACACATATGTACAATCCGAATCCTAGCATTGTGGATGCAGAAAGAGGAAGAGTGAAGTTCAAGGTCATCCTCAGCTATATCATGAGACCCCACAATGGATAACACAACTTCACACAAAAATGACCCAGTATTTAAGGCATTGAGATATAAGCTAGTCTCCCAAGGCCTAGAATTGTCAGACCACAATGGGATCCAAGCATGAGAGGAATAATTGCCATGGTCTCCTGAGTACCCACTGGGAATCTTTTCTCACAGGAAACATGGAACTGGGTGGAGACTAGTCAGAGACCAGGAGAGGTCTAAAGAATCTGAAAATAATCAACTGGCTGGAGGGTGGGGGAGAAGTTGATAGGTATGAAGCAGGAAAACGTCTGAGGAATTCAAAAGTAACCAATTAACCAAAAGAATGAGTGAAAAAAAGACAGACAAGGGAGAAGAACAAAAATGGGTACAATTTACTGAAGAGTGGTTCCAGGGTGAAGGAATAAGGCAGGCAGAGGCAACGACAAAATGGAAAGCAGATATTGTCTGTGACAAGGAGTGGCCACCTTCCCCAGCCACCCTGGAAAGGATAAAATGGAAGAGGGGAATGGGGACAAATAAGCTGGGCTCCATCCTTGCCAGGAGAAAATGAATATACACATGGATGGGGCCAGAAAGAGACAAAGGAAATTCCAGGCTTCTGATCCTCCCAGAATTATCTATAAACCTCCTGGGACAGAATTTGTTAGAACAAATGGATGCTGTTATTATCACTGATCACCTAGTCTTTTATGATGATAAAATTGAGCAAGTGCCATCAGGCAGACCCCTGACACTTGGATTCATCCCCAAAAGTAGAGGCTACTACCCCAAGCGTCCCACCAATTAGGTGGCCATGGGATAAGCCGATATGGGTGGAGCAGTGGTTATCACCTAAACTTACACTTAAGATACTCAAGGAAATCACCAGAAATCTGCTTTAAAAAAGGATGTATAAGGCCCACATTGAGCCCCTGGAACAGCCCTGTATTTGTGATACATAAACCTAATGGGACCTGGAGAATGTTACAGGATCTACAAGCAAACAATGCCCATACGGAGTTAGTAGGCTCCCTTTAAGGGGCTTTCCTTGGGTCCCAGCAATCCCCTCCCAGTTTCACCTCACTGTAATTGATCTAAAGGACTGTTTCTTCTCAATTCCTCATCATGAGGAGGATTGTGGAAAGTTTGCCTTTTCCATTCCTACTGTTAACTCCTCTTGACCTGTCGAGAAATACAAATGGGCTGTTCTCCCACAGGGGATGGCCAATAGTCTGACCGTTTGTCAACAATATTTGTATAGCCTCTTCTCTCCTTATTTTGACAAAGATAATACCCTCCTATATGTTTATATGGATGATCTAATCATTGGATATTTGGAGGAATCAGGGATAGCTCCCTTGGGTATCACCAATGTTGATATCTTCCAACAACATGACTTTAAGATAGCCCCAAAGAAAATACAAAATGTTGGGATCCCAATTAACATTCACTCAAGCCAAAGTGAATGGATTCCAATTAATTCTGCCTGAGACCCTCATTTTATCAGAGTTACAAAAGATACTGGGAGAAATGAACTGGGTAAGGCCCTGGTTGCCTATAGAGACTTGGAGACTAGATGTGTTATATGATCTCCTAATGGGGGGGGGAACCTTATGAGATCATTTCCTTACCCCTTGAGGGACATTAGTCACTCACTGAATTTGTCAACAAGCTCCACCAGGCTTCTTTGGTGAGATGTAATCCTAACATTCCAATCTAAGACTGACTATTATTAGGGAAAAAGAGCATGCTGACTGCCATTATTCAGCAGTCACAACCACTAGAATGGGTACACACCACCCTGGGGTGCACTCCCAGAGTATTCTCTCTAGTCAATCAAATAGCTAATATGATTATAAAAATCAGGGACATGTCCCTATGACATTATGGAAAAGATCCCTCTAAATTAATATTTCCATTAAAAATTAAGGTTTTAGAATGGGTGGCCAGACATTGTTTTGAAATAAGCCTCTACCTGGAGGGATGTCTGGGGAGCCTAGTTAGTGAAACTATATCAAGAACTACACTGGAGAGTACCCAAGTCTTTTCTTCTAGGCCCCTATCCCAAGCATTCACTGTTTGCACAGATGGCAGGAAGAATGGGGCTTCCTTTGTAGTTTTCTCTACAGGGGGTCCAAGACAAAGATTACCAAATTCTCCCTTGTGGAGGATCTGCTCAATATAAGGAAATTATGGCCATATAGATTGCCCTACAAGAGGTCCCAGAACCCTATGACCTCTATTCAGACAGCTCTTATGTGCTGAACCTACTGCCACAATTACCCTATGCCTATATCACACTGGATGCTAATCCTATTTCTGCCTTGATAATATAACTTGGATCACTCTTAGATGGTAAAAAAAAAAAAAAAAAATCTCAGAGGCCACCAAAACCTCCATAGCCTTATTTCCCAAAGGAATGCTGCTGCGGATGTTGCAGCTTCAGGGCCCTGCCTCATAGAGGTCTCAATTCTGCCTATACAAAATATTACCCAAATGCATGACTTAACTCTGATCAACTGGAGAGAATTCAAATACCTACATTCCCATGTCCCAATCGGGGGTGAACCCAATATCATCTGTCAAACAGAGGTAACACATTACCCTTCATATAGCAAATTAAAATATACGTGTGTGACCATAGATGTTGTACTCTAAGGCACACTGGGCTAATGCCCACTCAGGCAACCCATGCCAAAAGCCACTTCTTACAATGTTTTGCTATGTTGGGACTACCATAACAGGTCAAGACCAACAACAGCCCCTGTTTTATAAGTAAAACATTAAAAGAATTCTTCCAGAGATGGAATATATCCCATACCACTGGGATCCCATACAACCCTCAGGGTCAAGCAATTGTTGAAAGACATCACCAGTATCTTTAAAAGGTCCTTGTAAAACAAAAAGGGGGGGAAATCTCCCACCATGTACAACTGCAAAAGGCATTATTAACAATCAATATTTTTAATTTTCAAAAATTAGATGAATAAAATAGATTCCAGAAACATTGGGATTCCTATCAATGAGGCCCTGCCTAAAGGTTAGGTGGAAGGATCCTCTCACTAACAAATGGAGGGGCCCAGATCCCTTGTTGACACAGGGCTGAGGATGTGGATGTGTCTTCCCCAACAGAGGGGAAATACCTATATGGCTACCCACTAATAACTTAAAATTTTTCCCCTCCCCTCAGGACAATGGGGAAGATCAAAATGACCAAAAAAGAAATAAAGAGATTACGGTGGAGAACCCTTAAATTCAAACACAAGAAAAAAAAAAATAACCATTGCCCAAGGGAGACTGACCCTTGAGGAAGGTGTTGCCTGTTTATCTATTTCAGATGGCTTTTCCAGTGGTAATCATGTTAACTCTTCTTGTGGGGACCAAGGACCAGGCAGCTAGCCAGGACCAACCACAGAGGGTGATGTGGATCCTGTTGAGTGATGGTTTAGGAGGGATCCTAAACCAGACTTCTCAGATGACGACACCCTGGACATGGTGGCCTGATCTGATGTTTGACATCTGCGATTTGGCAGGTGGGAGCTGAGATGTGGGAGACTGGATTCTGAGGATGGAAGAGAGACCTGAATGTGGAGGCTCTCGGGTGGTCTACCCTACCCCAGGTATCTTATCCTAATTAATCTTGGTGTCCACATTGTCCTTAGTAGACATGCCCTCCTGCAGACACCCTTTTATGTATGTCCAGGAAGCAACCGGACTGCCTCTGCTATTAGAAACTGTGTGTGTGGTGGGAGGGAGCTCCTTATTACTATTGTTCTTCCTGGTGATGTGAGCAGCTTAGGACTGGACATTGAATAAAACAACATGGAGATATAATGATCTCCAGGTTCTTCCTGATACCCCTATCCTGGAACCCCCTATATGGCAGATGCACTCAATTTACATGGAACCTTCTGATACTAAAAATTACAGATCAGGGAAAGAAAAGGGACCTATCCTGGTTATCTGAGAAGACGTGGGGATTACGGCTATACCAAAAAAGGATATGATCATGGCCTTATCCTCATGCTTCACATGGAGATACTTCCTGAGGACTCTCCTTGGATTCTAGGGCCTGCTTTCAAGCTAATGTTCATGGGGGACACATCTGTATATACATCAACTTTACATACCGCAACATCAACTTTACATACCTCAATCCCTCCATCATCTACCCCTGAGGTATCTTTCACCAATCTCCCTAGAGATATGGGGGAATTAGAAGCCTCACCTTATTTGATGGAGACCATTAAGATGCCTTCATGGCTTTAAACTTTCCCCACCCTGAAGTCACTAAGGTCTGTTGGCTTTGCTTACAGCCACTACCACCCTACTTTGAAGACTTTGGGGAAGATGGCTTCTATGGAATACTAGATAAAGCTGATATATGTAGATGGGAAAATCCTGAAATGGGTGAGATGCTGGGACTGACTATCCCACTTTGACAAATGACAAATATAACTTGTGTCTTATACACCAAACACCCTCTTCTTAACCTCCCTTGTGACGTGGCTGATGGGTCTATAGCTTCATGGAAGATGCCCAAAGATTATGGGTATTTTGGGTTCTGCCAAGAAACGGGGGTTACAGCTAGCATAAGCCTGACCTATCAGTGAATTTCTCGTCCCAGTGAAACCTGTCTCTAAACCCACGCTGATTGGTTAGTGAGGAATGGTGCCTGAGGTTGTCATGGGCCTTCGTGTGTGTCTGCTGTCATATGCAGCCCCGCTCTTAGAAGGCTGACTAAACAGTGGCAGTCCTTACCATTGCACAGTGATTGTGACCATTTCAACCTCTATCGCTCTACTCATAGTCCTCACCACCGTTTCACCACCCCACCCCAACCCCTACCTCACCCCTTGACCTCCTTACCATAACTGTGTCATGGATTCACTGTTTCAGGGGCTGCTGTGTTGCTATCTTCACACCTAAGACATCTAAGCTTCACAGAATCCAGAGAATGGTTGGAACTTAGTCATGTGGAAACCTTATACAAATCCCCAACTTTTTCTCCCAGAGTTCCTGTGACCTTAGCCCTCGCTCTCCCCTGCACTACTGTTCTGTTTTCTCAAATGAAAACGTTTTATCCTTATAGAATAACAATATTGAATATTTTAACCTGTAGATTAGGCTGTGTTTTGGTTGTCTTTTTTCTAAATATTAAGCTTTACATTTAAATCTGAATTATTAATATGCTATCAGCCTGAAGAAAAGGCAGTCATTTTAATTGTTTTATTAACTAAAGGCAGTCTGCAGGCAGATCCCAACAACACACTTGATACCGTGGCTTTTTGTTATGGCAGCAGATGAACTCTGAGACTCATAGCCCAGTCTCTCTCTTTGTAACTTCTAGACTTCTGTTTCACTGCTCCTTTAAGTGAGAACTCAGAGTCACAGTTGCATATGCTTCTACTTAGCTTCTGCAGGCAAATTGTTCTGTCTCAAAGTACCATGCAGAAGATGCCCAGAGGGCTATTCATAAAGGGGAACAAAGAAGTCTAAACTTAATAACACATTCACACACAAAGCAATCCAAGAGCAATGGGCACAGCAGGCACACTGGCAATTTGAAAAGTAACTATGAAGGTGCTGCACAGGGACAAAATATTAGTGGTGCTGAAATTCATTTTTCATCATAAATCATTATTGTATTAATAAAACTATATAATCCATGCTTTCTTATTGAAAAACATTTTTATGTTGATATAAGTAACACAGAAAGAGATTTCTCCATCTGGAAAAAAGCCTTGTATTTATAATCTCAAACATTCTGCCAAACCCAAAGTTTTCTGCCTAGAATAAATAGATTTTTGTTGATGCATAAATTAAATGTCAACACATCTCTCACAAATCTACTTATGGCAAAACCAGGCACTGTGGCTAGGAGACAGATTTATTACAAGTGACTGGATCTTCTGTTTACTCAACAAATAGACACAGTAGAAAAGCTTTGGAGATCCTGAGCTTGTCAGTGTTAATTAGATGATGTTTGAAAAGAAAGCCTCCTCTTCACTAACCACAATGGACAGGGAAGCTGGTATGTATCATCTTTCTGTCCAGCTACATCTTTTAATGTATTAACCTAATGGAATGGAAACTTGGAGAACAAGAAGACATTTATTTGCAGTATTGTTATCTCAGTGTGAATATACTGAATTTAAATTTCAGAAAGGGTATGATTGTGTGGGTGTTTACATACACACACACTTATATTGACTGTATAGCTTCCGGGCACCAGAAACCATTTTAAATGGCACAAAGAGTAGAAACAGGATGTTGAACAGCTCAAGAAATAGAACAAGGAACAAGTGAGGACTCAATCTTATGAAGCTGATGAAGTCTATGCAGACAGAGCACAATAGGAGGAACAGAGGAGCCATGTGGCGGTGGCTGTGAAGCTTTCTCTATTGAAAAGAAACAGACAGTGTGGGAGGGGCCAGGGTATGTAAAGCCTGGAGGACCTGTTAAAAGCATGAGAATGAGAGTCCCAAGCCCTCAGCATACAATAGTCGCTTTGCTTGAGATCAGGGAAGGAAGCCTTTGTGTCTGGAGTGAATGGCAGAGGGGAGGACAGGAAGCAAAGAAAGAAACAGTCAAAGCAAGACTATTCAATTCATCTAATGAGGAAGGGAAGCAGAGCCCGGATTGCCAGAGTCTTTGATTCCATGTTATAAATAACTATTGTTAATTAAGAAAGTCAGATGAAATGACAAGACAATACTGTAACTCTCAAAATGCTTGTTCTCATGAGTTATGGTAACAAAGCACAGGTAAAGACTAGCTGTGCTACCTCAGCACCAGATGTGGAGCAATGGGAATAATTGTCCAGGTGGCTGTTCTCATTGTTGAAAGCCACCCCAGCCTGCCACAGTCTGGACTGGTGAGAAAGTAGCTAAGGTGTACTCACCAGTAGGGAATAGAATCTCAGGAGTTGAGCAACTTCCCTAAACTAGAAAAAATACATTTATTCTGCTCTCAATTTGGTCAATTTTTCCTTTCAAAAACATAAATTCATTAAAAATAATATCAAGATATCTTGAGCCCCACAAAGGTATACTGATTGAATTTGCTCTCTGTATCTCATCCAACATCAAACTATATAACATCTGTGGCATCTTACAGTCAGAGTGGGGACAGTTAGATCATGGAGATTAATAAAAATACAGATTAGATTTTTTTTTGTACTACTCAGGTTTTGCCTTTTATGGCAGCTCAATGAACAACACACTTGTATAGTTTACATATATTTTCTTGAAAATGATATTTTCCAATGCGGCTTTTGTATCACAGTTGCAACATTTTATTGAGAGTGTCTATTTACCAAGGCTTTAACTTCCAAGAACAGAGAATAACACACAAACACATACACACACACATACACACACACCACACCCCCCCACACACACACCACAACACACCAGAGTCTAACAACAAATGCATGCTTAAAGCCCTTTAACTCAGACTGACAAGATGGCTCAGTGATTAAGAATGCATACTGCTCTTGCAGAGGACTCTAGTTCCATTCCTAGCACCCACTTTGGGCAGCTCACATCAGCCTGTAACTGCAGCTCAGGGTTGGGGGTATGAGTCTGATGCCCTCTTCTGGCCTCCATGGGCATCTGCAGGCACATGCACAAACACATGCAAGCACACACTAACATACACATACATGAAAAATAAATATTAAAAAACTTTTCATACCAACAAGCTATTAATGAATAATCTTAAATGATCTTTTCAAACCTTTAAATGGAATTGGTTTAGTAGACAAATTTTGATTCTTTAGTAAATGAACTGATATGGATTCCTGTGTTGCCACCAAAAGTCACACGGAGGCCAAGGGCTGAGGTAGCAACCTGTGGCCTTGTTGGTTTGTGGGTCATGTTGTCACTAGAGCTATCCTGATCTGAGTGGCCAGTGCTTTTAAGTAGAGCCCAGATGTTGTACAGCCTGAAGCTGTTGCCTAGGGCCATGTCTGGATCCTTGGTCCACTGTAGCTGGGGTCTATGTTGATGTCTGCAGCCTGTGGCACCCGGTGGAGGGGGGCAGAGCATCCATGTGTGACAGAATCAAAGGGCCATGCTGAGCCAACCCTGCACCTTGCTGGCCCTGGGAAAACTAGCCCTGCATTCCGCTGGACCCTGCAGCAAGAGAGCTGGCTCTGACCTCTCACAGGAGAGCTGATCCCTCAGGGGAGATGGCCCCACCCCTTACCACAGGCAAGGGAGAACTGACCCTGATGGCGTGGTTTTAGGGGACCTGGTTTAGAGGTGGGTGGCCCCAGTGGCCAGGAATGACCAGCTCAGTCACATCCCAGGCCCATAGCCCAGGTCTAGGGTTGAGCCACTCTACCATCTACCTCATCTACTATCTGCCTAGCTCTTGAAGGGACTGGTCCTGAGGAAAGATACCCACAGTATCTCCATGACTCCGGGTGGCCTCAGGATATTGTAGAGGAGTTTCTGTGAAGATCGTGACGATGGTGTGCTAGAAATCACAGGCCTTGAACCAGACCAAAGACTCATTGCTATGAAAATTTGCTAGTAGAGCCAATTGGGCAAAAGGGTTTACTATGCGACACATATTACCAATGCCACCAGCATAAAGGAAGAGGTGTTGGCAAGACGGAAAATGAAAAGCAAAGAAGTTTTTCGGGTGTTATTGTTTTATTTTGTTTTTTGTTTTCTTGTTTGTTTGTTTCCTTGCTTGCTATATTTTCTTTAGGTTTTACTTTTTTAAATTATCTTTTGTGGGGTGCTGCAGGGGTGCGGGGAGGATATAGGGGGACTGGGAGGTGAGCAGAATTGGGGTTACATGGTGTGAAACTCACAAAAAAATCAATAAAAATATGTTAAGAAAGCAAACAAATAAAAACAAACAAACAAACAAACAAAAGCCCTGTTTTTGTTAGACAAGATTTACTCCAGAAAGAAATTGTTGAGTATTTAATGTGGCATGAGTGAGCTTGTTTACCTTCTGACGGTCTCAGCACTGCCCTCCACACATGCCGCAGTCCCACTGCTTGGTGTTGCTAGAAATGCATTGGACTGAAGACTCAGATGACTTCATTTGTAAAACTGACATGGCCCTCACCATTTTCACTGTCTAGGCTTCTCTACCCCTAGATTACAATACATTATTACAGGTTAGTGTGTATCCTGTGGCAAATATTATGAAGACAGCCATGATTTGCTTCTGTCCTCCTAGAAGTTCACCACAGTGGGGTTTTTGCAATATTCTCATTACTTTTAATCTCCAACGAGCACATCTGGTTCATGTTTTTGAATATGATAATGGTTATGAGATATTATTAGACTTAATAGATATTAATGTTCTTATTTTGATAAGGTAGGGACTTCAATTGTGTGTAATGGAATGCTCTGTTTTTGCTGAAGTTTGTCATCATTTGCTATACAAGCATTCTTCCAATGAGCTACACTTCCCAACTTTGAAGTTTTTTGAGATAGGATTTCCCAGTTGGGGCCCATGCTGACCTTGAACTTATGACCCTTGCTGCCTCTGCTGCCCTAGAGATGAGATCATAAGCAGGTGCCACGAAGCCCGGCAGAGAAGTTTGATGATAGAAAATGTTTATGTTTCAACTGTGATATCCTGTAAACTGCTACATCATGCTGACGTGAACAACTTTTCTTTAGATTTATGAAAATACAGCCCTGATTACAGAGGGAATCTAAAGAAGAAACCTGACAGAATTCCCAAGTATCTGGCATTCTGCCTCTGCATTCCTGCGGCTTGATGCTACTTGGATGGCCAAGTTTGCAAAGGTTAATCCAAGATTATATTTGCGATTTCTATATGACTTCAAGAAGAATATCAGTGGGCTGACAGATCCTACTGGAATGGCCATATGCCAAAAAAAAATCATCTCTGGCATTTGGATAGTAAGCTTTTCTTTTTCACACACCTCTGTAAACAACATTGTAGAAAAGAAAGTCTGAGTTAGCTTTATTCTAAATGGAAAAGAAATCGCATGAAGCACACTTGTTCCTTGTGTTGTGGAGTGGGTTGTGAGTATATCTGAACGCAAAAGAGACACTAAAATCAAGCAGACATGAAGTCTTTATGAACCTACACACTGGCGTGAAGTGCAGAAACTGGTGCTGTGGATATTATCAGACACAGTGGAAATTATCATCTGCGTGTGCTTAGTTCCTCATAGGATAAACCAATTTCCAGGAAAGACATGTCAGATATCCCTCAACATTCCCTCCTGCTATATAAGCCTTATAACACAGCCATAGAAAGTCTGCCTCATTTCACCAAAGCTGCAGGACACAGGCCTGGGGGCCTCTGGACAAGCGCAAGACCTTCCTGGCAATCGGAAGCTTCTTTTCAGCACCAACACACGTGTTCACATCCATATCTCTGCTCCTCACTCGGGATTTTTCCATGCTGATAGATTGTGATTGGTCTATTTATCTAAGGCCAAAATTAAATTCCATATTGGATTATTCTGTTGGAGACAGAGTCTTCTGATTACTGGCCTCACTGCTTTATTTCAGAAGCCAGTTTAACTGCCAGAGAAAAAAATGTCCAGGACTTTTCTCTTTCTAAGTCACTGATAAAATGGAAAAGGTCCTGCCAGTAAACCCCACTCAAAATTTCATTTCCCCTAGCCAGTGATTTTTTTTTCTGAAATACCTCTGGAGATCAGAACCCATAGTGAAATGTCTCATATTCCCTACAAACAAAGCCCCTGTCAAACTTCATAATCCACAAGTCTGTCATTGAGTCCAAACTGACCTATGGATGTTGTACAAACATTCAAACTTCATGCATCATCCACACAGAAATAAAGGTTTTGCCACCTTGCCAGCTGTGACAGTTCACTGAATGCTTTAATGCTGATACCTCAGCTGCGAAATGTGCACATTTGACTGTACATGAACCAAATTCATAGGAAATATGGTCCATTCTTACTCTACTGTCTAGCACTCAACTGATGAGGCCCTAAGTAGCAATCCTGAGATGTGCTTCAAACTGCTGTGGACATGGCCTGCAGGGTCTAGAGGTACAGACAAATCCTGCTACTTGCTAGGGTGAGCTCAGTAATTTTGTAAACCTAGGGAATGTTTGTTGGTTGGATGAAGGACAATGAAATAAACTGAATCCCTCCAGAAGTTAAAAGGTTTATTTTATAGCATTTAAAATTGTGTTTTATAAATGATCCTAATTCTTTATATCTGGGTTATATGATGGCTTCTGCTTTTACCCACTCACATCTCTGGATGGATGCTGGAACCGTGCTGTGCTGAGAAAGGCTAATTGGTTATTTCAGCTTATTAGGGTTGGGAAGTGTTAAATACAAAGCCCGTCAGCAGGGAAATCAGTGACAATACTAAGCCAGAGCTATATGGTCTGTAGCTAATGAGTGGAATACATCATGCTCCATTTAAAAACAGTATCTTTACTTACAGTACGATGGATTCAATAGTGGGATCAAGTGGAGTCTGCAGGAAGAGGAGTCAGGTTCTGGGAAATTTTACATTGGCAATGAGGCAACAATTTTTATTTTTGAGTTTTTGCACTGAGATAGTTCCTTTGACCATTAAGTAATTGTGTACATTCCTCTTATTGAATACACAAATAATTGCTAACATAAGTACCACATTGACACTATTGTCTTTATAAATTCATCCAGTGTGCAACATCCCCCATACACCAAAACAAGCTGCTTTTCCCGAGTGTGTGATCATGAGTAGCTGAGAAGTTTTCAAGGCTGGTGAGGGACACAGACAGATAGTTAAAATAAAGCAAAGTAAGAGCCACGCTCAGATAAATCTGAGGCTCGGGGAAACAGACAAGTGCCTTGTTAGAAGACTATTTGAGTTGATTTAGCACAGCTTTATATGAGAGCTTAATTATAAAGCCCCTGCTATGAGGCCCTGTAGACTGATTTAGTTTGATTCAGATTTGCTTTTTGATAAATCTTGGACACTAATCATCTGGCCCCCATGACAGGAAGAAACCCCAACAATGAGAAAATCAAGTCAGAAAATATGAAGAAATGTTTTTTCACAAGCAGGTGTGCCAACTGTCTGTCAGAGTGTAGATATAACATTTGTTTAGTATTAATATACACCTAATGATTTTTGCAAACTTTAGCTTAATAAAAGGCAGTCTTACATTAATGACAGTTCCTATGCTGTTTCTACCCTCATTCCTCCCCTGTGACCTGAAAGTTAAAACTATCTTCCAGGCAGAAAAGTATTTAGAATTGTAAAGAAAGGGCCGTTTTTTTGTTTTTAGGGAAGTATCCAAATTCTATATTACTAATTGGTATCTTCTTCAAGTAAATACTTATATAATTCCTATTATATAAGTGAATAAATAACAAATCATTTTGGCAGTAAACAATTTTGAGATTAATTCAATGTCCAAGGCTCTAACTTTACTTCAGAGAGACTACATAAGGGATGGGGTGGGAGGAGAGGGGGCTCTGCCATCTCTGCTATTGTGATGGGGAGACCTGACAGCAAGCCATGAGCATGAGGCAGGGACTGGATGTTAAGAGCTCACATCTCCAGCCCCCATCTCTAATACCCACCCCAGGGACATATTACTCCCAGCAAGGCATATGTGCTAAATCCTCCCCAAACAGCAAGATCAACTGGAAATAGAGTGGCCAAATGACCGAGACTAAGGATGGCATTTCTCACTCAAACCACCACCGTGCTAAAGCATGACGACTCTTGTTTGAATTATCTGCAAAAACATAAAATCCAGGTATTAATGTGTACATATGTCAATTGATGTTAGGTGAATACACTCAATTCTAGCACATCCAGATTGACAAGAGAATGCTTTATGGCATGTGACAGTCTTGAAATGTGAAAATAATTCACGATTTTATGACTTACGTTGTTCCATTTTCGAGGTTTTGCAACTATTAAGTGTATTTTATATTCCTGAATTTATAAGTTTTTAAATGATTGTTGCAGAATAGTTTCTATAAGTTTTTGTAGTAGGTGAAATCATCTCATAGCATTGTGTGCTTTGTGAGCCGGATTTGACAACCTGAGTCAATCTATGAGTTTCTCAGTGGCTATACACAGACTTATTCGTGTTGTCTTTTGGAAACATGGCGTTTAGCAGAGAGAAGAATAGCAGCCATAGAAATTGTGCAGATAAATCAACAACTTATCGTAGATTTTTACATGCATCAGAAATCTTCGGAGTCCAATTCTGTGGTAATAGTGTCATCCTGAAAGGAATGGCAGCTGTCGATTCAGGAGTGTTCAATCTCCACGCGTTAGGAATAATTACCTTCCACCCCTCACGAGGTAATTGCCTTTTGATTGAGGTCATCAGAGCAATCAAGTCAGCTTGAGGTAGAAATCTGGAGTGAGACCGGAGACAAAGAAAGAGTTATGAACAGAAATTTGAAAGGAGAACAAGAAAGGAGCTTAATTTATTTCTAATATTTAACTGTGCAGTGATAATTTAAATAGTGACAGTCATTAAAATTACTGTAATATGCCATCTAGGTTAATTGGTTTGATAGTTTTATTTTTTGATATAAAAAACTAAATATTTTTAAGCATCTGATTAGGATCATTAACACGTGCATGTGAATGACAGCTCACTCTAATTTAGCCTACAGCCAGTCATGCACACAGAGCAATATGATCAGCAGTGCCAGGTGCCAGGATCTGTAGTGATGGGGACAAAATTTAGAAAGATCATTCGTATCATAATTAGAAAATAAAATGCTTCTGTTCAATTTCAGATTTCAGAAGCCCAGAGACTAAGAGGAAGTCTATAAAAACATGGACGAGTGAAGAAGAAACCATTGATAGTGATAAATGAAGGTGTCCTCCATGCAATGTGTTTGAAAATCTTAGAAAATTAAAAGGGGGAAATTGTGACTATTATGTTGCACACACATGTCAGGGTTAATGTGAATATTTGGGTTAAAATGAACACTAGGGTTAAAACAGTGAGGTTGTGGCCTCTCAGCCATTTACACAGAGGGCATGTAGCAGGATATAAGCTATCCATGCTGACCGGATAAAAAGTTAAAGGCCCTGGGAAACCAGTAGGACCAGTCTTGGCAGGCTCTGGTTGACTCCTTCAAACTCCTACCGAAGTGCCAGATCAGTGCTGTGTTATCTTTTCCTCTAGTAAATGTCTCACTGAATAATAATATATTTATGTGTATTTTTGGTATTGAAGGCATTTCAAATTATGGGTAGACAAGGCTCCTAAGAAAGCCTCCACATCTTATGGGAAAGAGACAATTCCAAATCTCCAATGGCCAAGGGCAAGAGAAATGGTAGACTATGACTTCCACACCAGAACTTGAGGGAGCCCTTTGCCAATGCTGCTTAGCTCTTGCTTCCACTGTATACGTCATATTTTTTTGTTGCCAAAGCTGCTAATACACCTCAACTGCTTGCTTTCTCCACTTGTTTCCTAGTAAATTCTTGTCCTTGGTGATCCTAAGAACAGAGATTTCTGCTGTGGTTCAGGTTCAGCCACAATGTGGCTCAAGGTGATGTGGAAATGAGATAAGCTTTAGACTTTGTCCATCAAATGCAGCTCTCATCTGAGGTAAAAATCCCAAGTGTTAAGGAAATAGCCAAAACAAACAAACAGCAGCAACAAAAAGCCTCCAAACCCCCAAACCATCTCTGTCAAGGTCCTAGCAAAAGAAAACACTTCTATTACGAATAAGTACTGAAGCGGAATGTGAAGAAATCACACTTTAAAGATTGGCAAAGACAGGAGCAACTCTTGCTCTTTTCTTCCAGGCAAGAGAAACTGCACATTACATCCCTTGTCAAGATGAACAGTAACCGGTCCTCAAATAAGAGGCCAGCACCCTTTGCCACACACAATTCATGCTAACTCATGTGGTAATTGGGTTGACTATCTGAGCTAGTTCATTGCCTCTATCTTTAGTAAAAATAAATGTCTCTTTATGACAAGACATAATTCTCCAACTTGAAGAAAGGAACCGGGCAAGTCAGGCTGTTACTTCCCCAGTGAATTGGAGATGGGAGCAACATCTTCCTTGATGTTTGCATTTCAAAGAGATGGCCCCTAGGTCCTTGATTGGCTACTCTAGGGTATGAAACTGTCAAAAGGCTTATTTAATATTCAAGAAATTGCGTATATGTTTCAAAGAAATTTTCTAAGGTAAGATTTCTAAAAAGCAGGCATTGGAGTTTCAGGAGGCAGAATTAGTCTTTAAAGTTTGATTTTGATTTTTTTTCTCATCCTGGTAATACACACACCGATTTTTCTTTTACAAAATTTTAATGTGCGTGTAAATTGTCTGGTGATATTTTTTTAAAATATATATTGCTTTACATCCATGGCCTAGATGTTTGCACTCCAAATTATCACACCAGTGAGGCCAGTGTCATTAGCCTGGGACCTTTCTTTGATTCAGGAGCACTGTTAGATGAGCCCCTAATCGGAACCGTACGGAAGGTACTACTAGGCTGAGGGGCAGGGTGGAACAGAGAGGAAGAAGCAAGCCTTGTAGACAAACTGAAAAAAAATGGGGTTTGAATAAGAATTAAGGACTTTGAGAATGTAACAACAAAAAGCTTCATTCTCTATGTAGAATGGGGGTTCATAAACCCCCACTGTAGCTGAAAGTATGAGAATCCAAGAGAGCTCAAAATAAGGATATGAAAGATTTTTAGGAAACACTCATGAATAACAACAAGGTAGAGAGCCCCCGTTTTCTTCCCTTCTTCCCTGGGTGAATAAAAGCAGCCATCCAATCTCCAGGAGTGAGCTCTTGACCTCTTTTTTTCTTTAAAGAGAGTCACAACAATAAGCCCCACCTCTATAAGGCCAGATAGCCCAAGGTTATGGGGTGGGGCAAATACCACTACATCCCCATTGTTCCCCAAGAGTGATGCTAAATGAAGCAGAGAGGACTGATGAGGAACTGGGCACTGATGCCAGAGGAAGCCCAGAGCAGATTCCACTGTGATAGAGAAAATGAAAAGAAACGTGAGCTAGGAGATATGCTATAGTACCTTAGGAAGAGGGGAAACGGAAGAGAATGAAGGAAAAAAAAAATCCGTGTTTCACTTCCTTCAAGAACACACCACAGAAGTAAGATATTAGGCAATTTTGGATCAGGAAATTAAGAGATATAAATTAAGAAAGTGAATAAATATAGGATTTAAGGTATCTCTATTTTAATCTTTCTGGAGGTTGAAAAGAGTAACAAGGTAGAGGACTGAACTAGAACTGGGCACTTTAGAAAAGAAACAGGAGTAATACTTTAAGAATATAAGCAAGAGAGTGTCTCTACAGAGAGCCATAAAATCTCAGTGAAATGAAGGGATTGTAGGCAGGGCAGGAGGGGTAGAGAGAGGAAGGAGCTGTCAGATGATTACTGCAGAGGTCTTTGCCAGAATCAGGGGCTGAAAGGAAGGTGTTTCACAGTAGAAGGTGGTGGTGGAGGAGAGCAGAGTGTGTGACTTTGTGATGAGAGGTGGGACTCCAGGTTAATATGGCAGAAGGTAGGGATATTGACTCATGTGCAGTGTGGGTTAGATTCTTCTCCTTCCTGTCTTTTCTTTTATAAATATATTTTTCTTTCAAAAATTACATCCAACCAACCCCAGTTTTCCTTCAGAAAAGAGCTGCTCCCCACCCCAGGATATCAACCAAACACAGCATAACAAGATGTAACAATACTAGGCACAAACCCTCATCTCAAGACTGATTGAGGCAACCCAGTAAGAGAAAAGGAGTTCTAAGCACATGTGAAATAAACGCTTCCACCCCCACTATGATTAGGAAACTAGAAACAAACTTCTATACTCAAGACTAAATGGGGCAACCCAGGAGGAGGAAACAGGTCCCAACAGCATAATAATAAATACCCCCTTCCATTATTAGGAGTCCCACAAAACCTCCAAGCTACATCTGATCCTGAGGAGTAAAGTTTAATAGAAAAGAGAAACACAGATGCCATAATTCCCCTGATTTGATGCTAATCTACCAAGATGTTGGGATTCCTTTGGAGGGAGTGGAAGTTGGGAGAAGCTTGGTGTTCTAAGAGGGTAGGTAGCAACTCCGTGGGTGTCAGTGACTGCTAGGAGGTGATTTTGAGACAGGAATGGCTAAGAGCTGAAACATCAAGGTTGAGCCATCTCAGAAAGGATGGAGAGCAAAAGTTCTGAAGATGGATGGGAGCAATACAACCTTCCTTCTCCCCTTACTTCAGCCTTCCTGAAACTGTTAATAAACATCACCCCTCATGAATACAGCAGAACAAGCCACAACTCTCAGGGGTAGCCTACATCTAATTTACAACAAAAAGATGATGTGAACAGAAAAAAATAAATAAATAAACTACTTTCCTGAACGATTTACTCCTGTCAGAGCAACAAAGGAAAGACTGTAATTGTTATCTTCCATGTAGTTTATTCTTAACAAGCAACATGCAGTGCATCCGCCTTGTATTTAGGCTTTTAGTGTCCACACTTGTGATAAACATATCAGGTAATGTATGTTTACATTCACTGATGTGATAGCATGTCCACACTTGTGATAAATATATCAGGTAATGTATGTTTACATTCACTGATGTGATAGCATGTCCACACTTGTGATAATCATATCAGGTAATGTATGTATTCATGGCTGTGATAGTATGTGTGTGATTAAGAGAACTTTTTTTTTATAATTCAATACCTAAGCAGTATTTGAATGCTTATCTTTGACTTGTCCTAATTAGTGTTTAATTCCAACGTAGCTAAAATGATTGAACTTAGCGTTTGATCTCCAGGGAGGACCATTATGAGGCACATGATAAAATATCAAGACCACTCTTGTCTAATTCATGTTACTATTTAAATTTTATTATCATTGTAAACATGTGCAAAATAATTGTGTGGGGATGTATGTGCCATGGCATACTTATGTGGGTAAGAGGACAACTTCATGGAGTAGCATCTCTCCTTCCATTTCTGTGAGTTCCTAGGGTCAAACTCAGATCACAGGGTTTGTACACCAAATAGCTTTGACCACTGAACCATCCAGCCACCTTGACTGTGTGTTCTGAAGATTAGAAATGCTTATGCATTCAGTCAAATCAGTGTAAGAAAATGGATGATGCAAGCAGATGTGATGTGTGGAACAGATGTTATCTGTGAAATAATCTTTAAAGAAAGGAATAGATTTTGAACAATGATTGAAAGACCCACATTTGCCGTCAGAAGGATGCAGGTGGTGTTTCACTGTATTCCATGGAGCTAAAAGAAACTCCAGTTTATTTGCTTCAGAAAGCAACGAAGCAGAACTTAGAGCTATAGGAAGATGTAACTGTTCCTGCTTATTCAGAGAGTTCTTCAGTTCTTAGATTATAAACAAGGGCATAGGGGCCAGATACATATCGTCTTAGCCCAAGAGACATGTGGCCTGCATTAAAGGAGCAACAGGATGAAGCAGGCTTCATCCAACAAGTGTATTTGACATCGCAGTCTTGATTTTGTTTAGTGTCAAGAAAACCATGGGAACATGCGTTTTGATGAAGTGATAGCATTTTACTGCCATTCTGTTTAATTTTGTTTTATTATACAGGTAATAGCATTTATTCACTCTGAAGTATCTTCACCACTGCTAAAATAATCCCAAGAGTTGGCAGCATCCCACTCCTAAGCAGAGCCACCCCTTTAGCGAGCCGAGGTTTGAAGGCTTTCGTCTTAGGGAACAGTCTATCAGCCTCGGTAGAAAATGGCAGGTAAAAACCCAGGCATTTCAACTATCTGTCCGGCTCTGTAAAAGAGAACCCAGGATGCCTGGCTCCTCATTTTCTTTGTTGTGAACAGAAGTATTTGCCATAATCCCAGCTCCCTCTCATTCTTGGAAACTGTTAAGCAGAAAAGTAAGGGAATGGATTTCTGCAAAAAAAGACACAACTTGCCTAATGACAGTTTCCAGCATGAACTTTTGAAATCTATAGACAGCAACTCAGATGCTAAAGCTAGTTGGCTTCAACAGCTGTGCTTGTTTGGTTACTCGTTTCACAATGTGTTCATCTGAAGCAGGTGCGTGAAATTTCTGTAGAAATGGTGTACATATTTAGAAAGCTCCTGTTTCTACCAGGCATGTTGTTTTGACAACTTAAGAAAATTTTCTTCATTAAAATGAATACCATTCTCCTTAATTTCTCAGTTAAATCAGTAACAGAGAATACTATTTAAGATCTAATCTCATTCAGCTTGAGGACAGTACTTAACATAACTCATCACAAAGAAAATAGACTCAAAACACTTCACTCAGAGACACTGGAACCTGATGTGGCTGCAGTCTAGTTAAGTTTACTGAAACTTAATTCTACATATCTTTTAGGATCAATGTCACCTTTCAAAATTTGACACAATGCTCTTTAAATGGAGAGTTTCTATATGATATTGGAAGAACAAATGTCCTTTCTTTTCATGTAGAAAAGGCAGTTTGACAGTTTTCCTGACGAGATTAAGCATTTGTTTTTCATTTAATAACAGTGACATAATTGCAGGGTTTAACAATACTCCTGTGAAATACAATCTGTATGCATTTTCTTGATATTTATAACAGCCCCATGTAAATGTCACCTTTGGTAGAAAAGAATGATATTTGTCAAGATGAAAAACCACTGGGTATATCTCAGCCTAATGATCATTTAAAATTCATTTTTTAAAAAAATATATTTCTGTTTATTTTCATGTGTATGTGTGTGCCTTTGAGTGAGTTAACAGGCACCAAATGCGTCCAAGAAACCCTGGGTGAGAAGAGGGCCCTGAGTGACCTGGAACTGCAGTAGCAAGGGGCAGTGAACCGTAATGTATGTGAACAAACCTTGCCCTCTCTGCAAGAGAATCAGTGTTCTTTGCCACAAAACTGTCTCTTCAGAACCCACTAATGACTTGAAAATTACATTTTGGATCAAAACTATTCTGCAGCTGTGTAGCATCACCCAGGAAAATTTAGAAACTAAATATTCTGGGACTTTGTGCTTCTACACACTAATAGGAAACTTGGCTTCATCCTGTAGCTCAACCAGTCTCTTCCCTCTGTGACAGTCCAGCCCTGCTCCATTTCTCCTGTGGAGAAATTTGGTGGACATTAGTTACTCAGACAAACAGAAGATGTTTACTCTTAATGAATAATGAGCATCCTCTGCCAGAGATAATAGCACAGGAAGATGGGCAAATGGGATGGTTCCCTTATTCTCTTGTTCATGACATTTATAGTTCAGGAAATTATTTTTGAAGAGGTACATGGGAAATAGAAAGTTTGAGATTAATACTTACAGCCCAGTTCTTTATCAGGTAGAGTAGAATTGAGGTTAAAGTAGCACATTTGTGAGTTCATCAAAACACCATGGATATTTCAGTGGTGGGCGTGCACTCCGAGATCCTGTGGAATAGGAAGACACATCCTTCAACAACAGTGCTATCCAAGTTCCTGCCTGGTTAACTGCCAGGGCAACAAGAAGAGATTGAAGTGAATAGCATTTGATTTGAGTGCCGGTGACTCTGAGAACTCAACTACACTGAGGGTTTTATGGATTATTGTGATAAGCACATTACAAATATTACCCCCAAAATAAAATTTATGCAGAGAGTACTATATGTCTTGTGTCTGTTCTACAAATAGGTTGTAAATGGAGACTATGTTTTGGTTTCCTGGCTGCCCAGACTCAAATAATCACACAGAAACTATATTAATTATAGCATTGCTTTGCTAATGACTCAGGTATATTTCTAGCTAGCTCTTACATCTTGCATTAACCCATTTCTACTAATCTGTGTATGGCCACAAGGATGTGGCCTACCAGTAAATTTCTGAGGGTGACTTTCTCCTTTAGCAGCTATATGGTGTCTCTTTGACTCCACCTACTCCCTATATATATCTCTGTTCAGACTTCCTACCTGGCTATATTCTTCTAAGGCATTGACCAAAACAGCTTTATTTATTCATAATACAATAAAGGCAACACACAAACAGAAGGACATCCCATATCATCTCCCCTTTTCTATCTAAATAAAAAGGAAGGTTTTAACTTATTACAATTTCTATGAGTTGAAACTTGTTCCTCCTGTCAACTGTTGCCTTCAATCATGTGGACCCTACATATGGCAATTAGGCCTGTGGGATAGATAGTTTTGCCCATCTACCCCTCGAGCCATCCTGCTGCCACTCTCTCAGTCATCTGCAGTATTTCTCCCTGAGATGTGCTGCTGCAGTGGCTTTGGTGTTTGCAATGTACATATGGGTGGTGTTCTCAGAGTCACAGGTCTCACTGACAAGTGCATCTTAGGTTTATTTCATCAGATTTATTACTGAAAATGTTGTCTGAGATCTTCTTTGGCTCAGCTCTATCTGGTCTAGAATTATAATTAACATTCCACCATATTAAAAAAATATTCTCTAATTCAGTTTATTATCATTTCCTTACCGTGGTCTTCATAGTGGGTACCTTAGCTCTTGTGATGCCTATCTTAGATTGAAAGCTGCGAGTCTTGCCCTGCTTTCCCTTCTACTGATCTCTGGAATGTCCTTCGTTATTGTTTGCTGTTTCAATCCCATAACTTATTTGTTAAATGAAGTTAACCACAGAAAATTATCTAAAGTTGTTCATGTAAGTACTATGGAATCTGTGTCAACACATTAATATTCAGTATTGGCCCAAATACACAATATACTTGAAAGAAATTTTCTCAGAACTATCAATACGTGTACCATCTTCCCCAAATACAGTTATGTATTAGCTTTCATTTGGTCACCTTTAGCTGATCACAAGAGACTTCTACAGTGAAAAAATTTTAAATATATCCACACACCCAATTTTAGGCTACCACGAGACTCAAGCAAGCTCTCCTTTGACCTCCATGCACATATTGTGTCTTCCATGTGTTGTCATACACAAAAATAAATATCCAAATATTAATCATTGTGCGACAGTTACCATGATGCCAGTGTGTTTCCAATTTACTTTTTATTGTTTCTCACAAATGCATTATTATTCATTATACACTGTGACATCCTCTTTGTCACAGCATGAAAATGTCTAGCCCACAAAATGCTTACAAATCATCATTTTCTTTCCATATTTTACTAACAGTTTTCTTCACATGAGGAACTTTAATAATCAAATAAAAATGTTTCGTCTATGTTCCTTAAAACGAACCACCTTCAAAAGAAAGTAACTTTATCTAAACACAGAAAAAAACATTTAAAGGAATATAATAAAAATGCTGTGTCATAATTTATTTAAAAACATTTCAGGAATATTTTTCTGAAATGCAGATTTTTTTGAATAATGAGTGAGAGCATTCACTGATGTTTCCTCTAGGTCGGCATCTACTTTGAAAAAGTATTAATAGTGTTTCCATTTTCTCAGTGTGATGCTAATGTAGGGAACAGACTGCCTGAAGCTGGAGAGCTGACACAGCAGTTATAAACTCATACTGATCGTCCAGCGTCCCACAGCTCACAGCCACCTGTAACTCCAGCTCCAGGGATCCTACATCCCTTCTGGTCTCTGCAGGCATTTGCACTCCCAAGGTAGACAACATGTAGACATACACAATAAAATAAATCAATTCAAAAGAGAGGCTGTCACACGCTCTCTATCTCACAGCTGCAATTGTCAGATAGTAATTGAAACTGCTCGGCCCCCATTCTCTCAGTGGATTTATTATGTTTATGAGAACATTATGTATTATCTTGTCTTTGTATATAGAAACAGATATCTGGTCTATATTACAATGATCCATCAAAATCCTGACACCTTATTTATAGAAGCCTTCCACTCAATATTAAAGTTAACTACTAACTCAACTATGCATCTGTACATAGTTTTTACATATATATGAGAATACAGGAATACATATAATTTTGTAAACTTGATAGCAAGTTTAGTATTATATACTGAGTGTCTACATTCAAGGCTATGCTAACTCTGACCTCTCGCACAGTGTCAAAACGGTTGTCAAGTATTATATGGTATATAAGCACTACAAAATTGGTGACTGGTGGGTGGTGGACATAATGATCATAAACAAACATATACCGTATGTAACTTCTGAATGTTATAGCCATTGAGTAAAAGTAAAATCAGATAATGCAATTCAAAGTCATACATCTGAAGGTTTTATTTTATACAAAGTGGCTAGATGATGAGGATTAAAATGTACAAATACTTGTAAGTTATGCTGAAGGGAAAGGACTAAATGCCTGTTAAGACATCCAAAAGTCCAAGCTTGCTTTATTCAACCAACAATAGAGTCAGGTACAGATAGCTGAGAGAGTAGAGGGATGACGTCAGAGGCAGATTAGAAGCTAAACTGTGAGCCAGTGAAACCCAGATTAAAGATCAGATATGTAACCTGAGTTTCTAAAGTTAGGATTAAACTTAATGTATAAATTTTAAATGTATCTTAATTCAAAAGAATTAACAACAAAGTATTCACAAATATTGTAGATCTTATTCAGATATGGGATATGTGCTTCTGTGTTTAAATATAGAGAAACATTTTCTGCCCTTATCTAACAATTAAGATTTTAAATCAATTTATTTAAGGAAAGACAATGACCTTTGATGCTGAAGAGGGAATAAAATTAGGAATATACACAAAATACATAGCGCAATAAAGACTTTAACAGGATCAAAATGTGCAAAACAGTATAGATAATTAAAAACAAATTTGAAAAATTCCAAGTAAGAAAGCATTAAAGTGATTGAAAACAGAAATGAGTATATTAATCTGGGTGCAGTTCCTGACAAGGTAATCTCTGTCATATTTCCTTCAGTTTGAAAAGATGTTTTCTTCAAATTTTCCTCATAAATTTCACTAAATTGGGATAATTGCATCTAGAAGTAATTCATTTTGATAAGTATTTGTACAAATTACAGCAGCTAATTTTTAGTGAATTTGGATTATTGGGATGCTGCTGAGGTAGAAGGGGTATGCTTTTCTATTGAAATTATCTTTCTAAGTTAATGGCTTGTGTGCAACTAAAATGACAACGGGAAGTATTGACAACATTTAAAATCCAGTTTGTTCCCTGTGAACATAAAGGACAATTTTTTGTTTTCTTGATTTGGAACCTCTAGAGTTAAGAAATTCTGTGTATATTGTTATTAAAGGGGCATTTCTGTGCCATCAGTCCTAATTCAAGTAGGTGCCATAGCCTTCAAAAATTTCTTTGTGGTTTCTGCTTAGAGTTCAGAATTTCTCAGTGAGTAACTACATAGATAATTATTGCACAGGCAGGATTGTTAAAATCTACAAAAGAGACTGAGGAGACACTGGATATATGCGTGCCCAATGAGGATAACATAAGAACCTGGTTTTAGATCCCTAGGACCTATCTGAAAACCTTGAACAACGATGCCCTCACCTGTAATGGCAGTTGTGGATAGTGAAGACACAGGGATTCCCTAGGGCTCACTGGCAACTCAGTCTTGGAATTGATGAGCTTCTGGTACAGTGAGATACCTTGCCTCGAAACATACAGTAGGGTGATGAGGACATTTTACATTGATCTGGGACCTCCACATTCACACACCTCCATGTGCACCCTCCCTTAGCATTTTTGTGCCCACACAGAGGCACAAACATCACACACATGTATAAAAAAATAGTTCTGCAAAAAGGCTGCAGAGTGTAGCACGGTGATAAAGCATTTGGTTAGCATGACAAAGTCTTCATGTTTAATTCCAGCACTAAAAACAAAACAAAAAGTCCACAAAGTAATCACAAGATTCAAAACAAAATAAACAAATAAAAAACAGGAAAACCTCACAAGAATAAATTTGTCTTGATTCTGTGGTGGCCTTATTCACATCCCTCAGTGACATGGTAATGTGTCTTATTCATTGCATCCAATTTTCTGTAACCTTTTTCTGTGTGTGGCCATGAGGCTGTGGCTTACTGGTAAGGTTCCAATGTTCTTCCCCTTCAGCAGCTACATGGCATCTACCAGATTCTTCCTTCTTTCTCCCTGCATTCAATTTCGTTTTTTCTGACTATCTCTATTCTGCCCTGCCATAGGCCAAAGCAGTTCCTTTAAATAAAACATACTCACAACATACAGAGGGGAATGCCATGTCAATTTATAGTACAAACGCACACACTAACATTACTGTGTAACTTTTGTGTGTGTGTGTGTGATGTGTATTTTGCATATTTCTATGTATTAGTGAGAGTATATACATGTAATGGGCTGCTCTGGTGATCAGAAGACTCTCTCCAGTGTCAGTCTTTACCCTCCATCATTTATACAGTTTCTTTAGTTGTTATTCATGCATGTATCATGATGTATTTATGCAATATCTAAGGATACACAGGCTCTATGTCCCATCTTAAAATAGGTTCTCCCGAGTTACAGACATATGCCACCTCATCCAGCTTTATTTGGGTCCCTGGGTGAGGACTTACATGTCATTTTGTTGCTCTAAGCACTTCATACGTTTAGACATCTCCCAGGAGCATTTCGCAGCCTTAAAACTTGGTGTGCTCTGACTGCTTTTACCCTTTTATATATTTTCAGTAAAGAATAAACATCTTTCAAACTGTACCTAGCATCTTCTGACTGTGACTCCACATGCATTTTCATCATGTTCAGCTCAAAGTCATGAGGGGATTGAGCTGCAGAACTTCCTTCCTCCTGAAGTTTCTTTCATCAGAAAGGGAATTCCAGGATTGGCCAGATGTGTCATTTCTCCATCAAATCACTGTGATATTTTTCCTCATTTTAAGTGGATTTTCTCTTTTTGGTATTCCGTTTACTTCCTTAATTATGTGATACCTAGTTGTGTAGTTTGAATTTCTATGTTACAAGGAAACTACGGGACTCGTGGACTACTTTAGTTATGGGGGCTATTGTGTGGGTGTTTCAGTGTTAATCTAAGAGAGATTTTGGCGGGATGTTATAGAGAGAGTTTATCCTGTCTGTCCATCACTTTTTTTTAAATCTAAAACTTTTTGCCAATATGTGTATGTACCTGTTATACTTAAAGTTTATTACAAACACATATAAAATTAGTATTTTAAGCTAGCAAAATAAAAGTTCAGTCATTCTCCATACTAGAAAAACATTTCCCCATTTTAAACCTCTATGATGCAATAAAAGCAGCACAAAAACATGAATGTGACCAGTAGTGTGAGAAACCTATGCATGAACTGGAGTTTGGAAACATGAACTGTGGTTTAAAACCCAAATGCTACAAAATATAGGACCCCTCAGTTGATTGTTTCCCAGCAGATGTGATAGAATATCTTGACACAATGTAACTTTAGGTAAAAGGGGTTTATGTTGGTTTACAAACGTAGAGGCTTCCACACTATGAAGTGGAAGGCTTGGCAACAGATCAGGAGGCCAGACTCTCAGTAAGGAAACAGGGAAGATTCAGGAAGTGGGCCAGGCTATAAACTGTTAAGCCCACTCCAAGGAATGAACATTCGCCAGGAAGACTCAGCCTTCTAAAACTATGGAACCTCCTAAGCAGTGCCACCGGCTGAGGACAAGCATGTAAATGCATGAGATTATAAGGGACCTGTCATATTAAAATCGCAATGATGTGATAGCAAGGGATGGGGCAGAATGTTCCTTGAGAGGTACTGATTCACCTAAGTAGCATTGATTGAGAAGTCATGCACATCTATCCCTACAGGACATCAAAACTTCAGAAGGTTTCTTCTTTTACAAGCCTAGAACCGTGTTATAAAATAAGTATACAAGAGCTGGTGAATAATAAAATAATTCACAAAAGCATTCTATTTCGAGTATGAAAATGCTTTGAAAGAAAATACCACAAACAGATAAAGGTTGCATATTAAAGGAAGAAAGACAAGGGTTAAAGTCACTAGTGGGTTGTTGGATAAGAGTGTTTGCATAAAGTCATCAGATGTAGGAGAACAGGGAAATTCTGTGTTTGGTTCTCACACAAGTGGGTCTGGACCGTGATTCCTATGGAGCGCTAAATGGCTGCCCTTTTGCTTTGATCTCAGTGTATAAATATTTTGAATTATTCAGAGAGATTCGGCAGTATCTCGAATGCATTGTTGTGTAAATATTTAAACGCTTTTTTTTTAAGTAGCCTTGTGTATATTTTGATGGCATTTTGACAAAATTCTTTACAGTGAGTGCCAAAAGTCAGTGTTTGCTGGCAGTAAGACCCAAATTCCAAGAGAAATGCAAATTGATGTCATTTCTCATTTGTAAGACTGTTGAAAATTAGGAATCTATAAATATGTAGTAGTGACGGGCTACAGTGACGTTTACTTTGCTATGATAGGGTATGTTTGCTTGCGTTCATGGTACATACTGAAACGCTGGTCCAGACTGGAACACACACCATGCCATCAATTTGTTTATTCACTGAGGAACACACATACTGTTTCTCACTTCAGAAGTTGTTTATCAGAGGACAGTCTTCAAAACCAGAGATTTTAAAAAAAAAATGCACTGATCTTGGTGACTTTATGAAGTTGGAGTGACAATCAGTTTCATGGTTCTAAAAGGGTGGCCATTCCAATGAAAAATGCAGAGTGGAAATGCCTCGTCCACTGCATTGCAACTTCCTATGCACACCAGTGCAGAAGAAATGTGGGCAAGGCAGACCTGGTTCTTCAGCAGTCACCTCGCCTGCATTTCATTTTCAGGGGCCGTGGAAGTTAGCTACTTACAACTCAGCAGTACTTCGGGGCTACCTAGAGTTTAATAATGCTATTTTAATGTAGCACCTGTACATCGTCTTCTACATAAATATTTCAAACAACAGACTGCAGTATAGTTGTATTAATATGTGTCCATTTGGTTTGTGTAGATCAGTACATGTCTTCCTTTAGCTTGATAACTGTACTTTTAAAAAATGTATGTAGACAAGGATTGGCTCATTGTAGCCTGGAGAGAATGCTCAGCAGTTAAGACTACATACATGGACTATTGTAAAAGACCCAATTTCAGTTCCTAGTACCCACATGCATTAGCTTACAGCCACCTGGAATTCCACCTCCAGAGAATCCAGTGGCCTATTCTTCATAAGAACAGTGTCTGCTTTTAATCACTGAGCTCTCACTGTGGGAAGTTTTGATGAATTTCTTTAAAATGGCTATTGTCTTCCAACAAAATTACAGGAAGAATTTTTTCCTTCCTAGTGAAATACCTGCACATGCATGCTTGTGTGTTCCTTCCTAGAGAAATATTCACACAGGCATGCTTTGTAGATAGACATTTGAGTTTATCTCTAAAAGGTCTAATATAATAGCTTAAGGTAATTTTCTTATCCCACAATCAATTCTAAACACTCCCTTCGGTTTATCAATATTCATGAAGCAGTATGACCACCATCCTGACACAGCGGGAGGTAATTTAGTCCTTGTTAATTTCCTAACTCAAGGTTTTTGTGAAGATTAAATTAATATCATTAAAACACTTACAAAAGCCCTAGTTAGATGGAAATTCCAGTATGACTGTGGGCTCACTATCACAAAAAGAATCTCTATCCTTGAGTGAATTGATTAAAGAAATATTGTACAATAATGCTATACATTAATTTTGGTTTTACACCAAGTTAGCATTATAAATATACATATATATGAAGTGTGTTAGACTTTTGCTAAAGTATTTCACAACAACAATAAACATGCAAAGAATAAGAGGCCTTTCGAAACAATTCCTTTGTTGAAAAAAAATGAAACAAAACAAAACAAAAAAGCCTCAGTAGCATCGTGGAGAGATCTACAAAGTATTAGTTACTACTGGAGTTCCAGGAAAAGATAAAATCCCTGTGCATTCTGCCTGCTGCAAGGTAGTTGACAGTATTAATAAACACATTCAATTTATACCAGGAGAGGCTAGTGCCTAATGGTATTCTGTTGTTCTTTGCTAATAATTATATCATATACATGCATAATTAATGACAGATTTTGCAAGAAACAGGTGGAAGAATAATAAAAAGAAATGGGATCCATAAATCTTTCAATTCTCTAACAGGTTTAAAGATATCTAGTTACAATTAATCAATCATGATAAAACAAGTAATTTTTTGTTCTATCTAGAAACTTCTAGTTATTGGTTTTGTGAAATTGCACTTCAGTATTCCTAGGCTCCAGATTTACTTTTGTTAATTAATTTTTAGAAATATAAATTGAGACTCAAAACATTCTATAATCTGTCTAAAATTCCACAACTAGTTTTATATCCACCCAAAGGAACTTCCCCCTCTCCAAAAGGGAGCTTTTGATGTTAGTGAACACAGAGATTCTTTCAAAACTTGCCTGTTCCTTCCAGAGGTTTCCACTTGCTTAATGGGCTGTTTAACAAGCTTTCACATCTTACAGAAATATATGTGAATTCTGCTCACTGTCACCACAGTTCATGGGCAGTGATCATGAGTGTTCACCTTAATGTTTTCATAAAGAAAAGCGATTAGCTAAATAGATATTATTGCATGCTAATGTTCCATGGCAATCCATTTCCCTGGTTTGGGGGATAAAAATATTAATGAACTTTAATTGCTTTCTCCAAACTTAGATCTGTATGATTTGAAAATTAATTGCAATGTTTAAAATGCCCTTTCTATTATGAATGAATTAAGACTTAAGGATTTTCTGAATTTCTATAAAATTACTTATTTCAATTAGTTTTTTTCTGAATAACAAACCTCTCTAAAAGTTAGAAGAATTCAAGCAACAATTTATGGTTTCTTCTGATTCTGTGGGTTAGTGTGAGCTGTGTGTCGAGAGTGATCCATAGCCTTGGCAAGAGCCTGGCTGCTTATGCTAATAGTTCTTAACAAGCCTTCCAGATGTCTGAGTTTAAAATCTCGTATGCCATGTGAAGCCCCAAATAAACCAGACTTTAAAGTAAGAAATCTGGAAAGCTTGTTAAAAACTTTTAGGATTGTATTGTTTAAAATGCAGAGAAGGTTATCTGCCGGGGTTAAGAGTGAAATTACACATAGAAGCAGATGTCTAAGGTCAGTCACGGTGGTGCTTAACCAGCGAATTTTCCTATAGGCTTTTCCACTCATTGGCAGGACTCTGTAATTATTAAGATTCTTCAGAGAAACACATAACCTATGTTAATACATTTAAATCAATTTCTAAAACTTACCAAAACTTTCCTTTAAAAAAATATTCTTTTAGGATTATTCCCCACTCACAGGGCAAAAGTAATTACTGGAGAGAGTGAACCATGTTATATTAATTATTAAAATGGAGACTTGCTTTAAAGATATTTAAAATCTGAAATGATAGATTTTTTCATATTTCAATCACTAAAATAATTACATCTGTAATGGTAATTACCTTATTAGTGATTAAAATTTTTCAAGGTCTTCAGCTGAGTGGACATAGAATGGTTTTCAAAATATAGAAGAAATGGGGCTGGCAATATTGCTCATGGGTCAAAGGCACCTATTGGCAAGCCAAAAGACCCAAGTCCAACCCCAGGAGTCACACAGTAGGAAGCAGAACAAACTCCAGATATTTCTTCCTTGACTCCCATACATCTGCCCCCATATGTGCAATGACTGCAAAATGTATTAGTCAGGTTTGTCTAGAGTAGCAGAACTTATAAAATGAATTGTTCTCTCTATATATAGAAAAGGGATTTATTTAAATGACTTACAAGCTCTGTTCCAGATACTCCAACAATGACTGCCTATGAACTGAATATTGAAAAATCCACTTGTTTATTCCATGAAGCTAGATGGCTCAGCTGGCCTTCAGTATGTGCCAGAACCCTGAAGAAGTAGACTCTAATGCTAATGAAGGAAAGGACTTGATAGCAAGGCAAGAGTAAGCAAGCAGAGCAAATGCTTCCTTCTTCCAAGTCCTTTATATAGGCTACAAGAAGAAGATATGGTCTAGATGGGAAGTCCTTCTACCTACCTCGAAAGATCTGGTTTAAAGACATGTCTTTCTATCCGAAAGATGAAGATTAGAAGTGGACTTTCCCTCTAAGCAAAATTTCCTTAGCAGTGTGCTCCATACTGGGATTTTAGTTAATTCCAGATGTAGTTAAATTGATAACCAAGAATAGCCATCACAACATGTAATAGCATTTGTTGAAAAAAGATCATTGCCATAAAAAGGAATCTAATTCTTCACATGGGAGGTACGAGAAATATAAAATAAGACAGCACTTGTAAAGGTTAGTTTAGAATACGTATTTAAAATGATCATGACATAGAAGAAATAATTAAAACCCTTAAGTCACACACCTTCATAAGCCTAAACTAGCATCTTAAGAAACTTCAACATTGTTCTCTCTTTATGTGCTTTCATTCTGTGGACTCTTGGTGAATAGTGTACAGACAGTATGAGAAATTTTTAATACTAATATCCATTGCAATGATTTTTTAAATTCACCATAAAGCAGTCTAGGTATTTGACTTACACCCGTAATAAAATATGTTCACCCCATTATCAAACATCCTTTTCTGATGGATGAACAAAGAAAGGCATGTAAAAATAACTGTATGCACTAAGCCAGTGAACTTATAGGATGCACAGTATTAGCTATTAATGAAATTTATATGGGGCCTTGAGATGCCTCTGTCAGTAAATGACTGCTGACAATCATGACTGTTGTTGGGTGCCAATTTTTTTTTATGAGAGCTGCTTGTTTGTTCCCGGCTGCTCAGTCCTGAAATAATCACTCAGAAACCATATTATTTGCAATACTGTTTGGCCAATAGCTCAAGCATATTTCTGGCTAACTCATATCTTAAATTAGCCCATCTCCATTAATCTTTGTACTGCCACAAGGCTGTGGCTTACAGGGTAAAGTTATGGCATCTTTCTCCGGCAGCGGCTCCATGGCTTCTCTCTGACATTGCCTCTTTCTCCCAGAATTCAGTTTAGTTTTCCCTGCCTAGCTCTGTTCTGCTCTGCTCTGCTACAGGATTAAAGCTGTTTCTTTATTAACTAATGATATTCACAGAATACAGAGGAGTATCCCACATCACTTTCCCTTTTCTGTTTAAATAAAAAAGAAGTTTTTAACTTTAACATATTAAAACTACATATAAAAACAGGTATCAAGTAAGAATTATATTTACAATATTTATATCTACCTTATTTTTTATCATAACTAATGAAAATTATAATTGTAATTATCTATTATTCAACTCCATCAAAGACTCCAGAAGGATATATTACCTAAGTAGGCAGGAAGTGCATTGTAAGGAGCTTCCAAATCTCTAGAATTGACAGAGACATCTTGCTACCTGGAAAGTTACCCAAAGTTCTTCTGTATTGTTGCGGCATCCATATTCAGCCTATAGGCCCTTAGTGTCCAGCAGATTTTTCTATGAAGCAGGAAATTTCAAAGACAGTTGCACCTGTATTGGCAGTTTGTCAGTCACTGTCTTCTGTGCCCTGCATAATGTCTAGCAGACTCTTTCATGAAGCAGAAACCCCAAAGGACTGTCTTACCTGTTGAGGCAAGTTTAGCAGTCATTTTCCTGTGGATCCTGCATGTCCAGTTTTTACAGCATACCAACAAGCAGTCCAGACTTTGATGCCTATCATGCTCTTGAAGTAATTGTTGCTGTCAGGAGCAGATGTGTCTCATGTCATGAAAAGTCATAAGTTATTACAACACGTGGGCACAAGAGACCACTTCCTACGTATAACCCCAGCAGCACAGACAGTAAGGGCCTCATTGAATAAATGGGACATCCTGAGACTGAGAAGCTTCTGTAAAGCAAAGGAATATATACATATTCAAAGATTTTAAATGCCATATTCTTTAGTCTTTGAAAGACCTAAGGAATATCTATCCATATGAAATACATCTCTGTACATCTAGAAAACCCAATTAACATGACTACAAGATTGACTATTATAGATGATTCTCTATTAACTTATTATTTCTGTATTTTTCTTAATTATACATTACATTTTTAAATGAGCTGCACAAACAAAATACCTTAATCAGGGGCAGAAATATACATACACAGTATAACAAAATTGACCTAAAATTTGTATCAATAAAACAAGACCCATACCAATATAAATCTTTATAGCATATCTCCCTTTATATGTAAGCAAACATATATAAACAATCATTTAGGGAATTTGAGTGTAGTTCTCTCCAAACTGCCTTCTGCTTTTTGTTGGGGATGTTCATGGTGACCTTTTGGGGGATCTTAGTCCATCAAACCAAATTAGTCTGGAAAAATCCCTCTGTGGAAACAAAAAAAGGAACCTCTTGTTTAAAGCATCATATTCTTAGACTCAAATTTTGAAATCAAGAAACCTTTAAAACATATATGTTGGTTTATCTTAGCAGTCTCCAGAATAAAATGTTTCTCTGTAGTTAAAAAATTCAAAGAAAACACAATAGTATGCATAATCCAGACTCTGTATATTTTCCATCCTTAAGTATCTTATTTTTCTTTACTCTTTTACTTTTTCTACAAGTTTACTCTGTCTCTTAAAAACTTTGTTTTTTTTTAATTATTTTTGTATAATAAAACTTGTTTTCTCTCCCAAGCCTACATATATTTATCCTACATTGTGGCACATTTAGAGGTCTTTTCCCTCTGAATTTGTTTCCATCTTTATTGTGTATCTCTAATCCTTTTCTGACCAGACTGCTTCTTAAAATGCTAAGTGCTTCTTAAAAACCCAAGCAGTAGCATTGCTAGGGCAAACATGGCCGTGCTTGCTTGTTCCACCCAGTCTGAAATGATGAAAGTCCTTTCACTGGCTCTGAGACTGCCGGGTGAAAGCTATTTCACCACCTCAGCTCTGATAACCAGTTGGCCCATGCTATCACTAAGTAACTTGTAGCATGCTGTCTACAAACCCCATTTAAATGCTCAGTCTCCTGAAAGAGCCAGGGTTTGTCCTGGCAGCATGGCCCAGAAAGCTACAGTTTTAAAACCATGAGGCTTATTTTTTTTTCTGCTACTGCTGAATCAGGAAAACCTCTCCTAAAGGAGCCATGGCATTAAGCTGTGCTTAACTCTGTTTTTGTTGTTGTTGTTGTCTGTCTGTTTGTTTGTTTGTATTTATTTTTTGCCTAAGAATTTCCTCCCAAATTTTAGTTAGCTACTTTGGTGCCAATTTGTTGTTGAGAGTCACTTGTTTGTTTCCAGTTGTTCAGCCCTGAACATATCACATGAACCCAGAACCCATTGTGGAGGGAAAGAAGAAAGTGCTGCTAATTGTCCTCTAACCCCCTGACCTTATGGACATGCATATACCTGAATTCATACACACAGACACATGGATAGTGTTAGTAGAAAGACAAGATTACTCAGTGGGTAGAAGCTGATCCCTGGATCCTACAAAATGGAAAGAGAAAACCAACCACTGAGAGTTATTCTATGACCTCTATTTGTATGCTTTCACTCACATATACATGAGCACACACACACACACACACACACACACACACACACACACACACACGGGGAAAGAAACAACAGAAATTTTCATGAATATTTTACACTGGAAATTTAGCATAGCATCTTCCACAGTCAAATACATTGAATGCTTAGGAGAATATTAACTCTTTTCTCTACCAGATAGCTCTCTCAAGGTATATGGGAATACTCTGGTGACTTCATAGAGTAATGACTTTATCCAAATTTAAAACCCATTCCATAGGTTGTTTAAACAGAGACTCTATAAAATCGCCATAATTTAAATAAAATGTGGAGCTTGTACAGAGCACGTGGTAGTTCTCTAGTTATTGGGCTAAAAGATGAATAAAACACTTTAAAATATGGGGCATCAATTTGAAGCCTGATTTTATTTATTCCAAACTGGCTACTTCCACAAATATGACAAAATAAATATTTTATTGCAATATTTATAATATGTAAAAATAATTTTTACAGAGTAAAAAAAAAAAACCAACCTGAACCAGACCCTCTACATAGTATATGTTATGTAGTCACAATTCAGACTATTTTACTTGAAAATCATTTATATTTTCCATTCCTTTATCATCTAGGAACCTTAGTTACTAAACCTTAGTTTTTAATAATATGTTAAGATATTTTGAGGCTGAAGAGATGTTTCAGCTACTAAGAGCACTGGATGCTCTTGCAAAGGACCCAAGTTATATTCCCAGAACCCAGAGATATGCCTTACAACCTTCATATAATATGAGCTCTGGAGATCCTCCACCCCCTTTTGGCCTCTGAGGGCAATGAAGTCATATGGACAAACTGACAGAAAGACAGGCAGCCAGCCACCCATTCACACACAGAAAGGCAATTAAAAATTGAAAAATATCTCATTTGTAGATTTTTTTGTGTCTTTTGTATTTTCTTAGAGATGCTTGGGAAAGTGACACAGGATAAGATTAACAGTATTACTGCTTTTCTAGGCTTCATGGGTTGACAGGGCTCATCATTCTAATGACGTTTCTAGGGGATTAAGAGTTGACAGCGCCTTGCCTATCTGTAAATTCTACATCGCTTGCCTTGCTGTTAAAGTGGATCTCAGGACTCAGCCTAGACAGTACACCTGACAACTGTTTCCTGAAATCAATGCTCTTTTGTTGATTATGTGGACGAAACAAAGTCAGTTCTCAAACAGGATTTCAGATCCATTCAAATGTTTTGGCTCTGAAAGGTGTTAGTGACTCCTTCCCCACTCAGATATTTGCTCTATAGAAATTATAGCAGAACTCAACAGTCACAGGTTAGGTGGACATAAATGACCTTGAGGACAGTGGTCCTGACAATCTGTTTGGCTTTCTACCCAGCCAAATTCAGAACAGCTCATAAACTTATTAAATAAGAATATGGATATTTAAAGTACCAGGCTTTCATGCTTTTCTGCAATTTCATGGTAGGATCTTATTAGAATATTACACATAACATATGATTTACATACTGACTTTTAGGATAATTTTAATGCCATCCTGTGGACAACGTAACTGCATTTATTTTTATTATTTCTGTGTATCCATGTATTAGTGTATACACATGTGTACATAGGTACACAAAAGTCCAGAAGAGTGCATCATAACCCTTGGTGGATATGAGTGTGAGATGCAAATTCCAGATAATGAATGATACACAAATGTGTGTTTGCATTTATGTATATTATGTGCATATGTTTATGTAATGTTGTGTCATATATACATATATGTATGATATATGTATGTACATATATGGTATAAATTATCTTGGGGACCACACTATATATGTGTGTGTGTGATATGTATGTATATGTCTGTGTGAACATGTAGATATGTGTGTGTAAAATAGTAGCAAAAGTACAATGGTACTTGCTTACCTGTTATAGTATGACTTTGTGACTTCAGTTCTTTCCTACCATGTGAATTTTGGGCATCAATCTTGGCAGCAAGCATCTTTACACTCTGAGCCATTTCATTGACTATTGGTTGCTTTTTAAAAGAGAAATCCATAATTTACAGAGTTCAAACCTTGACAGGTAGTGGGTGATCTTTCTGAGTCAATACTCAGCACTAGATGGAGGTTTTTACATAGCCCCTGTTGAACAATGTTCTTTGATGTTTTTTTTTAAAGAAACAAATGAAAACTCTATTTGTAGAAACTCCAAATTGTTTCCAGTGATGCTAGTAATTATCAACTAGTTACAATGAAAAAAAAATCAAAGCTTACCTGGCCCTCAGAAACATTGGACACCATATGTAAATGTTGTCAGAAACAAGATTCAAACATTTTAGTTCACAGTCCCAAAGAATTTAGATATTACAATGAGAAGAAATGATATGTGTGTAAGTCCCTGTTTATTGCTGTGAAGAAACACTATGACTAAGGCATCTCTTATAAAATAAAGCATTTAACAGGGGGCTTGTTTACAGTTTCAGAGGGTTAGTCCATGATCATCATGGCAGAAAGTAGACCATCAGGCTTCAGAGCAGTAGGTAGGCATTACATCCTGAGCTGCAGGCAGAAAGGGAGAAATAGGGAGGAGGAGATAATGAGGTGGAAGGGAGGGAGAGATAGAGCGTAAACGAACTCCTGTACCTGGCATGGGCATTTGAAACCTCAAGGCCCATCACCATTTACACAACTCCTCCAAGAGGCCATACCAACTCCAACAAGGCCATATCTCCTAGTCTTTCTAATCCCTTCAAATAGTTCTATTCCCTGGGAGTATTCAAATTTATGAGACCAGTGGGCCAAACTTATTTAAACCACTATATTCCATTCTCTGACCCCACAGCTTTGTAGCTATATCATAATGAAAAGAAAGTGCATCCAGTTCAACTTAAAAAGTCCTTATCATCTTCCGCTGTCTCAAGAAAGTTTAAAAGTCCAAAGTCCATAGTCTTGTTTGAAATTTAAAGCAATCTTTTAATTATAATACCCTGCAAAATCAGAATTAAAGAGCAGACCACATACTTCCAAGATACAATGGCACAGAATTTACACTTTCATTCCAAAGAGGAGAAAAGGAAGCATAGTGAGAAAACGCTGGACCCAAGCAAGACCAAAAATAAGTTAGGCAAACTCCAAATTCTGCATTTTCATGTCTGATGTCAAAGCATTCTTCACATCTCCAACTGCTTTCAGCTTTGCTGACTGCAACACACTTTTCTTATTTGGGCTGGTCCATTCCTGGTCTCCAGATCTCCTGGGCAGATATCCCCAAACTGTCATCATAAACACATGGAGTCTCCAAAACAGTCCAGACCTCAGCTTCACAACTTCACACAGGCTGCTCTGGGCTAGTGTGGGAGGTATTTCTGTCTATGTATTGCTTTTATTGCTTAATGAAAAGAACTGCATTGAGCCTATGTCAGGGAAGAAAAGAACTAGGTGGGAAAAGCTAGGCTGTATGCTGGGAGAAAAAATGGTGGAGTCAAGAGAGAAGCCATGGGACTGCCACAGGAGACAGACACTGGGAACTTTAGGCAGTAAGCCACAGCCACGTGACAATATACAGATCAATAGAAGTGGGTTAAATTAATATAAGAGTTAGTCAATAAGAAGCTAGAGCTAATGGGCCAAGCAGTGGTTTAATAATACAGTTTTTGTGTGATTATTTTGTGTCTAAGCTAGCTGGGTAGCTGGGAACCAACAAACAGCATTTTCTCCAAACGCTTGGCCTCCATGCAGTGATACTCCTGACTTATGCCTGGCTTCAGTGAATTTTCTTGCCATGAATGGAGATTTTACAAACCCTTTCTTGTCTCTTGTCTGTTGTCTCTAAAGCCAAAATCACAGGACTGAAGCTGCCAGGTTTTGCTACTTCATAGGACTGAAGCTTGGCCTTCTTTTTCAACTTCATTTGCATTAGGTTTCTTTTGTGGATGCTTTTCTTAGCTGGTTAGGTTTTCCTTCAATTTCTTTTCACAGTTTTGAAGAGTAATTATTTAGTGTCTGGTCTTGAGGTCACCACTCCTTTTATTCCATTTTTCATCAGGCTTTTTCTTTAAACTTTCTATCTTCTTGAGCCCTGTACTTAATTCCAGAAGTACATTTCTTGGTGCCACTTTTCTCCTCAAACTATGTATTTTGTATTTCTTCATAAGAGTTATTACTCATAACCACATGACACAGTCAAACCTAGGCTGTCTCAAATTTCCTCTGCCAGTTTTCTTCCTGTTAGCTTCAGCCATATTTTAAGGACAATGACAAAAAGTAGCCACATTCTTTGCTAAAATATGGCAAGAATTGTCTCTTAGACCAGCTGTTATTATTCTTTCCCTTTGAAACTTCTTGATTTGGGCCCTCATAGTTCAAATCACCCAGAGTACCATCTTCTATGTTCCTGCTAGAATGAGCCATTAATCCCCAGGTAAAGCATCCAACCACTTTTCTAGTCCCAAATCACAAAGTCTATAGCCCTCCAGTGAACAGCATTGTCAGGTCTGTCAGTGCAATACCCTACTCTTTGGAACCAATTTTGGTCACAGTTATTGTTTTATTGGTGTGACAAGACACAACGACCAGAGTTAACTCTTCTAAAGGAAAGCTTGCTGTTTCAGAGGTTTAGTCCAGTGTTATCATGGTAGGGTCATAATGGCACTCAGGGCACTAGAGCGGTAGCTGAGAGCCACAATTTGATCCATACAGAGAGAGACAGAAATACATTGACAGAGCCTAGCAACTTGATAATCATAACTGTATATACTACATACACACACATATAACCATAATTATATAATACTCATAAAGACTGTACTTTCCTCATATTTACCAGGACCTAGGTTTAATGTTTAACATCACATACACTCACACACACACACGCACGCACACACACACACACACACACACACAGAGATACGCACCAGATATACCTTCAGTGCTCAGAAATTATAAATCGTTTGTTTTTTCTAGGAACTCAGATTTTTATTTCATTTCCCTGCAGGACTTTGAATTAATGTAGTGATTCTTTACTGTTGATTCTTCTTAATGTATTTCCCAGCAATGCTACAAAACCTTGTGTGAATAAATGTGGCTATTTAGTCACTAAATGTTAATCTGCTTGACGTCCATAACCAGTACAACTAATTCTAATATGTAGCATATAAAAGTATACAATTACATTTAAATTACATTAAGATAACAATCAAACATTATTTTTAGCATGTCTCTCAAGGAAATGAATAAAATTTGGTTTATCGTTACCCCTACTAAATATTGTTGTTAGTTAGAAAGATAATTTTACTATTAATTCCACCTATTTTTTTGTCTACAAATGAAAGTTCTGATAAAAAATCATTTATGTGGTCCATTAGATGCAAACAAATAGATTTTGAAATGTCAGTGCCACATAATTCTTTGAAATCTTTCAGTATTTTATGCTAGATTAGATAACATTTTATCATGAAAATAATTTTTAATGATTATGTATCCTGCAGCCAGAGTTCACAATACAGTGTGCATTACAGATAGAAAATAAATGGAGATAATGAGAAACAATGCAGCTCTCCTTCATAAAGTAAAGAAATGATTGTAATATATAATTGATTATGAATTGAAAATGGTAAGGGTGAACTCGTAGTCATATTATAAACTTATTATTAGTGGATGCAGTAAAAACTGCATGTTGACATTCTGCAACTAATTCTTTAAAACTATCTGTGCCAATGCTACAGATTTGGCTAATTGCTCTCGCATGGGCTGTTTATACTTGAAGGTAAAGTTATGAAGATAATGCAATGGTTAACAGACCCTAAACATAAAGGCATCTATCTCAGAGTTACATAGTGAAAACATGGTGGTCAGGGGAAGAGCAGTGTGTGTACAGTGGTGACCACACCTGCCAAGACTAGAAGAACACAAGAAGGACATGTATTGGAGGATAGGGATAGGCTAGTTGAAAAGTTTCATGTCAGCTAAGGTAGTGTGGGACACAGAGGTTGCCAGTAACAGTAGAACCTGAAAAAAAAAAAAAAGATGAACCATGCAAATCAGTTCACAGAGAACAAAATTACTCTGAAAGCCCATATGAGATGCTAAATAAATTTGTAACATGTAACCTGAAATAATGAAAACTGGGCTCCAAGCATTTAGAAACACTTGAAGCTTTCTTTCCATTTATTTCCCTTTTACTATCTTTTTAAAACAATCTTATTTTATATACCAATCCCAGTTCCCTCTCCCTCCTGTCATCACATTCCCTTCCCTAATTTATAACTCCCCATTCCCTCCTCAGAGGGTGAGGCCTCTCATAGGGACTCAACAAAGTCTACACATTACTTGTGGCAAGACCAAGGTCCTTCCCCCTCTATCTAGGCTGAGCAAGGTATTCCTCCATAGGAAATAAACTCCAAAAAGCCAGTTCATGCAAAAGGGATAAATACTAGTCTCATTGTGAGTGGCCCCATAGACTTCTCAAGCCACACAAATGTCACCCACATTCAGAGGGCCCAGTTTGGTCTTATGCAGGTTCCCCAGCTACCATTCCAGAGTCAGTGAGCTCCCACTTGCTCAAGTCAGCTATCTCTGTTGGTATTCCCATGATGGCCTTGGCCCTTTGCTCATATTATTTCTCTGCCCATTCTATGACTAGACTCTAGGAGTTTGTCCCAGTGATTAGCTGTGGATCTTTGTCTCTGCTTCCATCAGTCACTGGATGAAGGTTTTATGATGGTATTTAAGGTTATCATCAATCTGATTATAGGAGAAGGGCAGTTTAGGCACCCTCTCCACTATTGCTTAAATTCGTAGCTGGCATCATCCTTGTTGTTTCCTAGAAATTTTCCTAGTGCCTGCCTTCTTTCTCTGTAAAGATATCTCTCTCCATGCTCTTGCTCTCTGTTCTGTCCCCAAATAAAACTTCCTGAGCCCTCATGTTCTCCTCCATGTTCCCTGTTTCCCCTCTTCACTCTTCTACCACCATTCACCCTCTCTGCACACTGCCAATTGTCTTAGGAGATCTTGCCTACTTCTCCTTCCTGGGTTATGGACTGTTGGCTGGTTATCCTTTGCTTTAAGTCTAATATCCACTTAAGATTGAGTACACACTGTGGTTGTTTTTCTGTGTCTGGATTACCTCACTCAGGATAGTTTTTGCTAGTTCTAATCATTTGCATAAAAATTTCAAGGTGCCATTTTTTTTAGTGCTGAGTAGTACTCCATTGTATAAATGCACCACATTTTCTTTATCCACTCTTTAGTTGAGGGGCCTCCAAGTTGTTTACAGGTTTTGACTGTTATCAATAATGCTGCTATGAACATAGTTGAGCACTTGTTCTTGTAGCATGAGTGTGCATCCTTTGGGTATATGCCCAAGAATGGTGTTGCTGGGTCTTGAGGCAGATGGACTCTCAATTTTCTGAGAAACTGCCATAGTGATATCTAAAGTTGCTTTGCATGTTTGCATTCCCCCTAGCAATAAAGGAGTGTTCCCATTACTCCACATTCTCTCCAACATAAGCTGTCATTAGTGTTTTTGATCTTCGCTATTCTGACAGGCATAAGAGGTATCTCAGAGTTGTTTTCATTTCCATTTCCCTGGTGGCTAAGAATGTTGAACATTTCCTTAAGTGTTTTTCAGACATATGAGATTTTTCTGTTGAGAATTCTCTTTTAAGATTTGTACCCCATTTTATAATAGGGTTATATGAAATTTGGATATCTAGTTTCTTGAGTTCTTTATAGATTTTAGAGATCATCCCTCTGTCAGAGGAGAGGTCGGTGAAGATTTTTTTTTCCATTCTGTAGGTTGCTGTTCTGTCTTGCTGACTGTGTACTTTGCCTTACAGAATCTTCTCAGTTTCAGGAGGTTTTGTTTATTAATTGTCGATCTCAGTGCCTGTGCTACTGTTGTTGTATTCAGGAAGTGGTTGCCTGTGTCCATGTATTCAAGGCTACTTTCCACCTTCTCTTCTATAAGCTTCAGTGTGGCTGGCTTTATTTTAAGGTCTTTGATCCATTTGGACTTGAGTTTGTGCATAGGGATAGATATATATCTATTTGCATTCTTCTATCTTTCAATATCCAATTTATGCCAGCACCATTTGTTGACAAAGCTTTCTTCTATCCATCGTATAATTTAAGCTTCTTTGCCAAGTCAGGTGTTCATAAGTTTGTGATTTAATATCAAGGTCTTTGATTTAATTCCATTGGTCCCCCTGTCTGTTTTTGTGCCTATACCAAGCTGTTTTCATTACTATAGCTTTATAGTAGAGCTTTAAGCCAGGGATGATGATGCCTCTGGAAGATCTTTTGTTGTGCAGAATTGTTTTGGCTATCCTGGGGATTTTGTTTTTCCATATGAATTTGAGTTTTGTTCTTTCAAACTCTGTGAATTATTATGCTGGGATTTTGATGGGTATTGCATTGAATCTGTAGATTGTTTTGGGTAAGATATGTTGATTCCACCTATCCAAGAGCATGGGACATCTTTCTGTTTTCTGACATCTTCAATTTCTGTCTTTAAAGACTTAAAGTTCTTGTTGAACAGGTCATTTAGTTGTTTGGTTAGAGTTACCCCCAAGATATTTTATGTTGTTTATGGCTATTGTGAAGGGTGATATTTCTTTGATTTTTTCTCTACCTATTTATCATCTGTGTATAGGAAGGCTACTGATTTTTTGAGTTAATCTTCTGTTCTCCCACATTACTGAAGGTACTTATCAGCTGTAGGAGTTTCCTCGTAGACTTTGTCATGTCACTTATGTAAGATATCATATCATCAGCAAATAGTGAAAGTTTGACTTCTTTCTTTTCAATTTGTTTCCCTTTTATTTCTCTTTGTTGTCTTATTGCTCTAGCTAGAACTTCAAGTACTATAATAAATAGATGTTGAGAGAGTGGAGGTTTTGTCTTGTTCCTTTTTAGTGGAATCACTTTGAGTTTCTCTCCATTTAATTTGATGTTGGTTGTTGGCTCGTTGTATATTTCCTTTATTATAATGAGGTATGTTCTTTGTATCCCTGATCTCTCGAAGACCCTTATTATAAAGGGGTGTTTGATTTCGTAAAATACTTTTTCCACATCTAATAAGATGATCATTTGGTTTTATTCTTTCAGTTTGTTTATATAGTAGGTTACATTGTTGGATTTTATTTTGTGGGGACGGGGGAAGGCAAGGGTTTATTTGGATTATATATTGTGGCTCACATTCCATTGAAGAAAGCAAAGTCAGGAACTTAAGGCAGGAATCTGGAGACAGGAGCTGTTAAATAGGACAGGGAATAATGTTGCTTACTGGTTTGCTCAGTTTCTTTTCTTTATTTTTTTAAGCAGTATATTTTCCTCTGCTCTCCTCCCTTTCTCCCCCCTCCCCTTCTGCACTTTCTCATAGTCCCCATGTTTCTAATTTCCTCAGGAGTTTTGTCTTTTTCTACTTCCCATGCAGATTAGATCCATGTATCTCTTTCTCTTAGGGTCTTCTTTTTTTTTCCACATTGACAAATTTTCGTATGTTGAAACATTCCTGCTTCTCTGGAATGAAGCCTACTTGGTCATGGTGGATGACTTTTCTTATGTGTTTCTGTATTTGATTTGCCAGTATTTTACTGAGTATTCTTTTGTCAACGTTCAAAAGGGAGATTGGTCTATAATTCTCTTTCTTAGCTCTATCATTGTATACTAGGTTGCATCTTTGGGTACCAGAGTAACTGTTGCCTCATAAAGAGTTTGTCATTTTTTTTCCTGTTTCTATTTTGTGGAGCAGTATGGGGAATATTGGTATTAGTTCTTCTTTGAAATCCTGGTAGAATTCTGAACTGAAACCATCTGACCCTGGACTTGTTTCTGTTGGGAGATTTTTGATGACTGCTTCTATCTTTAGGGGTTATAGGTCTGTTTAAATTGTTTATCTGCTCTTGATTTAATTTTGGTGTGTCATACCTATCCAGAAAATTGTTCAGTTCCTTTAAATCTTTCAGTTGTGTGGAATACAGGTTTTTTTTTTGAAGTATGACCTGATGATTCTCTGGATTTCTTCTGTGTCTTTTTATGTCCCCCTTTTCATTTCTAATTTTGATAATTTGAATATTTTCCCCTCTGCCTTTTAGTTAGTTTGGAAAAAGGGTTGTCTATCTTGTTGATTTTCCCCAAAGTACCAACTCTTTTTTCTGATTGATTTTTTGTATTGCTTTTTTTGTTTTTATTTTATTGATTTCAGCCCTAAATTGATTATTTCTTGATGTCTACTCCTTCTGGGTAAGTTTGCTCCTTTTTGTTCTAGAGTTTTCAGGTGTGATGTTAAGTAACTTGCATGAGTTTTCTCCAGATCCTTTATGTAGGCACTTATTGCTATGAACTTTCCTCTATCACTGCTTTCAGTGTCCCATAAGTTTGGGATGTTGTGTATTCATTTTTATTGAATTCTACAAAGTCTACAATTTCTTTCTTGTTTTTCTTCCTTGACAGAGGAGTGATTCAGTTGAATTCAGTTGAGAATTATTCAATTCCCGTGAGTTTGTGGGATTTCTACAATTAGTGTTGTTGATTTCCAACTTTAAGTCATGGTGATTCGACATCATCTGCAAATAGTGAAATTTTGACTTCTTCCTTTCCAGTTTGTATCCCCTTCATCTCCCTCTGTTGTGTTTGGCTCATTTTTTTTTTCCTTTGTATCTGATGATGTTTGCTTTGTTACTGAGTAGGTGGTCTTTTTTTTTTCTTTTTTGAGAAGGCTCCATGAGGTGCTGAGGAAAAGGTACATTCTTTTGTTTTTGGTTGGATTGTTCTGTAGATGTCTGTTAAACCCATTTTAGTAATAACTTCTGTTAGTTCCTCTATTTCTCTGTTAAGTTACTGTCTGGCAGTCCTGTCCAATGCTGAGAGTGGAGTATTAAACTCCTACTGTTAGTGTGTGGGGTTTGACATGTGATTAAAGCTTTAAAAATATTTCTTTTAAAAATGTGAGTGCCCTTTTACTTGGGGACATAGTTATTCATAAATGAGTCTTCATCTTCATGGCTTTTCCTGTGTTGAGTATGAAAAGTTCTTCTTCATATCCTTTGATTAATTGTAGTTTGAATTCTATTTTGTTATATATTAGGATAGCTACATCAGTTTGTTTCTTAGGTCTGTTCGATTGGAAAGTCTTTCCCCAAACCTTTAAATACATAGTCATGCTGAAGATACCTGTATATTCCCTAATAATTTATTTTTAGAATAAGTTTATAGCTTGAGGAATCAGACATCTCTGTCTTTGATTTGTTTATTTATTCAATTTTTGTTAGTCTTTTCCTCCACTTCTTTAAGGGAGGTTTTCATTTCCTCTTTAATGGCTTCCACCATTTTCATAAAGTTATTTTTAAGATCTTTTTTTTTTCCTGCTTTATCTGTGTTGAGATGTTCAGGTCTTGCTGTGATGTAGAGCCTCTAGTGTCTTTATGGTACTGGATTTTTCTTTATGTTGATGAAGTTGTTCTTATACTGCCATTTGCCCATCTCTTTCTCCAGTGGGTTCAGGTGGGGCCTGTGCTTTAGGCAGTCTATCTTCCTTCAATTGGTTGGAATTGTTGGGGCCTGGAGCTTATGTAGTCTCTCTTCCTCCAGGGTGGTGGGGTCAAGGTTTCAGTGGTTGCAGATGTCGTTCGTGGGGGATGTTTAGGGGTGTGATGAGGCTGCTCCCATGTTTCTGGAGTTTCTCTGTGTGAAGGTAGGGCATGGAATGTACTTCCTGGTCTTAAACCTAGAGAGTAGGGTCCTTCCGCTGGGGACCAAGACACTCACCTGTCCAGTTGCATTAAGGACCAATGCTCTGGAGCTCATAGATGTAGTGGGGAGTGTTTGGGAGTATGGGGAGGCTGCTCCCAGGTCTCTGGGCCTCTGGTGGGTAGGAGTGGTTCATAGGATATGCTTCAAGTTTCCATGGCCTAGAGAGTACTCAGATATTCACCTCTTCATGTGGGGTCAGGGCCAAGTCTCTGGTGGCTGCACATGCCATAGTAGCTGTTTGGGGATGTGAGTAGACTGCTCCCACTCTCTGGGGCTTTGTTAGATGGGAATGGTGTGTGGGATGTGCCTTCAGGGGCTAGGGCCTAGAGAGTTGATTCCTCCAGCATGGGACCCAGACACTCACCTCTCCAAGTGGTGCAGGCCAAGCTCCTTTTATTTCTTTAATAATAAAAGTATAACACAATAAAACATAATTATAGAAAACAAACAAACAAAACCTATCACAAGACTGCTGAAAGTATGAAGCCAGTGTGAATGATATATATAGTTAGGTCCCAGGTAACCTAGACTAGAGCAATACTGCCTCACTCTGCCCCAAATAGTATTTGTTCTCTCCATATTATTAAATGGCCTCTGCAGGTCTGTTTTATTCCCACAAGAATGCGTGGAGAGAATACAGAGTAACACAACTAAATATACGTGCAAAACCTGCCTAGCTCCGTCAATACATTGAAGCATCTTTCAGTATAAACATTCATTTAGTAGCTAGCATTAAAGGTCCCTTAAGGAAGCACTGAATATTTCCTTTCCTCTTGGGACTTCAGGACAGCAGAATTCCTGACTGTATAAGACCCTGCTCTTTAAGTTTTATTTTCTTTTGTGTGCTTGTTTGTTTGTTTTCTGATTGTGTCACGCTCTGCTCCAAATATACAGTTTGTTTCTTATTCCATATTCTATAACAGTGTCCACTCTTGACAGAACATATCGGCCTCTTTAAAAGGTGCAGCTTAAAGGACCATTAGGCTTTAATACCTGGTTATGTGAGTAAAATCATTATAAGTGAATTTATTTCCCTTCATAATTGGTATAGATTTCTAACCTTATTAAATTCACATCCAAAACCTCAAGCACATTTTATTGATGCTGCTCAGGACACTATTTAGTAATGATTCTAGTCCCTGGCCCATGAGTGGTAGCCGTTGTAACTGAACACCCGAGAATTTAATGTAATAGGACTTGTCAGTGTGGTTCGTGGTCACTCAGCAGTACAGTGCAGTTCCTGTCATTGAGGACCATTCCTTTGGCACTAGTTAACACTATAATTAGAGATTCACCAGGGTTTCTTCAAGTTCCTCACCCACCTCCCTCAGCAGAACTGACAGGAGCTCAAACATGTTCTTGGAGGTAATGAGGGTAAACATGACAGCAGAGGCAAGAGCAAGGAGGTGTGGGTTGTCTTTTTCTACATATTGCACATTAGCAAAAATGTTAACAGAAATAGAACTTTTTTTAACTGGCATGATGGAACAGTAGACTGATATGCCCGAAAAGAAATTCTAACTTATGAGGTTTTCATTAAAGCAAATTGATTCTTAATTAGATCCCATTTGCATGGTGATGAGCAGAGCATAAATATTTGAAATTTATCCTTTTGTAAGGTATTTAATTGTAGTAAAGCTGCTACCACTCAGTTAAGGAAAAGGCTGGAGCTGAAGTCCCATAGGATACTCAGGTTTGTGGAATATGCCCTCCCCCACTGCCAACCATGATTACCGCAATCCTATGATTGCCATTGATTGCCTACCAGTTCATTGAAAAGTCTTAGATTTGCAAACTAGATTCAGGGAGTGTAGGCAAAGATCCTAAGGAATCCAACTTTCAATGAGAAATTTGGCTCATTCAATGTAACATATCTGACAGTGCAGACCAGTTCATTCATTTTGCAATGGCCATGGAGTGAGTACTGAGACCAAATCAATCCTTCACAGTTATAAAAAGAATTAATAGCAGTGCCTAATAATTCTGTTTACTGCTCTGCATGATGTTTTAATATTCATTGGACTAAACGTGCCTCCGGCATCTACAGTGAAAACTCCACACTTTTCATCTGTGATGTCACCAACTAACTTTGATACTGTAAATAAATCTGAAAACCAAGAGACAAAATATTCAAGGAGTTCTCCTCTTCTTCCACAGAGAGCCTTGTCTTATAACATGGCTGTATACTTCGGGGAGCAAAATTCTAAAATAAAATTAGATCTGTTGATTTATCTGACTACAAAAGTGATTTTGTCTATAAACCTTAATCAAATAAAATATAGGACATAGTATGTTGTGGAGAATGGTGCCATTCTGGTGAATCCAGTGTGGTGGCGATGCTCTAGCTATTGTTTCATCCAGGCCTGCAACTTGTTTCCATGGTTCTTTAAGTAGATCTGGCTACTGAAAGACGTGGCTGGAAGAGTGTATTAGCCAGCAGAAGTGCCTAAGCATCCCTTGGACTCTGTTAGCCATATCCCTCTTCAGCACATATATTTGGGAAGCATCTTGTTCTACCTTTGAGCATAATCACATATTTTTAAAGTATGCTTATTTTATAAGACTAAGCAGCTGTTCCTTCTGAGGGGAATTGGGGATAAATGAGCACATGTTAGTATTGGAAGGGGCTGATAAAATCCTAGATACTCTTTAATTTTTATAGATGAAAATCTTCATTGCAAATCACCAATGTACCTACCATGTGTTTTTACTTGTCTTCTGTGTTGAGGATATTCAACATAAACATGCATAATCAAGCCGCAAAATATATTTAAATATTTATTTATAGGTCAAGGTAAACATGTCTATCCTGTGTTTATTAAAACTAAGTCTTCTCATTCTCCTGAAATATAACATGAAAATTCTGTTTCTTACGTTAGGACTCCCATCGACATACAGTATTGGAAAGTCTTGGCTAAAGTTATTTATTGACTATTACTAACTTTAGATTTTATCAGGAAATGGAATGTATATCTATTTGAGTTATCTTGAGATAGTAAAATATGAAATACCTTTCTACATGAGCAAAATGTATTCTAGCATGAAGGAAATGGCACGATCTCCACAAGAAACATTAGCCAGTGAAGCCAACCATCGCTCATAGGGTTTGGTTGCCACCTCAATTAACTTCAAAATTCTCAGGACTGAGGAGAGCAGCATGCATGACTACTGACCATTGCTGTAATTCTTTCTTTTTTAATGATAAATTAACATAGATAGAGTTTTAGTTTGCTTAAATTTATATTGGCTTTTGGCATTAAATACATAGTCATGCTGAAGATACCTGTATATTTCCTAATAATTTCTTTTTAGAATAAGTTTATAGCTTGAGTAATCATAACCATACAGAAATCCATCTTTTTCAGGAGTGAGAGGAGGATATGATATACATGAACAAAAAAAATCTGAGGCTGGAGAGATGGATAGTGGTTACCAGGACTTTGTCCTCTTGCTGGGAATCTGACACCCTCGTCAAGCAGCTCACATTCTTCTGTGACTCTGTCTGCAGGAGATCCAGGATTCTCTTCTGGACTCCTTGAGTGGTAGACATATATATCCATATGTACATACCTACATACATAATAAAAATACAACAAATATTTAAAGATTACGAGAAATAAAAAGAAAAATAGAAATTCTTTTTAAAACTAAACTAAGACATTTTCCCCAGAAGCTCAAATATTGCATAAGCATAAAGAAAACATATTTTAAGTAACTGAAATATACATAGATTAAATTTAAAACTGAAATGTTACAGTAAAATTTAGGATTAAAACATTTGCAGATTCAGAGTCATATTCAAATTAAGCATATTGATGGAGCCTTGAAATGCTCTCTTTAATGGGTGAGTGAGGTAGCTCAATGATAAAGTGTTTGGCTAAAGCCTTATGTTTACATGTTTAGTCTTCAACACCACGGAGCAAATAAGTAAGTAAATAAATACAGAACTTTTACCACTTTGTTCATCTACTTTAAATTCTTTTCAAGACAGTGTTTCTTGATAGCTTTGGATCCTTTCCTGGAACTCACTTGGTAGACCAGAATGGCCTCGAACTCATGGAGATTCACTTGCCTCTTCCTTGCCATTGCTGGGTTTAAAGGTGCACGCCACCAATGCCCAGCTATATACTTGAATTTTTTTTTTAATGACCAAAAGCCCAGCAGATACGATTTACTGTTTTTAGTCTCTGGGAGTCAAAAACTGCTCTCACGAATGTCATGACCATTGCTGTGCCTTTCAACTCTGCTTCTGCAAGTCTCATTCCACAAGCTTCAGATAGAGATTTCTGTAACTGCAATAAGTACATTTTATATTTACAGCAATGCTGCTAACAAAACTAGAAGAAATATATACTTTGTAATAAATATCATTCTCAACCTGCAATAAAAAGTAACACAATAATAACTCACAATGATATTTTATACTCATAAGATACCCATCTGTTTCCCACAGATTAAATGTCTCCCGAAGCCAATCAAAGAGTAGATGGCTTCTTCATCTAGCGCCTAAATTTGGACTCGAAGTTGCTTCTTAATCTTGTTAGAAATGAAGTTGCTTATTACTTTCGGTCCCTTCTGTCTGGATCACACTCCTACCTCATTATTTTAACTTGGCTTGAAACAACCTGACTTTCAGGTACAGCATCAACAAATGCTCTGCTTGATTCGTAGGAAGGCAGACTGGCCAAGGATGAAGACCATAAACTATTCTTTTCAGAAGTTACCGTGACCTGTTTAATATCTCTATACCTCATATATTCATTTTTTAAACACAGATGGCATTTTAGATGTATCTTTAACAGATACAAGGAAATAGTAAATGGATAGCAGTATAAGAGTTGGTAACAATGTCCACGGTCTCCTCTTGTTATCACAGTCACACTACAGTGATTGCTTATTTGTTTTTTCCTATTCCTGGAAAAATGATTTCTATCCAGACAGGAGTTTGTCTGTCTGTCTCTTTGTTTGCCACAGTATTCCTATGAGGCACATAAGCCGGGATAAATAAGGAAGCCAAGATAAAAACATCTAGGAGACAGGTATGAGGTGAGCCAGGTTCCTATTGCATCACAGGGACTGAGGTGGGAATTTGCATGTATAGATTGTCCAGCAGAAAGGAAGGGCTGCATCCCACAGATAAAGCAATCATCCAGCCTCAGTCTTCACTGCCCTGAGAAAACTGAAGCTAGTTAAACTCCATTACATGATTTCTTCCCCATGCAAGTTTTCTTGAAATCATAATCCAAAGAGCTGTTATGGTTTGGATGTAAAACCCCACATATTATTGTGGTTGAATGCTAGGTGGTGGTGCTGTTTGTGGGGGCTTATGGGATATTTAGTTCCTGCCCCAAATTAATGTGCCAATCTGTGCTGACTCCCTATGGGAGCACTTACCTTTTTGGAGGATTGGATGGGGTGGGCTGGGGAGAGGCGAAAAGGGGTGGGAAGAGGGGCAGGAGAGCCTTGGTTTGAATGCAAAATGGATTAATAAATAAATAAATGTTAAGAAAACAAAATAGAAATGGGTCATGGAGGGAATCTGCCCAGCCCAGGCTCCTGTCTACCCTCTCCCTTCTTGCCTGCTGTCATCCTTCCCCAAAAGTGTACTGTACTCTCCGTCACATGCCAGAATAATTATTGTCTTTAACCTGCTTATCACATACTTGATCACAGAATCCAGAAAAGGAAGTCTCAGGTAAATTGGCTCAAGGGACTTTACAAAGTAAGTTTATAGTTTGAGGTTACAAACATAATAAAACATTTGGCTTACCAATTTCAAAACATCAGATTGCTTCAGAAATGCTGAAATCATCTGCCCTGAATTCTGAGTTTGCATCTCAGCAACTCAGCCCATTGTCACCTTGTACCTGAGTAATGTCCTGTCCTCTATTACTGAGCTTTGTGTGAGTCTGTTTCTCATGACTGTGAAGTTGGCACGGTGTCACCTGAGACTGTAATTCTTGATATGCATTTTTATTATCTCAGTATTTTGTTATTACCTTTTCTTTGTCTTTCTCCCCCATTTTTTCTTGTTGCGATATGAGCGGCAGGGCTGCGTCCCCAGCACCCGGCCGCCCGCATGGCTAGCTTATGCCC